>NC_134107.1:30777869-31086202 GCF_040939455.1 Microcebus murinus
ACCACCTTCCAGACGCAGGCCCCGGGGGCTGGAAGGGTGTGGGCCCCTCACTCAATAATTCCAAACTCATAGCAGCATCTCCGAAATAACCAGAACTCCAAGCTGGCTGCTGCTAGGGAGTATTTTATTCTAAGGCTTAAATTTGGGGTTGGTGTCATCATCCTGCTCATTCCCACTCCCTTCTCAGCGCAACTATCTAGTAACCCTGTCCTTAGACAGCCGTCCCCAACTGTCACAGCAAAAAGCCACCAAAACCACAAATGGGTGGGTGAGTTCCCTATTTGGGCTGCCCAAGCATGAGCCCTGTGGTGGGCAGTTGGCAAGCCCAGGGCCCTCCTCGGGCCTGCCCTGAGCAACACATTTGTCACCACTGTTACCACGTACACACAAACATATTTGCTCTACTGACCAGTGTGCTTCCATATATATTTCTAAATTCTAGACATTCATTTCAGTTCAACAAACAGTTACTGGTCACAACTGTGGACAAGCATCAGGATCTGGGAATGGGAAAATGAATGAGATACAATCCTCAACATCAGGGAGCTCCCCGAGAGAGAAGGGGCTCCCCCTTCTCTTGCTTCAGAAGACAGGCAAGAGAAGCTATGTCGGGCTTTGCCCTGTTGTTGCTGTTTTCCCCTTTGAGAGCTGCGAAAATCTTTAGTGCTGCATGGTACCACCAGCTCCACCACGCCCACGTGTGGGTTCAGGTGCATATATACTGCCAGGCACACCTGCCTGCGTGTGTGTCCACATCCAGCAAACAGGAACCGAACAACTTGGCCTTTCCTTGTACTTCACACACTCGGGTGATCAAGAAATGGACAGCAGAGGAGTATTCGATATTTCTCTCCAAAGTGCACACTTTCTGAACCAAATATCCATTTAATTCACACCAGAATCATTAAGAAGTTAGAAAGATGTGGATTTCTTTGTGTAGAAAGCCTTACAAAGTGTTTGTCTTCTGATCACATGAAACCATGCATCTATTTTAAAAAAAATATATATATATATATACACACACATTTAGTCAAAATAGACACTATGTGCCAATTGGCCAATTGGTAGAGTATTTGCATATTCAAGACCCTGACTGTCCTGGAGAATGTGGAACACCCCAGCACTGTATCCACGCCAAGCCGGACCCCTGAACCATGGACTTTAGAAAGCACCCCTTCCGGTACTCAGTTGGGCTGGCTTTTCAAACCCTGCTGGGCAGCTTTGGGGGAGTACACCTTATTTAAAAAAAATTTCAACCTGCTAAGTGGAGGTAGAGGGAGGCAGAAGGTAGAAGGCACCAGCTTACCCTGGTAATTCTAAAGAAAACTGTGTCTTTCCCATTCAAGCAGGGACACAAAGGAAATTGAGTCATCAGCTTCATGCTGTGCAAACCCCTAGATTTTCTCTCCGAGGCAGAAAACATCCCCTTTGAAAACTGCGCTGTGCCTGGCAGCATCTGCCACCTGCTTCGGCTCAGTCTTTCACAAGAACCACTTCCCGTCCAGGCCCTGGGTGGAGTCGGCGAAGACAGAGGTGCTGGGGAAATACAGTTGCAGCCATGTCCTGTTCCCAGCCCCAGCCCCAGCCCCAGCCAGGGGGCACTGCTGGGGAGGCCCAACTTACCTCCCACCACCTCCTGTCCATCAGGGGACCCCAGTCTGGAAGGCTGTGACACCGCAGGCTGATCTGAAACCTCACTTGGGTGGCCTCGTGTCCCCCAGAGCTGCACACTGGGTTTCAGCTCAAGACCCTTGACTTTTGTAGCAAACCATACCAGCCCCCTGCCTGGGTCCTCAAGACTTTCTCCCACGGGGGGGGGGGGGGGGGGGGGACACAGAACCCGAGAAGGAGCATGTGACGAGGGGCTTGCTGGGTCAACGCATCTGAAACTCTGGCAGGGGTCAGCGTGAGAACCTCTGGAGGCCTCTTTCCTAATTTTCAGGCGGAGGGCATTGCCCTAACTTGTCTCTTAGACAAGGAACAGCCTCTCCCTTTTCTCCAAGCCTGCAAATGACAGCATGTCTACTAGGGCAGCTGGACTCTGATAAGGGAATTGACTTATTTTAATAACAAATAATTTGGTTGACATCTCTGACAGCTGTGGCCAAGCTTGGGAAGAGACAGGCCAGAGAAGGGCAGGGCGCCAAGAGTCCACAGCCTGCCAGGGGTGGAGAGAGAAGCCGCTCACGCGAGGCTTCACCTATACTGGCCACAGGGGACAGGGAGGATGGGGGAACCACGCACAATTTCCGAAGTCCTCCAGAGGCAACGTAATAAATATGCGGAGCGCAGACAGTGGAGTCTAATGTAGCAGGATGTCAGACAACGGGGAAATCCCAGCTCCAGTACCCAGTCCTTGGGCAAGTGATGCCACCTCCCAGGGCTGCTGTCCGGCTTATGTAAGATGACCTGTGCTAACCCCTGGCTTTATGTTTCGCATAGTTGCTGCTCACTACGTGTTATTTCCTAGGGACGCAGGACCGATGGTACAGTAGCAGTGTCAGGCTTTTAAAATGTGGGTGCTCCTAACCTTCTGGTGATGTTCCAGGCAGGGCTAGAAGCCTCGGGACAACACAGAGAATCTTTCTCAAGCATCCACTTTGCTTTATGGCAAGACATATATATATCATTATTCTTATATTAAACTCAAACCGAGTATACTGTGGAGTACAATACAAAAGTGTAATGAGTGTGTAAGACAGTATTTAAGGTGTGGGCAAATGCCATTACCCCGGGCGACACACCCTCCCCGCCCATGCAGGGGGTGGGGGTGGGGCTCTCACAGTCCTGGATGATAGGGGTCTATCGGGGACGAATTGTAAGAAAAGTGTCCTGCCCTAGTACCCTAACAGTCTCAGAAAGGTGTCACTAGTTCTCCTTTTTCAGGGTGTGTTTCCTTCTTGGGGAAAAGAAGGGATTTTTCTAGAAGACCCTTAGAGTCCTGGTCTCTGAGTCTATGACAATGAGTCAGGAAATACTTCCTGAATGAATGGAAGGAGATCTGTCATAAACTAAGAATTTCATGCTGTCCAGCATCTCTTCCTGTGTGGGGGCAATTTGGAAGAAAACGGAACTTTTTCCTACTGGCTGCCAGTCTCCACCACACGGACCTGTCACCATGCCTTTGCAGGAAGTAGATGTCCCATGTGCGAAAGGGGAATGACTGAATTCCTTGATGCTAACCTCAGCCGGGATGGGGCTTTGCTTCCTGGCCTCTTCACATGGGAAAACACAGCCCAAACTCGAACTCCCTGCAAGGGGAGGAGTCTCTAATGTTCAGTGGGACCAGAAAGCTGGGTGCCACCCCCAGGGCCCAGGGCTCTCAGGTGCTCCCCTGTTTCTCAACACTAGGGGGCAAGTCCCTAGTGATGGATGATCTATGGCCCGCGAAGACAAGATGTGTGCACCGAGGACTCATCCCCTCTTCCCTCTCTACCTAGGGCCACTTTCTTCCTCTCTCACAGGACACCTAATTCAAGACACCTGTTCTCCAACTCAGTTCCTGGGTCCAGTGTAACTACAACTGAGCGTTTCTCTACTTTTTGCTTTCCTATACAAAGATTGGGCCCTTCCTTCCTCCCCAGAACCTTGCTCCTTTCTAAAGTTTCCTCAGGGTCATCCAGAGCCCACCACTCCCCAGAATGAGGTAACGACAGTTCCTTTCTTTCCCCACTCCTCTTTCTTCTCCCACCCTCACACCCGCCACCTGCCCAGCCCTAAGCCCAAGTCATGTCTCCTTTCCAAGTCTCGGTTCCTTCCAAACAACTTTACAAGCACATGAAAGCCGGGTCCCAGGCAGTTACTGCTATCGGCACTTCGTTATGCTGCTTCTAAATGGTTCTGCCCAAAGGGGCCGTGGACACTCGGGGTCAGAGTCAGGCAGGGGTGAGCCTGCTGGTCTCTGGGAAACCCTCAAGGGTTAGGACAGCACCAAATATTTGGGGGTGGGGCCCTGTAGAAGAATCAGGGAGGCAGGCTGGAGAGAGTCGGAATTTTCAAAGACAAAGCAGAAGTCCGCACTGGTAGGTAACATCCAAATAAACTTCCCTAGAGGCCATAGGGAAACCACCATGCATCTCTTCCTAAAGGCCAGGCTCGGAGCTCTCTCTGCTCTCGAGTCACCCTTTTTTTCCCCATCCTGAATGTTTCCGTCTTTCAAGAGCCTGTTTGAACCCCACTTCCCTTCGGAAGGCTCGCCTGAGGTCCACCAGCACCCCACCTTCCCCCAAATCCTTTCTGAGTTTGCCCATCCCGTACATCTAACAGATTCTCACTAAGCCTGGACTTTGCAGCTCAGTGGACCTGGGTCCACACCCAGCATACTCCTGGCATTGTGAACACTGGCAAGTCACTTAACCTCTCTGAGCCTCAGTTTCCCTCCTGTAAAACAGATCTAACAACAGGACACTTCTCACTGGGCCATTCTGAAAGTAAAATGAGACGCCACATGTAAAGGATTTAGCATAGTGCTTGGCACAGTGAAAGTATCAGTAAATGGTAGCTGGTGCTGTTACTGCTGCAACTATCATTATTCCTTCTGCTCCAGGAATCTAAATCCTAGATGCCCAGATCCCCACCTAGCCTCAGTAGCCATGTGGGACTGTGTGTGTTGTTTTCTTGGTACCCCTCAAAGCTGAGTTTAATAAATACTTGCTGAGTAGAATTAACTGTAGGCTGAGCTGCCTTAATGACCCAGCTGGCACGTCTTAAAAGAAAAATTAATTTTGCTAGCGATAAGCCAATCAGCCATGTAATTATCTGTACACACAGAAACAAAGAAAGGGAACGGCCAGGGTTGAGCCATGCTAGAACACCTCACCGGCGGCCCCTCCCCTCCACAGCCATGGAAAGGCGCCCACCAGGTTTGGATGTGATATTGGAGGCCCAGCTCCAGGGACCCTGATGTTACCCTGGTGTGAGATCCCCCTCCCAGCTCTGAGGCTGCCAGGCAGGGAACATGAGCCACCGTACTGTTTGGATTTCCCCAAACTGATTGGCAGAAACAGGAGGTTGCAAGGACTGAGCAGCTGGCCCGGTCTTGCCCTCCTGTTCGTACTCCCCGCCCCAGGCTAAAACCTCATGGAGACCCAGCGCAGAGCTGATTCAAGTTCCCACAGGCAAAGGTGGTCAGTGACAGGCAGTAGACTGTAAGCTTTGGAACCCAGGCTCGGTGGGGAGCCGCAAGGATCCAGGACCACTTTCTGGAAAGCGCACTGCCACTCGCTCTCACACATGCAACTGGGAGCCCCTCTGTGGCCACCTTGCCCCGTTCCAGCCCCGGCTCCAGCCTCGGTCCCTGCCCCGCCCAGCCCTGCCCTGCCGGCCACAGCCCCTTGGGCACGGGAGCCTGTTAGTCCAGGCGCCGAGTGCGCGCGTCCAGTACAGTTACTTTCTGCCATGTGCTCCCGCTCCAGCCACCTCACCCAAAACTGCGCGCGGCAGCCTGCCCGCCAAACTTTCTCCTTTCTCTTTTCCTTTCAACGACACAGTGCTTCCCACCGACAGACGCTCCAACGGCTTAGCGCAAATCGCTAACTGCTTTCCTGAACGCAACACCCGTCGCTCGTCGCCCACTTGACTTCAGTCCCCCAGGGCCAGAGCCGGCTTAGCCTGCGGGGCTGCGGCGGCGCCCGGCTGGGCACCCCTGGCGCCCGCTCCCTCCCGCTGGCCCGGCGGCGGCGGGCACTCACCGATCTGCGCCAGGCTCAGCTGCACGAGGCAGAGTCCCCAGGCTGCGCGCCACCAAAACGTGTCCATGGCGTCGGGGCGAACCGAGAGAGCAAGCGAGTGCCGTGCAGGGTCCCGGGGCGGGAGCCGGCGCACCGAACCTGTCGGAGGCTGGGGTCCGCTGGGCAATGAGGCCGCCTCGGAAGTTGGCTGCAGTTTTTATTCGAGGGTTGAAAGAGTGACCTAAGACGGAGGGAGGGAGCGAGCTCAGGACACACCCAAGCGAGGGGGCTGTGACTAAGCAGCCAGCAGAGGTTTAAAGACGTACCAGCCCTCCTTCGCGCTGCCCTCCGCCCCCGCCCGCCTCCCTACCCCGACCGGGAACCCCGCAGCCCGGGCGGGCGCCGGGAGGGCGGTGGGGACCCCGTCTCCGAGCGCCCACCGGCCGCGCGCCCCGGGACGCGCCCGCAGCTGGGAGGGCGGCCTCTGCACGGAGGATGACAGCGTCCTAAAACCTCGCCCCTTGTATTCAGCCTCCGGCCTCTCCCTTCCCGCTAAATTCATCTTTGAATCCGGCTGGAGAATGATTCTCTGGGTTTCCCAGGCAGCTGGATATCCCGGGAGAGGAGCTGGGAAGGGGCGAGGTCCTGCCCGGGACGGTGGCGCTTCCCTGCCCGCGCTGGGGAGCGAGGGGTGGGGAGCTTGTAATTCGTCCCGGGAGAGGGAAGGAGAGCTCATTCCTCTTCCCCTCACAGAGAAGGGAAGTCCACATGGCTTGGGCGGATCTTTGCTTCTTGTCACACGACTGCTCCAGGGGAAGGCTAGCTATGGCCAGTCATGGGGCTGGTCTTTGGCTCCACTAACCCATGTGTTCTCCGGTCATCGGCTGGCACCTCTCTCCATCCACCCACGCACGTACTCGTTCATCCTGCCAAATACCCATCCATCCTCGGTCCACTCGGTGTCCACTCACATCCATCCCTCTTCCATTCATCCATTAATCCAACCGCACAACCTTTCCGTCTAGCCTTCCATCCAACCCCTATTCTTACATTCAGCCTCCTATACTACAGCTTATCCATCATTCCATACATCGTTTTCCTCATGCCTTTATAAAGCTACATCTACCATGCTCTCCTCCACCCGCCCACATAACTGTTGATGTATCCACTCATCTCCCATCCACCATCATCAACATACCCATCCGTCATTTCGTCCATCCTCGCATCCACCCACGCATTCATCTCCTCTTTCTTGCTCCCATTCATACTCCTTTCTGTGTAAACATTAATCTGTTTTTCTCAATCCGTTGTACCAGTCGATCTCAAAGAGGTCAGGGGATTGTAATATTTTCAGGGGAAGCATTTTGAGTTTGAAAAATCATACTTTGAATCTCAATTCCTTGTCACCTATAATATATTATGGTTTAATATTTGAACATCAAAAGCAGTATTTATTTTTAACATGAACTACTGAAAGTAAGTCTGAATGGACTTCTTGCCTGGCAAGTTACACAGAAAATGAAAGTGGTTACCAGTGGTTTGTGGCACAACCCAGAAAGAACCATGCCAGAATTTCTGAAGGAAGGTAAGATTTTGTTATTTATTGAAAGAAACTGGAAAATTGAGAGAAATGCACCCAGCCTTCCACCCGCCCATTCATTCATCAAACATATAGTGAGTACCAAAAGGAATCAGGATAAATAGGGCTTGGCCTTGTCTTCAGGGACCTCACACCCTAGTAGGGAACAGACTTACAAGTAGGCTGTTACCACACAACATGAAATATGCTGCAAAATATGTGTGTTATCAGTCCTAGCGAAGGGAGTCATGCTTTTTCCTGGGGAACACCAGGGAGGCCTCACAGGGGAGGTGATATTTGAGCCAGGTCTCAAAAGAGGAGGAGGAAATCTTCAGATGAGACTGTGGGGACCAATCATCCGCGGGGAGTACTCTGTAGAGCTGAGTAGCAAGGATGCAGGAGACAAAACATGTGGGTCCAAACCCTGCCTTGAGTGCTTGCTAATTGTGTGGCCTTGACTAAGGCAATAAGCCTTGATTTCCTCAAATATAAAATGTGCTTAATAATATTAATAGTATCTACCTACTTCATAGAATTAGTGAGGATTAAATGACTCAAAAGTCCTGCATATATTAAGCACCAGATATATGTGTATATATGCATATAGTAAGCACTGTATATAAACGTTTGCTACTATTACTAGAAGCAAAATTGCATGTTAGCATAGAAAAGTGAAAGAACGTGGCTTATTCAGAGAATGAGAGCTATTTGGACGGACCTGAACATTAGCACAGATGATGAGATTGGGAGGGCGATAGCCAGACACGAGGCTGTAGAGGTGGGGGTGGGGACAGGCTGTAAACTATGCCAGGGAGTTTGAACTTGACCGACCCTATGGGAAATAAGGAGCCAATGTCAGTTTTTAGAATTATTATTATAATAGTATTATTATGTTAAAATATACATAATATCAAATTTACCATCTTACCCATTTTAAAGTGCATAATTCAGTGGCGTTCAGTGCTTTCACAATATTGTGCAGCCACTACCACTGTCTGGTTCAGTGTAGGTTTTTAGGTGGAGAGATCCCGTTTGACTACAGATCGCTCCTCTTGCGTTTTTCAGGGAGTGTATTGGGGACTAATAGATCACTGTGTGGACCTACTCCTCAGGCACTCAGCGGCTGGCATGCCATGACTCAAGGGGTTCCCTGTCTGAAATGAAGCCAGCTCCTCCGAGCCTTCATTTGAGGAGTAGGCACTTTCAAAATGCTGTCAGGAGCAGGAAAGACTTGTCCCTGCTACTGTCTATGATCAAGAGGACATTTTGCTGAAACAATTGGGGGCAAACTGGCTCCTGGGTAGAGTTTCAGGCTCTAGCCATGGGAGAAAGCAGCTCTGGTGGGTTTCGTGGACAAGAACACTGGGTGAGGAGTAGCTTTGAACACCTCGTGTGACCTCCGGGGATTTTGGATTTCTTTTCTTAGAGGAAGGAAGTGATGTGAAGTGAGTAGTCACTAGGAGTGATGTTTGTTTTGCTGTGTTTCACGGAATCTGGAGGTTCCTTGGGGACCCCTCAAAAGCAGACATTGTAGTCAGAGCAAATGCTTAGGAGTGAGCTGTTTCTCTCCTTCCCCAACCCCATCCCAATCACAGAAGTTCTACTTGCATCAGTTTTATATGCAGAGTACTGCATGAAATTTCATTTTGACAGAGGAGTTTATATATATATGTATATATATATATATACCACCAAACTAAGTCATCTCGAACCCTGGTCCCTTCTCTATTAATGCCGTAAACAATTCTGACAATGAAAGAAAAACAGGTATGAAAGTGCTTTGCAAACTACAGAGGGACATGCAAATTCTAGGGGTTATAATTAGGATTATCCTCCCAGGGGGGAGATATTTTCTCTGCCAGCTTCCCGATAGTTTAGTGAGGGGCTGAGATCTTTGCCCCCATACCACAAATGATTCATTTCAAATAACTGACCCAGTGACTTACTGAGTCAGGGCCAGCCTTTGGGAATTCCTGGATCAGCCCTCTCATTCACTTTCAACTCCAAACACACCCCCCACACACACATACCACTGGTCACGCGAAGTTTTCCCCATTTGCGCCTCGATAAAGGTTAAAATCTTTAAAGGGATTAATTGTAGATGCTCGATAATATCTGCTGTGTGTTGCACCAGCTACCTTTCTAAGCCAAGCCATGGGATGTGGGAAAGTGGAAAAGAGCTTGAATTGATCTGGGTTGACATGAGATCACACTATTTGGAAAGAATCCAGAGTGAAATCAGCTCAGCCCAAGTTTGAGCATCGGCTCTTCCCTTTATCAGCCAGTGACTTAACCTCTGGGAGTTTCGGTTATCCCAGCCACAAAACAAGGGTAAGAAGACCTTTCCTGTAGTTTGTTAGGAGTGGTAGATGAAAGACAGCATCGAGACCCTTTACTGGGGTGCTTGCCTCATGGTGGGACGCAATGACCCATAAACCTCTAAGCTACCTAAGAACAGGGACATAGCTGTCTTGGGCACCAGCAGATACTCAGCTGCCAGTGCCTGACATATCCTAGTCTCTGACATACATATCATGCTCCATAAATAAGCATTCCATAAATGCATGAATGATTGTTATTATTTTCCCTTCTCATCACAGGCATTTAGGGGTGTTTCGGGAATCACATGAGCTAATAGGTGGAAGCACACAGACCATTTGACAATTTCAAATGCAAGCTGGGGTAATTGGTTTATGCAGACTGCAGTGGAGCCAGAGCATTGCTCACTCTGGCAGCCTGGGATTTTTTTGCTGAAATATTGGGGCCTGATGGTTTCTGACTATTAGTAATAAATCTTCTTCCTCTTAAACAAAGAAAAGTCAAATCTAAACCAAATGTAAGCAGGAGTGTGAAGAGAAAGGCTGGAAGATCTGGGGCCGAATCATGGAATTTCAGGATTATAAATACAGCAGGTCATGGACTCTTTTAGAGGGACAACATTCAATTCTTTCATGGGGCTGCTTCCCAGAAAAGGAGCAATCTGGCACAGTTAAAAGAAAAAGGGCCATTCTCATTAAACTTGAACTTTAAAATAAAAAATTCATTCTTAGTTGATATTCACAGTATGAATTCTGCACATGCAAATGAGCAGTGGTGAAAAAAAAAAAGCTCTCATAAAACAGCTATTGGTGAAGTCTAAATAAACCAGTATCTGGGAAGTAATCGTCATGAAAAATAAATGACCTCGAATGACTACTCTCAAGCTAACCAAGTGTGATAACAGAGCTGAGTCTTTAGGATGAGTAAGGCTTTCAAATCATGACAAATAAAGTAGCTAGTGTGGCTGCCACAGCCTGGAAATGCCAAAAGGACAGGTGCCTCTGTGCTTTACATATGTCCATGTTCATCACCAAGTGGCTTTTATGCAGACCTTTGGAGGTAAAAATAGTGTGCAGTTAAGACCAAGTCCCACGGTTGGATGATAACATTGAGAAACATGAATATTTGTAGTGAGGATGAAATTTGAATTAACGGTGTGTGATTTTATGTAGCAAGCTAATTGGAAGGAAGACAAGTGAAAGAGTCTATATTTTATGCACTATTGTTTAAAAGAAATAATTTTATTTCTTTTAAATAGATGTAGTCACTAAAATTCTTATTTATTCCTCTTCTTTTCACTTCATACAAAGGGACTAGTTTAATATCTATTGGCAAGTTTTAAGGGACCTGCTTTAATGAATATTTAAGCATGATTTGTGTTGGTCACATCCATGGTTGTTATGTAAATAGTGACTAATACCCTTGGAGCTATCTAATAATTGCTTGTTCTCTTTATTCAGTCACTAAGTGACTACTGTGTGCTGAACAAAATTTATACATTCTTGGTTCTGTCATAATTAATCATCACTACATCGTCACTATCACCATCACCACCACCACCACCATTATCACCACAATCATTATCACCGCCATCAATGTCATCACCACCACCATCATCCCCATTCCCATCATCACCACTACCATCACCACCAGTACCATCACCACAACCATCATCACCACCACCACCATCATCCCCACTCCCATCATCACCACCACCATCACCACCACCAGCATCACCACCACCACCACCACCAGCATCACCACAACCATTATCACCACCATTAATGTCATCACCACCACCATCATCCCCACTCCCATCATCACCACCACCATCACCACTAGTACTATCACCACAACCATCATCACCACCACCATCACCACCACCATCATCACCACAACCATTATCACCACCATCAATGTCATCACTACCATCATCATCCCCACTCCCATCACCACCACCACCACCATCACCACAACTATTATCACCACCATCAATGTCATCACCACCACCATCATCCCCACTCCTGTCATCACCACAACCATCACCACCACCACAACCAACATGACTGCCTTGAACACTCCCACCACCACCGTCATCACCACCAACACCACCGCTAGCACCGTCTTTCATCGCCACTAGTATTACCATTACTATCACCACAATTACCATTATCTTCAACATTGTAGCTAAAAGTACTTACCACATGTCAAGCCTAATGTCATTTAATTGTCACAACAGCCCTATGAAAAGTTAATTCCTATTTTACAGATAAGGAACTGAGGCATAGGAAGGTTAAGTGACTAGTCCAAAGTCACATCTTCATTATTAGCAGATCTTTCCTGTCATTATGAGTTATAAGATAGAAAATTATGATTCCTTTTTGATTCTTGATCTAGTAAAAATGCAAAACCAATAGAGTTCTAATTAATCAGTATTCAGTAAATTTTATTATAATCAGTTTCTTTTAAGAAGGAAGAAGATCCCTTTGAAAGCTTTTGTTGACTTGGGGAGGTAGAAAGGGGGTTGCTAAGGTAGAGGATGGAAAATGTTGATTCTCACAGCTCCCTAGAATGTCAGAATCCTAGAATAAGGCAACTTTAAAGGTGTAGACTCAGACTTTGATTACTCACTGGACAATTTTAGATTTGCAAAGAACTACGTCTTGATTTCCTATAGTGTCATTGTGAGATAGCTGTTTAGTATGACTAGAAATGAACACCATTCTATGTTTATAGCAACTGAGAGTTTATTTGGTGACTATACTACTCACAAGACACTTCTTAGATTATTGGCCCAACTTACAAGTTCTAGTTCCTTCTCTGAATATTGTATCTAGTTCCTGACAAGTAGCTCCTGGCAGCCATAATTTTACTATGTGACCCCTGCCCACCTCCTATGGCCATGACTGACTGGACCCAGTGGTAGACACCTATGCAAGCCTGGCCAGAGTCTTTGTTCTTGAAATTTGGTATTACAGTGTGGTTGAACATATAAGATGAAAACTTAGAAGCTGTGGGGTAGCAATATACGTCCAAGTGGATAAAAAAGCAGGAGAAAGAAGAATAAGGCAGAAGTTCTGAAAAAAGCAGAAATTTTTCTTGAGCTTGAGACAGGGAGTTGGCAGGTCCTGCTTTAGGTATCGCCTTGGGCATTGCTTTGGGCATTGCTGCAGCATTGCCTAACTGAGTCAGGAAGTCTTCAAACAAAAGTTTCAGATTACGCTGATCAAAACAGGATCGAGGCTGGGCAAGTTCCAACCAGTTAGAACCAAATGGTGAAACACCACCACTACCATGAATATTCCTCCCGTTGTTTAACCTATAATTAACCTGTTGGTTAAATGGGAAGGAAACAGGTTTCAGAGAGCTGGTTCTCTTCTTCAGGGAGAACTTGTACAGATGTAAATCCACCATGATGTGAAGGAAAATAAAAATCTGCTGATCATCACACAGGAATTTAATGGATACCTTCTGTATACGCTACATGGACTAAGCACTGAGGACAATCCAAAGATGAACAGAACCTGCGCTCTCTCCTCAGAGATTGCGGTCTTGATCAAGGTTGGGAGATCAGTTGCCTTCATGAGGTCAAGAAATATTTTGTAAGCACCTCTATGTTCCAGACACCACTCTAAATAGTAGGAATACAACAGCACAAAAAGACAGACTAGTATTTTGCTATCATCAAGGAAGAGGACAGAGGTCTCAGGGTAACTTTAGTAAGGAAGACAGGGAAGGCTGGTCTGTGGAGGTGACATTTGAGCCTAGCTTGCACAAAAAAGACACAGCGAATGTAAAAGCTTGAGACCAGAGTGGTGTATTTGAGGAACTGAAAAGGCCAATGTGGATGAAGAAGAGTGAACAAGAAAGCAAATAGTAGGAAACGAGATTGAAGAGAAGGGTAGGGCCTAGCTCTCATGCACCCTTGCAGGCCATGGTAAGGAGTTTGGATTTTATGCTGATTGCAATGGAATGACTTTAGCGGGTTTCCCCTAATTTTCCAGATCTGATTAATTAGTAATGACTGCTCAGGTCACTGTGATGAGAAAGATTCTGAGGCCTTACTGCTCAATGGATAATAAAAGTTCATGATGGATTAATTATGTACATCATGTCTGCAAGATGAGGCAACACTAAGTAATAATTAATATTTGCCATCTCTGATAGTGATGGAGGATTAAGTTGTATTAGTCAAAAATCGCCTGTGTGATGCTGGGGTAACAGCATCAGCGAAAGCTCAGTAGTTTAACACAGTCACCAAGATGACTTCTTGATACGCTCAGTCAGCTGTGGGGCCAGGCAACTCTCTAAAACAAATTCTCTTCCACACCCGCTGACTCTAGGGGTTTGGATCTTATGGCTCTTTTCATCTTAACACAATTGCTGCAGCAGAGAAAGAGAATAGTAGACTTCCCTCTGAATGGAGATGAAAATTTAAAAAAAAAAGAGAGAGAGAGAGAGAGAATAGTGAAGGACACCAGTGACTAAATGCTTTGGCTCAGAAATAATATTATACATTTCACTTCTTTTCCCAACACAAGGGCTAGAACAAGTCACATGAACCCACCTAATTGCGTGAGGACTGAGGAAGGGTAATTCTCCCATTTGCCTAAGGGGAGAGAACAGCCCGGGGTGAGTAAGCAGTAAAAATCTAGCACATAAACAGTCCTCAAAAAGTCCAGTAGTACTCCTACACTAGACAAGGAGTAGTAAAGAATAAAGAAGTTCAAAGAGTGATGATATTGGCTCATGTAGTTCAGAAAAGCTCTATAGAGAAGGGGGTACCTGAGCCAGGTCTTGATGGATGAGTAGCATTTTGTTAGATGGTCACCCTCTAGCTCAATCCTCCGCATCCCAAGCCCACTAGGCCCTCCCCTTTCCCCCGGCTCAACCCCGTCTACCATTCTGCAAATCCCTTTAACTGGCTTTATTAGACTTGTCATTTTGGATGCAATATTATATAATGTGGAAGTGCGTTATTTATTTGCTGTGTAACTTAGGACAATGTACTCAATCTCTTTGAGCTTAAGTTCCTCAAGTAACGCTTTATATAATTATCATGAAAATTAAAGTATATAATCTAGTAATACATCTATTTAACTTACCATAGAGTTTGGAATATAGCAGCATACAAAAAAATAGTAATTATTGTTATTGTTGACTCACTCTTCCTTTAAATTCTATCTTCCCTTGGTTTTATAGCTATTACCCTAGCCCATCTTTCATTCTACCTTTCAGATGAATATATGTTTCCGTATTTTTGGTCCAATTTAGCTATCAATAAATTGACTCACAATGTAGAATGGCTTAAACACATGCAAATTTATTTTGGGGTCACCTAATATTCATAAAGTTTTCTGGGTCGATAGGATGGTGAGAGGATTGGAAGATTCAGGCTGATGGAGACTCTGCAGTTTTCAATTCGTGTCTTCCAAGTTCTCTGGGGTCATTTCCATTCAGTTGGTGGAAAGAAGAAAAGCATGGAAGAGCGAGTCTCTTGAGGCCGGCCAGGCTAGGTTGTGGGACCATCACTTCCGCTCACACTCACTGGCGTAGCCACACCTCACTGCATGGGAGGCTGGGAAATGCAGTCCCGCTGTGAGTCCAGGGGCAAGAGGAGAGCGTAGAGTTGAGTAAGGTGTTGTTTTTGCTACGCTCTCCATCCCCAGCTCCTCTGAGTCCTTTCCCCCATTCCCTCTCCTAGTGTGGGGCTGCTCAAGTCTATTTCCTGGTCTCTGCCTGTTTCTTCACTTACTCTCTATGTCCCCCAAACCTACTTAGCCACAAACAGTGATGAGGAAGGGACACCTGGCAGACCCTCACTCGGTGCATGCCTCCACCTTCCAAGAGGTCCTGTTCACTCTCATTCACACACATACACATGCATTCTACACACATGTGCACCACACACCATACACATGAACATGCATTCTACAAACATGTGTACGCCACACCATACACATGCATTCTACACACATGTGCACACACCATACACAAGCACATGCATTCTACACACATGTGCACCACACACCATACACAAGCACATATAATGCACACACCACATGCATGCACACATACACATACCACACATACAGGCACAACACAATATACACAGCACATGCATGCACACACCATGCACACCCCACACATACACACAGCACACACACACCACACACGTACATACACATACCACACACACACACCACACGTATACACACCACATACACACATCACACAAACACCACACACATACACACTCCACACACACGTGCTCACGGAGCGGCTCTGACATCACCGTGGGGAACACCCTGGTCCTGAGGGCAGTCTCTGGCGTCGGCGAGGTGGACCTGCTCTGTGGTGGTGGGACTGGAAAGGAAGACCCCACACACCCTGGGTGAGGGGACATGAGAGCTGGGAGGTGTCTGGCCCAGTCCTACGTCCAGCCCACAGCACAGGTGTCGTGATGCTGGGAGGATGACAAAGCCACATGTGGTGTCCTTCAGAGCAGGTCCTACCAGCCCCCCTCCTCGCCTTTCGGTAGCTGGTGCCCCAAAGTCTGCTATTTGAGCTGATAAAGCCTCACCAGCCCCTTTTGCCTTTGGGTCAGAGTTCATAAATCCGTCCCCACCAGCACGTTTGGCCCAGGGGTGTTGGATGTGAGTGACAATATGAGAACTGAGCACTCAGGAAAACCCAGAGGAAGAACCCGGAAAGAACAATGTGGCCTCCGTCCCAGTGATACCTAAGTCTGACCTTCTCAGAAGCAACCACCGCCCCTTTCCCGGTCCAGATGAGGCTTTGCCGACGATGGTTGTCACTTGCCCTTGTTCGTGGATGGAAAACTTCCTTTACTCCGGACTGGCACTGGGGGGTGGGCGGTGACACCCAGCACAGAGGGCCATGTACCCCACAGACACAGCAGCCACAGTGACATTGCCACTGTCCCGTCCTGCAGAGAAACAGCCCCACGCCCCAGCGCTGCGCTCGCCATGCGCCTCTGCTGGGAGCCGCCTCCAGGGTGCGGGGACCCACAGGGGTTCTGCCAATTTCCCAGACATTTTTAATCTCTCTCAGCTCCCATTCTTTCTATTGTCTTTTAACTTCTGTTTTCCTTCTGCCTTTTTCCCTTTCTCTTTTCCTCTTCCTCGTTTCTCCATCTTTCCTCATTTTCCCTTTATTCCTGTCTCTTGACCTGGCCGGCTTCCGCCAACCACACACACGGCTGTTCTCTTGGTTTGTGCTCACTCTCTCTTCCTCACCTTGGTCTTGCTGCTGCCGGCCCCCTCCTTGGCCTGGGGTTGTCCCTTTTTCTTCCCCCACCCACAGAGTGTCAGCTCCCGGTGGCCTGATTCAGACTTCTATGTGTTTCCATTCTCATCACGCGCAATTTGGAAACTCACTCTCAGAGCAGAGCGGAAGCTGCGGGCGCAGACCTCAGGCCACCTCTCTCTTGCTGGGACAGCAGTGGCAGGCTTCTCTGGTGCCCGGCTGCAGGGGCAGGGAGAACGACAGGGGGCTAGCTCCTGGGACAGGCCTGGAGGGCCCAGGAAACGCTTTGCTTTCTGGGGCAGAGTCTGGGGCTAAGCTTCCAAGGTGGGTGGTTTCAGAGAGCCCCATCTCCACGTGGAGAGAGAAATAGAGGCCAACAAAAGTGCCATTTATGTCATTGGACAGGCACTAGGAGAAGGGCTTTCTCAGAACATCTCACCTACTTCTGTGCTGGAGGAATAGCTATTATCACTTAAACAGAGAGAATCGAGGATCAGAGAGGTTAAGTGGCTTGCCCACACTCACACAGCCAGGAAGCAATGGAGCCAGGGATGGGACCCGTTCTCACGCCAAAGCCCTGTGTGTTCCTTTGCAATGAGAACCTCTACAGACTGAGGAAACCAGCTAATTATATACCGCCTTTTTGTGTCTTAACCCTCGGAAAAAGCCTCTTGCCATCCAACACCTTAGCATTTGTGTCCCTCGTCCTGCCCTTCGCTCATTTGCATCTCATTTCCTCCAGAAACGCTTTTGCTGTGTATGTCTGTGCCCTCCCCCATCCTACCCATGCACGTCTCTGCCCACGTCTCAGTGATGTCAGCAGCATCTTGGGCAAGCTCCAGAAAACCTGTACCTGGATCTTCAGGATTCAAGCTGTCTGGAGTCAGAGCGAAAGAGTTCCTTCCCGGTGGGAACCTATGTTCACGGCTTCCGTGTTTGCTTTAAGTTCACAGAGGCCTGAGGTCAGGAGAGGAGCAGCTGGCCTGACTGTGGCCTTCGTGAAGGCCAGGCTGATACCTGCAGGTCAGATGACGCTGAGCTGCATTTCCCCAGGGACAAAGCTCCCCTGAAAAGTGCCCAGTGACCCTTCTCCTCACCAAACGCACGCGGGGTTTCACCTACAGCACCTCTGAAAACCTGCTCTGCTTTTCTGGACAAGACAGTGCCTCTTCAGTGTTGGAAACAACTTTGGCAAAAGGAAAAATTCACCTAGATCCCACTTTTTACTAAAAGCTTTTATTAAAAGTTGTTTTTATTCTTGCATACTTCCTTTCAGTATTTGACCTTTTTTTTTTTTGACACTGTTGCCATCATGGTATGCACACCATTTTCTCTTTGACTTTCTTCCCTTACTGTTATATTCTATGTTGTGCATTTTTCAATGTAAAGTCCAGACTTGTTATTTTTAAATTATGTTCAGCATTCCATTGGTTGGATGTAACATGATTTGTTAATATTTTTTCCTGCTTGTGTACATTTAAGTTGCTTCCTTGGGTCACAATGATATAAAATAGTGTAATGGAAAATTTTATGCATGTAGCCTTCTGCTTCTACTGAATTATTTCCTCAGAAAATTGGACCAGGAATGAGAATGGTTATGAACAGTTTGATCTCAATATGGAGTTAGTATTAAGTAAGAGTGGAGGCCCAACGACCAGGTTACAACCCCACATTTGACACTTCCCAGCTCTATGACCTTGGACAAACTACTTACTCTCTCTAAGCCTTGATTTCCTCAAATGAAAAACAAGGCTAATGTAATTACTGAACTCCTAGGGTTGTAGTGAGGATTGAATAAGATAGTGTATATTCAAAATATTTTAGTAAGTACTAATACTACTGCTGCTATGATCACTACTAACATTAACACTATTTTTCTATTCTTTTAGACTAAGCTGACTCAACACCATGTGGCTGAAACCCAAAATGTTTCCTAGAGCCAAACACAACCTGGCATATAATAATCCAACAGGTCAAATCATTTTAGATCCACTTACTCTACTCATTTCTCTCATCCATCCTAAGTCAGAGACTTTAGTCAAAACTCAATTCTTACCTCATCTTTTTTAAATCGCTTTAAAGGCCTTTGTAGATGCCTTGCCCTCTTTTTTTGTTTTGTTTTGTTTTTGAGACAGGGTCTCACTCTGTAGCCCAGGCTAGAGTGCAGTGACATCATCCTAGCTCATTACAGCCTCAAACTCCTGGGCTCAAGTGATTCTCTTGCCTCAACTTCCCAGTAGCTGGGACTATAGGTGCGTACCACCATGCCCAGGTAATTTTTATATTTTTTATAGAGACGGGGTCTCCCTCTTGCTCCGGCTGTCTAGCCCTCTTATTTTGGAAACCACACTGCAGCTCTCACTAGGCATATTTAAAACCCTCCCATATCCTGCAGGAAATACATTTTCATAAGAGTAGGAAACTACATAGAAACAGTAGATTAATAGATGTGATGTTAGGTTTTAATTATGCATACTTTCATTTTTATTAAAAACTTATCAATTTTGATTTTGTGGTTTGAGTCAGAGTTTAGGGGTCCAATGAATGATGCCTTTCATCTCCCTTCCTGAGTTCAGACCCAAATAAGAAATATACTCAGGAGTCAGCTAGATGGACATCAAAATATCAGATTCATTACCAGGAAAAGCTGAAGGAAAGAATACGGCTTAAATATATGCACAGCCACAGTTCCTAATACTGTCCCCTGAAATGAACTTGCAACCCACCCCCCCAAAAACCCTTCCAGCCTCCCCTGCTTGCAGCACACAGAGTGGACAGCAGGGCGGAATGGACCCTCGCTACAGGCAGCACATTGCAAATCAAGGGAGAGCGAGTTGCCAGCTGGAAAATATTCAGTTTTTCTCCAAACTTACCATCAAAAAGAAAGAATTCCTTCCTCTTTGTATGGAAAGGACAGGGCAAGGGATGATCAGAGAAGCCAGGACTGTTGGTAGCTGAAGTTTCTCGGCATGAAACTATCAGATCAGGGTCCTACCAGTTTCTTTTGGGATCCAGTATTGGATCTTGTGCCGACCTGCTGGATATAATAACAATAGGTTCATTCTCACCATTCTTACCTTCAGCGGTTTCTCACAGCTGTTGTGAGACTCATTCTTTCCTTCCTCCTTTCCTGGATTTCCTCATAACCCTCCCGACTAGTCCCAGTACCTGGGACCAGTGTTGACCTACTAGTTAGCACCCCCAAGATGGGAATGTAGGGTCTGATATTTATGCTACTGAATCATATTTTCATTCTTCTTTCCTATCCATTTATGATTCCACCCACAATTTAATAGGATTATTTCAGCTCTCAAAAAACTCTAAAATATCTCAGTTCAAATTGGCCCAAGCAACAAAGAAAGTTATTATTTTACACCACAAGAAGTAAGGAAAAAATATAGTGAGTTATTATCAACAACTCTGTGATAGTAGACCCAGGTGCTTTCTATTTTTCTGCTGTCATCTGCCCCTTGGCTTCATCCTAAAACTAGTTTCCCTTGTGGTCCTCTGATAGGTGCTGTAATTCCAGCCATCATATCCGGGAACCACATCAGCCAGAAGAAGAAGGTAAACCATGCCACCTTTTTTTAAACTTTTTTTAAATGAAGAAATCTTTTCTAAAATCACCTTCACATGGTATTGCCCACTGCTAAACCAATCTCTAAGCAAGGAGATAGAGCTACCACTATTTAGATCTATTTCTGGAGTTACACATACATAGGATGGAAACCCTAACAAAATCAGGGTTCTGACAAGATGAAAAGGGGAGAACAGATGTTGGGTAGGGAGCCAGACTCGTCCGTTGTGCATCAGCAAACATTTGTTTCAGTGGTTATGATCTTAAAAAGCTAGTCTCCTTCTATCTCTGTTTTCTCATCTTTGAACCTCAATTTCCTCATCTGCCTTCTGCACCTTGCAAGGCTGCGGTGATGATCCAGTGAGATAATGTGTGTACACTATGAAGTGCTGTGTAAACCTTGCATCTGATAATGAGCCTTCCCTACCACCACCAAGGTATAACTCACTCCAGACATGAGCAGTTGTTTGTAAAGTTGGGGTAGTCCTTGTAAGACTGGAAATTGGAAGCGTCTCAACACTGGGATAAAAATTCCACTTTGACCTCCCAGTATAATGAAAAAAGGAAATAAAAAATTAAAGCATATTAGGTCAACAAACATGAAAAGATGCTCAACATCACCCATCATTAGGTAAATGCAAATCAAAACCACAGTGAGAAACCACCTCAAAATTATTAGGACACCTGCTATCAGAAAAAAAAAGAGAAAGAAAAGAAAGAAAAGAAAGAAAGAAAGAAAGAAAGAAAGAAAGAAAGAAAGAAAGAAAGAAAGAAAGAAAGAAAGCAAGCAACAGTGTTAGTAACACTGTGGAGAAAAAATAGTTTCTCTTCCCAAGAGGCCCTGAGAGAACCTCTCCTCGGATCCCGTTGATGCAATGTGGCTTAGGACTGCCCGTTGCTGAGTGAGCTACTGACTGGGGATCGACCCTGAACGGTATAAAGTCACTGCCTGAGCAAAGTGCAAGGTATGGAGTCATCCATGACGCCACCTTTGGTAGGCTTGGGCCAGATGGTGGAAAGTCTTAAATCACAGGCTGAAGAATCTGTATGCGAAATAAAAAGCACAGAGAACTGCTGATCTCTTTTCAGCAGGGGAATAAACAAAGCTGAGTTCGGGGCTACTGACTTAGATGTCTTGATCAGAAACAAGCACGCAGAGGAGAGTGGGTGTGGAAGAACCAGGTGCCCACTCCCATAGTGTCTTTTTCTCATCAAGAGGTGTATCACGCCAGTGGGAACAGAAAGGGGGCTGTTGATGGAAGAAACACTCCAGACAGGATGCACAGGGTGATCGTGGAGGGGGAAAGGAAAATCAAAAATGGTTCCAAAGTTATGAATTTCGGTGATTTACACAAATAGTGCCATGAATAAAAATACAGTCATCTAGAAGAGTCGGGGAGGTGATTTTGAACCCATAAATCAGATACAAAACTAGCAGTAATGGTAACAATTATAAAGTGATACTGAGTCAGCAAGGCGATTTTGAATCCATAAATCAGATATAAAACTAGTAGTAATGATAATAATTATAAAGTGATACTGACACATACTTAATATGTGTCAGTCACATAATGGTATATGTTTGTTGTTCTGAGTCATATACATATATATCCATATGTATCTCCCTAGATAGATAGCTTTACATTTTCTCCTTACAACAATTCTATTATTAACTGAGAGTGGTAAATGTCAGCGATCCTAGGTCACAAAACTGGTGAGTAGATAAGGTAGGATAAAACCCAGGCTGTCTGACGTCGGACCTTATTCTTTTGTTCTTTATAACAATAGCTAATGTCTATGTAGCGCCCACTTTGTGACAGTACTTTATATATCTTCTCTTTAATCCTTAACAGTCACCCCCATAAAATGGATAGTGTTATTCCTATTTAAGAGAAGAGGGCTCCGAGGCACAGAGGGGATAAGGAACTTGCCCAGAGTCACCCAGCTGGTAAGTGGCAGAGGTAGTTTTCAAATTGCAGAAGGCATGGTCAAAAACTCCTATTTCCTCCATGATGCCATAAAAAAGATAAATGCATCCTAGAAACCATAAGATCTGTATCCCCTGTCTCATCAATGAAACGTTAAACTTCTAGCACTTGGGGACCAAGTCTTACACATCCTGGGTACACTGTTAGTAAGTGCAGCACCTAGCATATAAATACCTGGACCTGATAGAATCTCTAGGCCTCTGGGAATCTCTTCATATAAGGAAAAGCTTCATATAAGGAAACGACAGTGGGAGGTTCCTGACCAGCCCAAGCATGAAGCTTTGAGGAGGTAGAAGGGCTACCTGTTAAGAGAAAGCTCAAGGGCAACAGTCCTGAGTCCAAATTGTAGCCCTGCAACTCATTAGCTGGAGAGGCTGGGGCAATAGCGTAACCTCTTTGAGCTTTAACTTCCTCATCTGTAAAATGGGGATAATACCAGCTGGACCTTGCTCTGTGGAGCTGTTGAATGAATACAATGAAACAGGTAAAACATTCACCTCGTTGCTTAGCATGCAGCAAATGCTTATTACATGGCAGCTACATTGCCGTTATTGTTGCTGTATGATGATTTCTACAAGAGAATACGGAAGACAAGCAGTCCAAGTCCCAGGAAAGGGATTCCGCTGCTTATATTTCATGATGTTCCTGCTCCTTGAAGCTTCCACACACAGCAGCTGCCTTGGCCTCCAAGTTTCACAGCAAGATTCTTCAAACCAGACTGACAAAGCCAGCTGTATGGAAAACAGCATGGAGATTCCTCAAAGAAACAAATGTAGACCTATCATTTGATCCAGCAATCCCACTGCTGGGTATCTAGCAAAAGGAAAAGAAGTCATTTTATCAAAAAAGACACCTGCACTTGAATGTTTATCACAGCACAATTCATAATTGCAAAGATGTGGAATCAACCTAAGTGCCCGTAAATTCATGAGCGGATAAAGAAAATGTGGTTCATACACCATGGAGTACTACTCAGCCATAAAAAGGAACGAAATAATGTCTTTTGTAGCAACTTGGATGGAAATGGAGACCATTATCCTAAGTGAAGTATCTCTGGAATGGAAAAACAGACACCACGTGTACTCGCTAATAACTGGGAGCTAAACGATGGGCACAGAGATGTAAAGGACATTGGAAACCAGGAAGGAGGAAGAGGAGGAGGAGGTGAGGGGTAATAACTTACCTGTCAGGTACAATTTTGGTGACAGGCACACTAAATGCCCCAACTTAAGCATTATACAGGTTATCTTTATAACAAAAATATTTGTATTCTCTTAATATTTTGAAAATTAAAAAATAACCCAGCTGCTGTTCCTGGAGCAAAGGATGCAGGGAGAAAAGGAGGTGAGGAAGGCCTGCTCACCCAAGGAAGCTGCCCTAGGCCCTTCCTGGGTCCCCAGAAGCCCCAGCACCCCCCCCCATGCGCTCTGCCCAGTCACGTGGTTTGCGTTGCTGAGAGTGAGTGGCAGCTGTTGGCCTCTGCTTCCGGCCGCTACTGCCTTCACTAAGAATCAATGGAGCTGTGAGCTCAGTGCTGGCACTGGGGTGGCTGCTTCCCCCTCCAGAGGGGTGGGGAGTGGGAAGGTGGGAAGAATCCGGCAAGCCGTGTAGCCCTGGCCACCATAGCTCAGGGCACTGGCCACCCCAGAGAGGTGTCAGCTCTCCAGACCAAGACACCCTAGCTCCCAGCTGTCCCTGGGCCGGCACACTCGCTGGGAAGAAGCAGCTTCTCCTCAGCAGCCAGGGCTCCCAGAGGCTTCTAGAATCTGCCCGTGAGTCTACAAGTACTTAGTCATGGAACATTAGAGCTGCCAAAGCCCTCAATCCAGCCATCCCATTTTATGGGTCAAGAAACTGAGGCCCAAAGGGATGAGGAGGGTAGTCTAAAATGGCAACATGAGTCAGGGCAGGGCTGGGCGGGAAGCTTACTGCAAACAGCCTGGGGCTTTTCCATTACTCAAAACCACAGAGCTGCCCCAGCACTCCTACCTAAAAAGGCTGGGGCCAGTTATCCAGCTGGGCCTGGGACCCCCATATGCATAAGCCCCCTGCAAGTGCCACGTACATTTGAAAGTGGACTTGCCAACAACAGACAACGGGCAGAAATGACGGCAAAGAAAAATGTACATTGGCCTGGACAGACGTCACCCTACAGTGTTAAAAGGAAAAGAAACAGATTCTCAAGCAGCATTTGTCCTGCGCTCCCATTTGGATGAGGAGCACACACGCACAGAAAAAAGACTGGAAGGAAAAGAAAAACAGGTACTTCTAGGAGGCAGGATTACAAGTGCTTTTCATTTTCTTCTTCTTTTTGTCTTATGCATATTTTCCAAAGTGCCAGGTTTGAGAGTGTTATTTTTGAAACAGTACATGTAAAAGGTTACAAAATAAACAGGCAAGTGCCAGGGTCCCCAGCCACCGCGCTCAGACAGGCCTGGCTTGCCGCACCTCCCAGGGCAGGCTGCGCCCATTGCACAAGGCGGGGGCGTTTTCCTTTCCGGTGAAGCCTCAGCAAGCTCAGACCTGTGGGCACGCAGCCACAGCTGCGGTTTTGCTGCAGTCTGGGAACAGCAGCTCCAGCTCAGGACACTCCTGGGCCTCCAGTGTGCACAGGGGGGAAGGGCTGGGTGCCAAACCCCAGCCTCGCAACCCACTCAGCTGAGAGTGTGTCTGGCAGTTGGGGGCAGAGGCCAGGCCTGAAGTCTGAGATGCAGGATGTGGGGAAAAAGGACAAAAAGCCCAAATGGCCTTCTTGAGAAGTCTCCCAGTCCCAGGCCACACCCTCCAGGAAAGCTCCTAACCCAGTTTTATCTTCCAGACATGCCCCTTTCTTTCTGCTGCCAGCTGCCCAGTATGACCCAAGACCCAGGAGAGAAACCCACCTTTCAGGTAATCTCATGAGGGCTACCTGTCATGTGGGAACCTCCCCAACCTTCTTCTTGCTGACTACAGGTTAGAGAATGGGGGATCTTGTCACCAATGCCACACGGCTGGGGCAATGATGGAACCATTGCCCCATGACACCTACCAAGTCAGAACTATGGCACCTGCCCTGGCTGGGATCTGCTATTTCCTGGAAAATCACATCCTGAATGTCAGCTGATTGATGCTGCTTCCCCAAAGGGCCTGAGTGGGGGAAATGCCGTCATTACACATTGAAGGGGCACCTCCATTAGGACAGCTTCCCCTGTCCCATAAGGGTGGGTCTTACAACCTCTTAACACAGTGGAGACAAAGGCAGAAGGAACTTGAGCAACTCCAAGGGCATCACAAGCCAATGGAAAGAGGAACCGAATCCTGGTCCTGCTGCTCACTAGTCTGTGATCCTGGGCTGGTGATGGAACCCCCTGCGCCTCAGTTTCCTCACCCCACGAAGTTAGCCTCAGCAGTGCTGGCAGTGTTAAACGCATCTAAGCCTCCTCATCATGGGTGTCAGCAAACTACAGCCCTTAGGGATCCATAATAGCTTGCTGCTTGCTTTAGTAAAACTCGCAATCTCAGAATGGCTTTTACATTTTTAAATGATCAAAAAAAAAAATTAAGAGAAAAGGAATATTTCACAATACATGATATACGATTTTATCTAATTCAAATTTCAGTGGCCATAACAAAGCTTTATTGGAATACAGCCATGCCTATTGTTTACATGTTGTTGATGGCTGTTTTTGCACTACCGGAGCAGAGCTGAGTGGTTGCGACAGAAACCAGACGGCCACAAAGACTAAAATATTTGCTATCAGGCCTTTACAGCAAACAGTTTGCCGACCCCTTATCTGAATGGTCTGGCATGTAGCAGAATGTTAACAAGCATTGCCCTGCCGACTTTTGGGAACCTTATCACCTTATTTTTCATTCCCCTCTACCAGGTACCTTTCTGTCTTGTGTAAAAGAAAGGGTCTTAACAGAGAATATCAGCACTTTGGGAGAGGAGGGGAGGAGGGAGATCCAGCCTCACTTTGATCATTAGGCTTGAAGTTGGAAGATCAAGCTGCAGAGATTAGCCCCTTCATTCTGCCACCAACTGGTTGTGTGACCTGGAGAAAGTCACTTTACCTCTCTGAGCCTCAGTTTCCCTCACCTACAAAATGGGATGATGGTAACAGCTAACGCTTGCGTACCACTTGCTGCATGTTAGGCATTGTTCCAATCACTTATGTCAGGGGCTTATTTAACGATTGCAGTTCAGCAAGGTAAGTACTATGGTCACCCCGTTTATGGGCAAAGAGAGTTGAGGCATAGGGAGGTTAAGTGTGTGACTGCAGGTTGCATAACTAGTCAGAGGTAGAATTCAAACTCATTCTGGCTTTATCACTTGGATGCTTAAACAGCTACATCATAGGGCCCTGCATACTTCATAGACCTACAGGGAGATTCAACTGAGATAAGGAATCTGAATGCTTTTTAATATTTTTAACTGACAAGTAAAATTATATATATGTATGGAAGACAACATGAGGTTTTGATATTTTACACATTGTAGAATGGATAAACCGAGCTATTTAACATGCATAGCTTCACATACTTTTTCATGCTAATAATAATCAAAATCTACTCTTTTAGCAATTTTCAAATATACAATGTATTTCTATTAATGATAGTAACCATATTGTAAAATAGATCTCTTGAACTTATTCCTCCTGTCTAACTGAAACTTTGTGCCTTTTGACTAACATCTCCCCCAATCTCCCAACCCCCAGTCTCTAGTAACCATTGTTTAATTCTCTGTTTCTGTGAGTTCAACTTTTTTAGATCCTATATATGAGTGAGATCTTGCAGTATTTGTCTTTCTGTGCCTGATTTATTTCACTTAACATAATGTCCTCCAGGTTCATCTATATTGTAGTAAAAGACAAGATTTCCTTCTTGTTTAAGCCTGACTAGTATCCCAAAGCCAAAGTAGCATCTTATTAAGACCTGTTCTTGGTCAGTCATTGATTGACTGATACAGAGGAGTCACTTCTCTCCTTTCACCTAGGCTTTGGGTCTCCTCCCAGCCACTGCTCCTGCCCTGTCTTGGCAAGACAGCTGATGGACAGCCCCTGCTCCTTAGCCCTGGCTGCTGGTCTCACCTCTGCTCATCCCCAACTTTAACTGGAGCCAATGCTTCTGGTGGTTTCATTTTCGAGCAGTCCTGGGACTGTGGCTGAGTCCAGCCAGGCCCCAGCACATGTCTTTTCGGAAGAAACCTGAAACGGTTCGCTCACTCTATCCTGTCCTTCCCACGCTTCCGTCACCCTCACCCTCCTCCTCTGTGTCCTCTCAGGCTGGCTGAGGCACACCCTGTCTACCGAGATCCTTCCCGGCCCTCCCTCCAGCCCAGTCCTCCTCTCCGGTCCCCCGCCTCTCACTCCAGCATTAGCATGGGGACGACAATTGAGTGCTAAGGGTTGGGGCAGGCTCTGTCTTGCCTTTTTGCCTAATTAATCCGTGTGAGGATGTCTTGCCCATGCTCTGGGCTCCTGTGTGGCTGGGAGGGTGGGGAGCTGGCACTACAGACCCAACATGCATGGCAGAGGATTAATAGTCCAAACTCTGAGGTTGAAATTCCCCCGTCACGTCCTCACTGTGGGACTTGGTGCAAGGTCCTTACTCCTCTGAGCCTCTGTTTTCTCCTGAGCAACATGGAGATAGCACCCACCTCACAGGGTTGTTGTGAGGGTACAATGAGATAATACACTCGCAAAGCCTAGAATAGTGCCTGGCATGTATCAAGTGCTCAAGAAACACGAGCTGTTATTATTTCTCTCCCTCCTACAATTACCTCAGCTTAAGCCACCTCAGGAGTGTGACAAAAGCTTTCCCTACCTGCTTATGTTCTGCACCAGCATGTGCCTTGATTCACCCACGGTATTAAGGGCATACTAAGTGCCAGGCACTGTGACAACCCAAGGATCTCACAGTGGAGGGGAGGGAGGCACAAGACACATAAACAGATGTGTGCCCTGGAGCCAGGGGTAAGTGCTCTGAGACCTCTGGGTCACCAGGAGGGCTTCTCCCACTGTGGAGAGGATGGCGTGGTCGGGCAAGCAGGGAGCAGGGGAGACCTGCTATAGGGGATAAGCGTGAACGGAGTCCTGAGTCATGTGTAGACCTCCGAGGCAGACAGGAGCAGGAAGGGCATTCCAGGCAGAGGAACAGCGGTGGAAAAGCACAGTGCGCATGCGTACCTTGTCCACTCAGCCCCCGTCATAAGCCTCCATAAAGTCCCAGCTTCATGCCCAAGCTTAGTCTCCTAGCTCTGGTCCATGGGGGAAGCGTGAAAGTGCCTGTTAGCATCTAACGTTAGGCCGTGGCTTCCCAGGGCTGGGCGGCAGGCGGGAAACCCTGCAAATGTCATGGCTGGGAGGGAATGAAGGAAAAGTGGAAGCACTGGGGGGCAAGGCCAGGGGCGGTCCCTCCCAAGGGGGTTCAGAGGAACCCACCCTGAGCCGAGCCAATGTGCTGCTGACAGCCAAGGAGCCCCCATGGGAGTCAAGAGCGAGAAGAGACCATAATAAGGCCACCTTCCCAGTCCCCGCCCAGAGGGAAAGGAGCCAGCAGGTCTTGACTGGGAGAAGACAGAATGACTCCAGGGAGGTGCTATCCTAGCAGGCCAAAAACAGGACTCCTTCCCCAAGCTCCTGTCTGTGGGAAAACCTCCACCACTGCCCCTCGCAAGACCTGGCGAGAACAGAGCAGCAACTACCAACTGATCAGACCTCCTGGTTCAGATCATGTCCAGCTGCACTGACGCCTGGCATGGCGGCACTTCCCCTCGCCAGTGCCCCCTCTCACAGGAGAGGGGTTTCGGGATGGGGTGGGTGCAGAATGTGGCCTTGGAGGGGAGAACGCACCGCACTGGGAAGCAGAACCTGTTCCAGTCTTTGTCCCTGACCAGCAATCTGAATTGCCCAAGTTTTAACTTTCTCTGGGCTTTTGCTTCCTTATCCATATCCCAGGACCACACGCTTGCGTTCCCTTACAGTTGGCTTGGAGGAATGAATATGACGTGAACAACAACAACAAAAAACCTATCAAAATGTTTTAACTGGAAATAACTGTGTTATCCGGGTTCTTCACTAAATGTGAATTTTTTGAGCTCATTGGTCATGTCCACTGTTGTGCGCTGGCCCTGAGCACGTCTCCTTAGCATGTTTGGAGGTGGTTCTGCCAGAAATGGTGGGTGGGAGATGATTTTCAGGCCGTATTGGGTCCCTCTTGCCTGTTCCAGCTTTGTGATCACCTATAATGCCGGAGTGAGCCTTGGGCCAGAGCTACAAAAGGAACCATTGGAGCAACAGCAAAGTGCAGAGGAATCCGGTGCTCATTCATCCATCTATCCTGACCCCTGGAACAAAGAGTTATAATCGCCTCCCCAGAGGCCATTTTGCCTTCTTCCTGATTAACAGAAATTCAATTTAATATGAGTTGCGAAAGTTTAGAGCCAAAACCTACATTTTTCCCAACCTTTTGCATCTGGAGTAGCCAAGGGACATAGCTGTAGCCAAAAAAGATAAGACATTGGATTGAGATTCTGGAAAATCCCTGATGGATTCATTGGCATTTGGCCATTTGTTCTTCCTCTTGTTCCTGCCTTGAATGTAGCATTGATGCCTAGAACTCAAGGAGCCATTTTGCAACCATGCAGATAAGAGCTGTACACCAGGAATGACTGAGCAAAGGCTCTGATAGCATTTTTGAGCTGCCATATAACCTTGGGCCACCTACTTCCAGAAATATAAAATTCCTAGTTGTTAAAGGTACTGGATTTTTTTTTTTTTCAGGAGGGTTAGAGTTGGAGTGGAATCTGCTATTTGCAGACAAGCACAGTTATAACCAATACACCCTTTCCTCCAAAGACTATGTCAGTGCCACCTTGGGGACCCTCCACACCTCTACCGAAGGACTTCCTGCACTGCATTGTAAGAGCCAGTTACTTGTACATACTTCCTATCAGACTACAAGCTCAACCATGGAACTATACATTCTGCATGATTGCTGTTGTAAGCCCCAGAGCACCACAGTGTCTGGCAAACGTTAGCTATTCTACGTGCTCTTCCTGAATCTGAATGAAAGAACACTTTGAGTTCTGATTCCAGCAGATGTACGTAACCTGCCTTAGACCTAGGAACCATCGCATGGCCAATTTTGAAACATCTGTTGATATATTTATTGATATATGAAAAAGTCAGCTTTTAAAAAAGTCTGCCTAAAATGCCCAAGGCCATGGTGCACAAGCTTTGTAAATAACTTTCCCAGCCTCCCACAGAGCCGCTGCCTTTCCCCAACCACTCACAGCCCATCATAGCTGCCCTCCATTTACCACTACCTGACCCAGAAGGAAACTCGCACACCTCCCCTGGCAGATCCTGATGCCAACTGTGCTGAGAAGCAGCTCATCCCACAGCGTATGAACAGCTTGACTGATTATATATAAATGTGTACGTGGAAACATTCATCGACATATTCATCAGTTTGTTTTCCATTCTTAAACATCCCAGTCATTTCTGGATTTGTAAAATCACTTTCTCCATGACTTGTGGAAGGTTCTAACTCTCTCCTCCTCCTCTTTCCTGTTAAATTCTATTCAAACTTGCTCTTTTTTTTCTATGTCCCCAAATCATTCACTTTTTCTCCCTCCAACTTGGATCTAGACTCTTTACTGGCTGTCCTTTTGAAAAACATGGAGAAGTCCATATATTACTAATGAGAGTGCCAAGTGCATATATTTCCAACACACTTGGAGTGCATTTGTTCAAGATGTTTCCTGACAGTCACTTGGACAAAATCACAGCTGATACAGCAGGACTACTGTTGAAGCCCTCTCAGTTTCTTCTGTTCACATGAGAATGACACTCTCCAGCCTCCCCTGAAATCAGGCGGGGCCATATGACGTGAGATCCTTACACTCTTTTCTCATCACCTACCTCTGTGAAAGGACTCTAAGAACTTAGGGGAGGAGGGAGCCACAAGATGGAAGGAGTTTGGGCCTCGTGAGTGGCTGCACGAAGCAGAAATCCACAGACCTACACTAGGCTATTACAAAAGCAAAAAATTATAAAGTTTATTGTATCAAACTAGTGCTTTGGAAGTTTATTTGTTAGAGCAGCTAGCATTATTTCCAGATTACTCTTTATTTATCCATGGGACTGTCTTAGTGTCTCTGTTCTAAAATGTTGTCACAGTCTGCTTTGTATTAGAGCTACCTACATTCATGACTACATTGAATGTGAGTGTTTAGATCAGTGGCTGTTAATGCTGGTTGAACAGTAGAAAGTAACTGGAGAGCTTTAAAAACCTCCCAATGCTTAAGCCTCACTCCTAGAGGTTTTGATACAACTTGTCAGTGGTGGGACCCAACGTTTGCTATTTTTAAAGAACTCCCCAGCTGATTCTAAAAGGTATCCAGAGTTAAGAGATACTATTCTAGAGCAGGGGTTCAAAAACTTGAGTGTGCATCAGAACACTTAGGGGCTTATTAAAACAAATTTCTGGGCTCCACCCCAAGAGTTTCTGATTCTGAGTTAGGTCTGAGAATTTTAATTTCTATTAGGTTACCAGATGGGGCTGATGCTGGTGGTTTGGGGAACACACTTTGAAAATTATTGGCCTAGACCTTTAAATCCCCATCAATAACAGTAATAGTGGTTGGTGCCATACTGAGAAAATACTAGGCGCTCAATAATCAAGTTATAGTTTAATTGAAAGTGAAGACACACAGGCCTTTATACTTAATAAGGCACCTTTCCCTACATTGTTTTTCAACAGACTCAGATTGAGTTTGCTCAGTTGTGCAATCTAACCAAGACATGCTACAGCAACAGGAAGAGAGGAGAATGATTGGGCAAGGAAGAATTTAATACTTGGGTTTGAGCTGGTATGTGGAAACAAATATTTACTAAGAATCTTATAGGAATATGATGCCATGCAATCTTTACCTTATTGAATAAGGAACTAATATGTGGATGGTGGGTGGCTGTAAAACCACTAGACCTTATCTAGACTAGCTGTCTGGATTTTAGCTCATTGTATGTTCATTTCTGGAAACTCACTCATTTTATCTTTAGAGTTTAGGCACAAAATAGATCAAAAGAATAATTGAACAGTGTTGAAGGAGGGGCAATTTACAAAGGTGTAGACCTCCTCAATGGAAACAAAGAAGGGACAATGGAATACCCTGGGGCTAGCAAGGACAGGATGCTGTTATGACCATTAGATCTAAAGCTCCAAAGGGAAAAAGGAAACATAGGAGTCCTCCAGGAAGTGAGAAGATGCTGGGGATGTCCCACACCATATGCCCACAGTCCCTTGACTTTAGCACCACATGTCAGACAGTTCAATGCAGTTTGCCTGGGCCCCACATGAAGGGCAAAGAGAGACGGCTCAAGGCGTTTCTCCACTTTGCTGTTTGGGGCTTTCTCCAAAACTGCAGAAGGCCACTAAGCCTATACAATTCATGGAGTTCGTGTTTCCAGGAGTAACCTCAATGGACAGCAGGTAGAAGTTAGTGGATAAATGCCCCCAACTCCTCAGCCCCTGTGGTCATCACTGAGGCATGTGCTCACAGTTCCTCATAGGGTCCCCAAAGTGATTGTACCCCAGTTTCCCACAACAATTACCAGGTTATTAGTAAATACTCTAATGGCTTTTCTTTCTTCTTCTGCTTCTTGGACTCAACTCCCAAATCAATTCCCAACACTGAAGTTCCTTTTCTCAGGTGCTGCTTTCAAGAAAGTCCAAACTAAGACACCAAAAGACAACTTTCGGCAGAGAAACACAATCACTGCCAATCCACAGCTTAACGTGGAAGGAATGAAAGGAATCAATAGCCCTACTTATCTCCTGCCCCCTTCTGATGTCCTGCCAGTGCTTCTTGGAAGCCAAAGGTGTGAAAATTCAGTTGATATGGTCGGTAAAGACCAGTCTCACGGGCCCAGAAAAAGATGGGGAGGGCAGAGAGTGGATTGGAAGGAGCAAAGAGCAACTATTCAATACAGTCTACCCCTTCTGCATCTCAACTCCATAAAGTCCCAAAACTACTGTATCATGTCAGGATGATGAATTCAGAGACATTGTCACCTGAAATCTAAAACTTTGGTCATCATTTGTGCTCTTCTTAGAAGACAGTAGGAGTCAACAGAGGCAAAGAAATAATCAACATGAACTATAGCATCGACAGACCCCACTTCTATACCTAATCATTAGGCCTAAGGAGATAACCATAGCTTCCTTCTTTTACCACCCATTCTATGCTTCCCATACCCTCTGCCAGCTTCTTGGTTGGATGAAGTCCTCTACCTGTTGTGACCCAAACCATCACAGCCACAGGATCTGAGTCCTGGGAAGAGAATCCTATTTCTCTTCATTTGGATGCTGGAGCTTTCCAATGACCAGGACCACAAGACAAAGAGTAGTAGGAAATGCCCCTGGTCCTTTCTGTTTAGAATCCTCCATATTTGTGAAGTAGTTCTTCTTGCTTCCATTGTGTAGCAGCACCCTAATTTTCCTTACTAATATGGTGACTCTTTTCTCTATTGGTTCAGAGATACAAGGGGGCCATAATGGCCAGCAGTAAGCTCAGCTTATAATTTATTAGAACCATGGCTATTATCCCTAAAGGAAGCATTCTATCCTGGGATCTAGGACCTCCAAACTTATTGAGGACACGAGAGAGAGGCAACAAGTTTCTAAGTAGGTTATTTCTTGCAACAGTGGGAGGAGATATTTCTACCTCCACCCATGGTTTTCCAGACCTGTGCATTCTCTGGATGGAGGAGATGGTACCACATGTTGGCTCTTAGCCATATACTGCAGACTATAGGATAGCACCCTAGCCTCACAGGGTGTTGCCCACCAAGTGGAAGCATACCTGAGGCTTCAGCAGGCTGTCTTACTGTTATTTCCAGGGTGATAGGTGGGCTCTAATATGACTCCTAGTGGTCCTTCCTTCGAGAAGTTCCTACCCTGTAAATCCCCCTGCCCTTGAGTGTGGGCTGGACCTAGTGACTTACTCCTAATAAATAGAACATAGCAAAAGTGATGGGATGTCACTTTCTGAGATTATGTTACAAAAAGACTCTGGCTTCTGTCTTGCTTTGTCTTACTCTCCTGCTTGTTCACCCTGATAGAATCCAGCTGTTCTGTTGTGAGTTCCTCCCTGGGAGGTCCATATGGCAACAAACTGATATCTCCAGCCAACAGCCAGCAAGGATCTGAGGTCTTTCAGCAGCCCTATGAGTGCTCTTAGGAGTGGGTCCTCCCCTGGTCAAGTCTTGAGATGACTACAGCCCTGTCTGATACCTTGCTTGCAGCCTCATGCGAGACCTTAAGTTAGAGGCACCCAGCTAAAGCATGCCCAGGTTCCTGACCTACAGAAACTGGGAATAATGTTTGGTATTTTTTTTAAGATGCTAAGTTTGGGGGTAATTTACTATGCAACAATAGATAACTAATGTATCCAGCCAGCTCCTTCTGAATGAGAGGGTGTATGGAAGCACTAGGGAATTCTGCAGTTATGAGCTCCATGCTACACTTTTTTTGTTGTTACAAAATGAACTGCTTGCTTGGAGCTAATGTTGTGTACAATACCATGGCAACAGACAAAGCTCTCTAAATAGCCCCAAAAGAGGGTGCTGATAGAAGCATTGTGGGCAAGGAAGGCAAATTCTATAAATGTAATAGGTAAGTATCTTTTCCAATGAAGACAAAACCCTGCCTTCTCCATAACAGGAGCGATCCAGTGGAATCATCCTGTTACCAGGTGGTTGGCTGGTCCCGTAGGGAATGGGGCCACATTAGAGGCTTATACTGGCTTCTCTTTTTTGGCAGAGAGGTCCTAGCAATGGGGATACCCTGATCAGCCATGGTAGGGGGCCATCTTTTGGTTGGACACAGGCATACAGACCATCCGTCCTGCTGCCGTAACCACCCTGTACATGGAATAAGTTCAGAGCTACCTGAAGGAGAGACCGACATCTCTCAGACAGATCCTTTTGTCCGTTGGATTATTTGGAGCCATCTCTGCACTTTGTACCCATTCCCTGAGATCCATCCACAGACTTCTCCCCAGACCTCCTTGTCATCAGTCTCCAATTCTGCTCTTTCCATGTCCCCAAACTTCCACACGTTCTCCCCACCTGGAGAATTTACCATCACCACTGTCTTTTGGGGCCACCCTTGAATAGGTCTGTAAGTGGTGGCCATATCTTCTGGTTGGTTCCAGGATACCTTGTAGACCCACCCGTACACTGGCCTGACATTGTAATTTCTCCTTTATCTAGCCATCAGAAACATCCCGTGAAGACACAGGTATGCCTCCCAGGAGAAGGAGTAGGTACCGTGGGAGTCTGGGACACTAGCTTATGCAGCTTGCTGTGCCTTTTGACCACAGAGGCCTTCTGATTTCCTAGCTGTGTTCTCAGCTTTATATTCAAACCATTTAGTTTGTTCTTTTCTCTGAGAATGCTCTTTAGGGTCCTCAGAGGTAGCCAGTGCACACCACAAATCTTATAAGCATCATTATCACCAGAGTGACTAAAGACTCACAGCCCCTGGTCCCAAAACATGACACCCCCCATGTGCCTTCCATCCATCCCATGCCACAAGGGGTAATGACTTAAGTAATTGTGGGCCTACTGCAAACCACAGTAACCCTTCCCTATCCCACAGGAGGGGTATACACATCTGCGCTGACACAAATGACATGTGTGCTTAGCCAGTTGCCTTACACACTTGTGCTTAGCAAATGTGTAAGAGCCCAATTCAAGAACCCCATTTTGAGGGGTTGTTTCCTTAGGCCATTTCTGGTGCCATTTGCTAACAGTGTCCTGGCAGAAGACAAATGACACCTTGTTAAAGGGGATTGAGAAAGTCTAACGAGCGCATCATTTACAAACCCGAGGCTGGGATAGCATTGACAAACGTGGAAGGCACTACACTCCTGGGTATGAGGGGGTGAGAGAATGGAGTGGTTCTCAGAACCTAGGGGACCCCTAGCTGCAGGGTCAGCCTGCTTTGGAGGGTTAGAGTTAGGGTTAGGGTTGGTAGAGGAGCACAGCCACTGACAACGTGAGGCCTGGCGGGAAGTGAATGGGGCAATAAATATCTGACCTCACTCCCATCCCACCCTCCCTTGCTCACCACTGGCCAAACCGAACCAGGGGTCAGAAGTCAAGGGGGATTGGGGATGCGGTAGACAGATGGCAGCATGCAGGGTCACAGAGTAGGTGGACAGGGTGTCAGGGGTTTGGGGAGCTGGAAGGGCCGACAGAGACCATTCAGCACACTCCTAATCCCTCCACAGGTAGGAACAGAGTCAATCTAAATGGAAGTAGGCCCCATTTCTATTGCCGTCTCTGCTGGGGCTTCCATTTCCTCATTTGTTAAAGGAGTCATTGGATTAGAGCTTCCCGAGCTGTTCCAGTACTGGTGGGAGTGTGGTCCTAGGCAGGAGTGTGCCAAAGGTGAACAGAGACCATGATTTTTGCTTGAAGATTACAAATGTGTAGCTAGGATAGCCACACATCTTAATGGGAAAAACTTCATTATTTCCTTAAAAATCTGGTATGCAATATAATAAAATGTTCTCATGAATTATGGAAATAAAATACACTTAGAGAGGTGTAGCTTAAGTATCGACCCCATTCCCTCCAGGAAATGAGCAAATGTGTCACTCTCGTCTGCCATGGGGTGGGCTTTGGTGGAGAAGTTTGAGAAGTGCTAGACGATCGCTAAGAGCACTTCCATAGCTGACATCCAGAGCTTCCTAGATTTGAGCTTCTCCTGGCCCCTGGGTTCCATTCCCCGAGAAACCTGAATTCATTTTGCAAGTGGCCCTGAAGGGAAAGGCTCAACTTGGGAAGATATGAGTCTCCTTCAGAAATGTGTCTGAGTTTGTGAGCCCACTGCACCTCCCATCCCTACCCAGAAATACCCAAGGGGATGCAGCGTTGCCCTTTCTAGCAGTGAGCTGCTTCTCGGAGGGCTGCTGGCTTCCTGACGGCCAAAAGGTAGGTCAAGAGTCTGCAGGGCCAGGTATGGTGGCTCACGCCTGTAATTCTAGTACCCTGGGAGGCTGAGGTGGGAGGATCACTTGAGGTCAAGAGTTCAAGACCAGCCTGAGCAAGAGCAAGATCCTGTCTGTACCAAAAATAGAAAAATTATCTAGGCATGGTGGCCTTCACCTGTAGTTCCAGCTACTTGAGAGGCTGAGGCAGGAAGATCCCTTGAGCCAAGGAGTTGGAGGTTGCAGTGGGCTATGGTGATGTCACTGCACTCCAGCCCAGGTGACAGAGTGAGACTATGTCTCCAGAAACAAACAAACAGCAACAAAAAAGAGTCTGCAGGGTTAAGGGCAAGAATACACTGGCAGCTGAGATTGACGAGGAGAAGAGGTGGGAACAGAGAAGAGCTCAACAGCTGGTCATAGGGTGTAGGAAGAACCACAGAGGTGGTGGAGTTTATCTTAGGATTTATAGTGCACTTCGCTGTTGCTTTAATACAGCAAAAGGAAATGACCTAAATCCATCCAGTCTACCATTATTTATTGGCTCTGTGTCAGGCACTGCACTAAGAACTAACATGAGCACCAGATTAAGGTAAACGGGTCCCTCAACTTGCAGGCACTTACATGCTAATGGGGAAGAAAATAAGACACAAGGAAGCAGATTGATTTAGCAATTCAGATACTGATGAGTCTATGAATAAAAGATGCTGTGGGATATGCAGGGGTTGGTAAACCTTTCCTGTAAGGGCCAGGTGGTAAGTACTGGCAGCTTTGTGGGCTGTACAGTCTCTGTTGCCACTAGTCATGCGTGGCTCTCAACGCTGCCGTGCAGCAAAGCAGCTACAGACAGTATGTAAATAAATGGGTGTGGACAGGTTTGACCATAATTTGCCAACCCCTGGGACAGAACAAGCTGGCGGGGAGTGGGGAGGATGCCAAACGCGGTGCCCTGGGGACCTGAATGACAAGAAGGGGCCAGTCATGGGCTGCCGGGAGAAGAACATCCTGGGTAGGACGATGAACACTGGCAAAAGCCCTGGCATAAAGGGGCTCAGCATGTTCCAGGGGTAGAAAGAAGGCTGGTGAGTCCGGACTGTGTTAAACAAGAGTGAAAGAAGTATGAGGTGACATCACTGGGGGAGGCTGCCACCGAGTCTGGATTTTTTCCAAAGTATGACAGGAAGTCACTAGGGGGTTTTAAGCAGAGTGATGATCAGAGAGGTCTGTTTCTTGCCTGAAAAAGAAGAGAAAATAGTAATTTCTTTCTCTTTCTTTCTCTCTCTCTTTCTTTCTCTCTCTCTCTCTTTCTTTCTTTCTTTCTTTCTTTCTTTCTTTCTCTCTCTCTCTCTCTCTCTCTCTCTCTCTCTCTCTCTCTCTCTCTCTCTCTCTTTCTTTCTTTCTCTTCATAGATGAACCTAGAGAAAATAGCAATTTCTTATTTACAGAGCACCTAGCCAGTGCTTGGCACCTACTATCTTCTTGTGTATTGGTTGATAAAGCATCGTGCTTCCAAAGAGTTATCAAATCCTGGAATAGAAGGGACTGTAGAAGCTATCTAGCACATCTGTCATATTTCACAGGTAAGTAATACAAAACCCAGAGAGGTTAAGTGCTTTGCAGCAAGTTGGCAGCAGAAGCCCAAGGAGAGAGAGCATTTCAGCAGAGAAACTTGGCCTGACCACAAAGCATTCGTTGTGTGAGGGGCAGGATGATCCTGGATCCAGCATGGTGATGTCATGGCTATGTCAGCACCAAGTCCTGCCCCACATGGATGCCATGTGAGAGTTCTAGGGAAAGACAAGCTGCACGACACACCTGAGCAGCAAAGATTTCCAGGTGCTTTGGGGCTGAACGGTGGCCTTGAGTATACAGAGGAAGTCCTGGGCATGAGAGTCCTCCCAGCAGTTTCTGACCGAAGACTCAAGACAATGAGATTCCCCTGAAGGGGGACGGAGGTGCAAAAGAGGAAAATGTCAGGCACCAGATGGAAACCACATGGGCGTGTTCATGAGCATATTTGACATACCCCTGAGAATGCTCAGAAATACTTGAGTGACGTATTGAGAATAGCTGAAGTATGGAATAGCAGGTGATAGCTAGTAGGGCCAGTGGAACATGATTTTAGCCTGTCGCACCCCATTTTTGCCATTCTGCCTGGTGTGCTCTCAGGAAATGCAAGTCCTGTTTCAAATTAATGTGAGAATACAGGGACCCATATCCCTGTCTATTCAGCAAATATACCAGGCACCACCTTGAGTATTTAGCTACCGTCTCTTCCAAAACATTGGTCATTCTTGGAGCTTGTGCAAATAATATTAATGACTCCAGGTCTGTGGCAAAAGCAAGCCTTGGCAATCTAGCACACTGGTCTAGGCAGAGTGGTGACAGAGGGAGGGGTCACACCTTTCGTGTGGACAATGGTTGGGCTCAGCAACCGGAGGGCCGTGCTCAGGGTCATGGAGTCAAAACTCAAGTAATGAGGCTCCCCCACCCCCAAGCAGGGAAGTGGGGTTTCAGCAGGTTAAGATTCTGCTGCCCCTGGATCTTATAACTCTTATCCCTGGGCTAGGACCCCCCCCCCCCACAAAATCCTGCTCCTTGCAAAGCAAAGCTGCCTGTCTATTTTTAGAAGAAAAAACTGCCATGAACTGTACTTTCCAATTTTAGGGCTCTTGCCTGGGCTCTGTGTCTAGTGACCGACTGGAAAAATATCTCTCATTCTCCATGTACATACTTGAAATCTGGCCAGTAGTTTTAGAGTCCACTCCCTGGAGAGAGTTAGCAAGAGAGAATTGGTTCCAAACAATGACAGGGCCATGGTTGTAGGAGAATGTCACCCTGCATTGTGCTGAGAGGGTGTTAACTGCCACGGTGCCAAGCCCACTACCTTCAGCCACAGGGAAATTCGAATCATGTTTTGTTTCTCTCAAAGATTCAATCCTAGTCTTGGTGCTTTCTGCTAATGGAGATGATGAAACTTCAGGTCATAGAAATAAGAAAAGTCAAAGTTCCCAGCAAAGAGCGCTGGCCCTTCCCTGACTCTCTCCCAGTGGGCTCTATTTCTAGCAAGAATTATTAACCGTAGAGGAGGGGCTTGATGCTTTATTGGAAACAAAACTGGACATGACCTGCGCTGAGCAGCCCTGAATTACTTTTACTAGATAGGATCTAAGCCTGCGTGGGGAAAGGGGGAAGAAAGACATGGAAACAAACACCAGTGGAAACACCCGGAGATGGGTCTTCACCGTGGGACCAGAGATCCTAAAGCAGTTAAAGGGCGCCAGTCAGCTCCTCTGGCCCTAATATGACAGTCACGTACCTGGCATTATTCGAAATGTATTGACAGTGCTTCCACGCCTAGGAAATGGAAATTGTACTCTCTTTCAGAGGATGATTCATCTCTCCAACCCCAGGTGCCTCTGGAGAGCCCAAAGCCTGGCTTTCCAAGCCAGAGCACATGTACCCCTGGGATTACACAGAGTACGAAAGACAGGCAAAGCTTGGGAAAACAGGGCATGTGCTTCTGAAACATTAATTTTACTTGCAGACTTGTAGTTAAAAAAATAACATTAAGGTATATAATGTATAGGTGAGGCCCATTTATGACCACTTAGTATGCGTTAGAAGTCTTTTTTTCTGATGGGAAAGTATCCCACATTTTGAGTTCGGGTTCCACAAAGAAGAAGTCAGAATTCACTCTTCTATCTTCCCTTGTGTCTAGGCTATGGGCCGTGTCTGGGGCTGCACCGTGCAGACACAGCTGCGGAAGACTTCAACTGGCTGAGCGTGATATAAGGAAGGGGCCGTGAGGGATCCCAGTCTGGGCAGCATTAAGGCGAAGGCACGGTTTTGCAAGTGTACCAGTGGCAGAGCCTCTGGATCTAGTCCCCAGTGTGATCGGAGCAAGCAGCTCTGTCTGGAGCAGGCTGGGGGGTTTGTGTCCAAGGCCAATACCACTGGGTATTTGCTGGGCAGCCCTTAGGAGCTGATCTTGTTGTGTTTCCAGCATTCGGAGAGCTCAATGCCCTAGATTTCCGGAAAATCCACAATTGCTTTTAAATTATTCTTCTTCTGCCTGAGCTAGCCAAAATGGACTCTCGTTTTCAACCAAGAACTGTAACTGATTCACATGATACATTATAGAATGAAATTCAAGTTTCACACGAATCTTAGAAATAAATAGGAGACGTCAATGAAATTTCACACTTGTATTGGGCACTTTAGGCTAAATCTTTTTAAACACATGAACTTCCATGTTAGTTGTATTTAACTCACACTAATTTTGAGTCTTAGGCCTCGTGAAGCATATGTAACTCATGTTTCTTCAGTCTGGGAGCTCCAAGAACTGTTTTTCAAGTTGTATGAAACTCACCCACAGAAAACAATAAAAATAACAAATTTATCATTAAATTAGAAAGGATGGTCTTGTTTTCAAAGTTTTTATTCTATTTTCATAATAAAACACTGTGGCCCTGGGGGGTGGGGCATATTCTTTTCTAGCGTGGCAGTCAATGTGTTCAATCCTTTTTGGAGAGTTGGGAGAGTTTTGGTGGAAGCATTCGAAAATTCCTGCCTAAGGTATAGGTATGGAAAGAAGAAAATGAAGGAGAAATAAGAAGTAGGTAGGACAGAAACAAAAGAAGAAGTTGCAGAGAAAAAGACAAATAAGCAAAAGAAAAATGTGTGCCCATAGCTGCCTGTCCTAGGAGGGCTGAGACACACGTACTCCACGTGATCCTCCTGTCAGCCTTGTGACTGTCACCATTTTACAGATGTGGAAGTTGAGGCTGTGCAGAGAGACTATGGGACTTTCCCAAGAACACACTGATGGAAGGCAACAGAGGCCAGCGTTGGAGCAAAGCCATTGTGTCTATCAAATGCAATTCTTTTCCCACTCTGTCACACAATGGGGCAGGTACTCTGTCTTCTGGTCTTGCTTTCCTGAAAAGTTAAGGAAACAAGCCCAGAGAACAAGCATGGAATCACTTCTTTCCTGCCTCCCTATCCAGTGGAATTTCTTTTCTAAACCTTGTCCCTACCCCACTGTCCAGGGCAGTCTGACAAAAGTGACTCTGCTATGTCTTGTGGCTTTTGCTGTTAAAGCTCTCCTGCCCTGGGCAGCAGGTGCTGCTGCCTGCAGCAAGGTGTAAGCAGCCTTGGCCACAGCAGCTTGGCTCCGGGATGCTGTTGCCCTTGGCCAGAGCAACCCTCTCCCTCCTCCCTCACCCATCCCTCTCCCTCCTCCCCCACCCATCCCTCTCCCTCCTCCCCAGCCCATCCCTCTCCCTCCTCCCCCACCTATCCCTCTCCCTCCTTCCCCATCCCATCCCTCTCCCTCCTCCCTCACCTATCCCTCTCCCTCCTCCCCAGTCCATCCCTCTCCCTCCTCCCCCCACCCATCCCTCTCCCTCCTCCCCACCCCATCCCTCTCCCTCCTCCCCAGCCCATCCCTCTCCCTCCTCCCCCACCCATCCCTCTCCCTCCTCCCCCACCCATCCCTCTCCCTCCTCCCCCACCTATCCCTCTCCCTCCTCCCCCAACCCATCTCTCTATCTCCTCCCTCACCCATCCCTCTCCCTCCTCCCCCACCCATCCCTCTAATTGTGCAGTGGCACAACTGCCTGGGTCTCACACATGCTGGGCTTTGTCTGGAGTGACACATACATATCACAGGGGCTTGGAAACATGAGCTGGGCTGCTGAGAAAACAGCGTCTCCTTTTGGAAGCACTGCTCCACCACACGGCCTGCACTCATAGGCCAGCTTGAGTCAGGGCTAGGGGAAAGAAGGGAGACTCGGCCCTCCCCAGGGCCTGCACCCAGAGCTTCTGGCCAGGGAGGCATCAAAGCCCAACCTGCCTTAGTCTGTTCAGACTGCTATGACAAAACACCAGATGCCGCATGCTTACAAACAACAGAGATTTATTTCTCACAGTTCTGGAGGCTGGGAAGTCCAAGATCAAGGCACTGACAGATTTGGTGTCTGGTGAGAACCCACTTCCTGGTTCATGCTGTCTTTCTGCTGTGTCTTCAAATGGCTCAAGGGATAAGGGGTCTCTTTCATAAGGACACTGATCCTATTCAGGGGATGGCTCCACCTCCATGACCTAATCACCAAAAGGTCCTACTTCCTAATACCATCACCTTGGGGGTTAGCATTTCAACATGTCAATTTTAAGGGGGGGTACAAACATTCAGACGATAGCACCAATACTGTTTGTGGGTAGAAAGGAGAAGGTAGAAAGAGGATGGGGTGTGGGCAATGATCCAAAAGGATCCCAAACTTAATTGCTAATAATTATGACTACCATTTATTGAGTACTTACTATATGTGAGACTTTCTGTTGAGCACTTTACACGCTCATTCAGTCTTCACAGACACCCTGAGACAAGTACTATTATTATCTCTATTTTTCAGAGGAAAACCATGAGGCTTAAGGCATTTGCCCAAAGTTGCATGAGTAAACAATGGCAGAACAGAAATTTGAGAACAGATGTTGAAGACTACAAAAGCCATATTCAATGGAGTACTCAGTCTTTCAAGTTCTAGTCAGCTCACAAAACAAACAAGACTTCAAGAACAGGGTAGTAGAGTGAATTTAAGATCTTTTAGCCGGATGCAGTGGCACACACCCGGTAGTCCCTGCTATTCAGGAGGCTGAGGCAGAAGGATCGCTTGAGTCCAGGAGCTCTGGGCTGTAGTGCACTATGCTGATCGGGTGTCTGCACTAAGTTCTGCATCAATATGGTGACCTCCTGGGAAGCAGGGGACCACCAGGTTGCCTAAGGAGGGGTGAATGGGCCCAGATTGGAAACGGAGCAGGTCAAAACTCCTGTGCTGATCATAAAATCTTTTGTCTCTCCACAGTGTTCTGAGGGTTGGCATCCAAATGCAGTGGAGCTTCTCGATGAGGCTACTGACGAGTGAGCCACAGTGTTTATTATTAATAAATGCCCATTGAGGGCTCTGCCTGTCACTCACACTTCCTGCAGGCTTACAAGGTTGTCAACAGACTAACCACATTCACACCAGACAAATACAAGAAACCTGACTGATTGGATCTTTATTCCACCGCCCTTAAGGCACCAAGCCAGCATGGGCTGGCACTACGTCAGTGCCCATTTTCAAGGCTGGGTTACCCCAAACCCTTTATCCCTCTGCTGAAGGAAGAGGGAGTACTTTTGGTCACTGTCCATAGGTTGCCCATCCACAATCCACCCCAATCCTACTCCTGTTCTGAGGATTACATTTCTGACTTACAGGGGAGGAGCAGAAATCAATACAGAGAAAATATCATGATCTCTTGTTTGTCAGGGAGGAGTGCCAATTCAGAACCACCTTCCTCAGGAGCCATTCATCCATCCCTTGGTCCCTCGGCCTCGCAAGAGGAAGTAGGAGGGGAGTTTTTCATATAACACATGCAAGTGGCCTAGTTCATAGGTCTCCAGCTAAATGCTATTCATGGAGCGAGACAGAAATCAAGACCACCAGGATTACAAATATGTGGCCAAAGCAGACATTGCTAATCCATCCCAGAACTCCTCTGGATCAGGATGTGGCCTCCCAAATGCTCCTCAGGAGAGTGCTTTAGACAGTCATTACCAATGAACCGGAGTACACCAGGTAAAACCTATCTTTTGAGGTGAATCAGTCTTTGGGCTCCTTTTGGGCAGGAATCCTACCTCGTCAGTACATTTGTCCCCCCTCAGCATAAGGTAACACAGTAGAATCAGGCTAGCCATCAATGTTTGTTGAATGCATATGTGAATGAAATAATAAATTAACATAGCTCTTCAGACAGATGTGACTAAGTCTTGGTCTACTGGGTACCACCTTCTCCCCAGGCAGTGCCCTTTCTTTGACTAAGATGCTGGAATATTCTGGATGCCAAACCTGGCTTTGCTCAAAGAGATCCTCTCTTGCTTATGACAGCTTTACAACGTTTTGCTCTGAGTCTAAAGCTAGGGAGCCTGTGTCCTGGTGTCTTACAGAGCTGCTAGTGAAATAATTTCTACCTGAGCCTTCCTGTATCTTCAACTATAAGAGTCAGACAAGAATCCATTGAGCCTAAGCCAGAAGACCCACTGGAACGACAGACGCTGTGGTGGATTTTCTCAGCCTCTGATGACTAAGTCTTTGTTCCCAGGCCAACCTTCTCTCCTTGCCTTGTTCTTCCCTTGGGATGAGTTCTCTCCCCGGAGGCACCACATGCAAATACTCTCCTAACAGACCTGCTCTATCAGTTCCTCAGAGTTTTCTTGGCATGACTGAATTCCAACAGTGGACACAGCTTAAGCCCAGCCCATGACCCTCTCTTTACCCCTGCATGAGGGAGACTATTTGTACAAGTTAGTTATTGCTACATAACAAACCACCCCAAAATGTAGTGACTTACAACAACCACCATTCCTTATTTCTCACCATCCTGCTGGCCAGCCGGGTGGTTCTGCTGCTCTGGGTTGGGCTTTGGCCAACATCAGCTGGACCTACTCATGTGCTTGTGGTCCACTTGTTAGGTGACTGGGGATAACTGCTCTAGGGCTGCCTTGGCTGGATGACTTGGCTGTCTTCCAGGTGCCTCTGACTTGCCTCCCGCAGACTAGCCTGGGCATGGTGTCATGGTGAGGGCGAGGGTTAAAGAGGGCAAGCAGACACGAGCAAGTGCTTTTCAGGCTTCTGCTGGGGGTCAAGGCAAGTTATATGATTCAACTAAAACTCAGTGTGGGAGGAACTAGCAAAGGGGTGGCTACAGAGGAGAATGCAAAAGCGGGGCCGTTAATGCAGTCCACCTTCCACACCATGGAAGAGAATGGAGCTTCGCCAGCAGGGAACATCTGAAACAGAGCCTGGCTCTGACCCAGTCCCCCTCTCCTGATGGGGAAAGTTTCAAGTCAGTGACAATCATGCTTCAGATGAATGTCATGAGATCAAAGGCCTCAGTTTCATCTCTCTGGTAGTAGCTGGGCTTTGGCCTGGGTCAGTCTGCCAGGATTCCCTCAAGAGCCTCAGCAGATAAAACAAGAACGAAGAACGTCCCTGGAGAGTCCAAGCTGCCTTTAAGGTCCTCAATCACTTCCCTCCTGTGTCCTGAGGGTGCGTCCCCCGTATCTACTGGAACACACAGCGGCTTCCCCCATTCCCAGTTTCTTAGCTCTGGTACTGAACTTGGCTAACTCTAGCTGGACATCCCTCTACTTGCTTGGATTTCTATAGCAGCTGCCATCATCTGGAGCATTTGATGCTGTGGGTGTGAAGAGCAGGAGTGAGGATTCATCTCTGGTGCTTCCAGAAGCTCATTTCCTGTTTGGTTCCAGCTGCATCTCTTCAGCCAAAGCAAGTTCTCAACCTCCACCTCAACAGGAGAAAGAAACATTCAGAAAACCCAGATGACTATGTCTTTCTGAATGTTTAATTCCTCTCGCTGCACCATGGAATAACTGAGTCCTGTTGGAGATTTGATCATTCACATAGGGTGAGACTGATTGCCCTGTGAGGGTCATTGTTTGTAACAAGATTGCAAATTGGTAATCACCTTTGAGGGAGCATCTCCACGGGAGAGATCCAAAAAAAGTAGGTCATTTGTGGGTTGTTCTTTCTTTTTCTTTTTTTGTTTTTTCGGTGAGGTCTCTGCTTCAAGAATGAGCAATGGGACTTTTTAAGTCTCCTGCTACTCGAGTGGTAATAAGGTAGAAATGAGTAAAACAAGTTGGTATAGGTTGAATTGTGTCCCTCTGGCGTTTATATGCTGAAGTCCTACCATCAATATCTCAGAATGTGAGATCGTTTGCAAGTCGGGTCTTTGCAAATGTAATTAGTTAAGCTGAGAGGTTAAATAATTAAGGTGGGGTTATACTGAGGTGGGGTGGTTCCCTAGCCCAATATGATTGGTGTCCTTACAAGGGGAAATTTGGACATAGACACACATAGGAGAAGGCTACGTGAGCATGAAATCAGGGCTCTATAAGCCAAGGAGCAAAGCAGAAACCAGGTTGGGGGCATAGGACAGATTCTCCCCCACAGCCTGCAGAAAGACCCAACCTGCTGGCACCTCACTCTCCGACGTCCAGCTTCCAGAACTGTGAGACAATAAATCTCTGTTGTTTAGGCCACCCAGTTTGTGTACTTTGTATGGCGGCCCTAGAAAACTAATACACACGTCAAAGACAACCTTGCCTATGGGGCACGGATTGTTTCTAGGAGGTCCAAAGCGTCAGGGAATTTAGAAACAGACAACTTGGAGACCAGATGGACAATTTCTCTCCCTTGAGCCACAAACTCATTTTACAACTAAAGAAACCAAGGCCCAGAGAATTTGCTGACAGTCACTGAGCCAGCTGGAGTCAGGGCTGAGATTTAACCAACTTTTGACTGTCTCTTCCCCATGTCCAATTTCCATACACACTTCATTTTAGTCATTTGCTTACATATCTATCTTTCCTAATGTACCATGATGCCTTGAGAGCAGGGACTATATGCCTGGAATGTAGCATGGGGCCTCACATATAGCAAGCCCTGAATAATATTTGTTAGTATCAGTTAATATCAGCCAGGTGTGGTGGCTCACACCTGTAATCCTTGCACTGTGGGAGGCCAAGGCGGGGCTATCACCTGAGGCCAGGAGTTTGAGACCAGCCTGAGCAACATAGCGAGACCCTGTCTCTACAAAAAATAAAAAGTTAAAAATGTTTTTAAAAAAATTTAATATTTCCAGGGTCTACCACAGGGCAATCTCTTCGTGTTGATCCAAGAAATGGTGCATTTCCAAAAGCAACTTCTATAACAGAGACAGAATAGAAAGCGAAGCTTTCCATGTGTCAGGCTGTGGACAGCAACTCCCAGCAGACTGCTGGTAATCAAGCCCTGTGCACAGTTAGCCTGGGCCAAGCGGCCTCTTTCTGTTGACAGTCTGGTGCTCCGTGGAGAGTAAGCCACTGCGCAATGCCAGCCAGCCACCGTGAATTCTTGACCCTCTCCTTTAGCAGCTGCAGATATTTATCCCTCTTCCCCAGCCGAGGGTCTTACATGCTTCTTAAAGGCAGGGGCCATCTAATTTATCTCCATGTCTTCCACACTGCCTGGGGCCCAGGGTTTGTCTCATATCATGGCAGTGGCCCAGTGAATGTGTGTCGGCTTGGACCAACCTCCTGTGCAGTCATCTAGCTGTTGAGCAAAAAAGAGTGGAAAATTTACAAGGTGTTAAATTGCTAAAAATATACCTTTGGGGGGAATCTCATGCCTTGTTATTTGTAATTCTTCCTTCGAAAGCTTGAACAGTGCTTGCAAGAAATCATCATCAAAATGATACTTTTCAACACATAAAATGTCTGCCCAAGTTTAGAGAATGAAGTCTTTGTCCCCACTCTGCAGGAAAATCCTTCATAAGTCACACTTAGGATGTACATTTTATACTGTGTTTGAATTCCCATAATAAACAAGTGCTTATAAAAGCTTAGGAGTAGAACACATTTTATACAGATAGTAAGTACTAAAGATCATGGTTATATCAAATATATTTATGAGGTGACTTCAGTATACACAGCCAGAATGAATTTTGGTATTTTTATGGTTGAAATGAGTTCTGATGAACAGAATACAATTTTTTAAAATTGAACTGATGGGAAATCAGGGTTGGTGTACACAGGCTTCATTCATGACAGTTGTTAAAGACCTGCTTGGATTGAAAAGGAGAAGTCATTGGAGTACCTTTGGTCCAGAACCAGAGCTGGCCACACAATTGTGGGGCCTAAGTACAAAGTGAAATGTCCAGCCAAGGCCATCAAGTGAGTCTTTCCTCCCCACAGCCTGTTTTCTCAACCTGCGTTTCTCCCCACCCACAAGGGATTGCAACTTCCATGGATGAGGGTGGGAGAGAAGGTCCCGCCCAGTTGCCTGCCAAGTATACCAGGACACTGCCAGCCCAGAGCAGGGACAGCACTGCTGTGCTCTTCCCCTAGATGCTGTGGGGTCCATGCCCAGTGGAGACCCTCCCCACACCCACTCCCAGGCTCATTCAGGAAGAATATTGCCTCCCTGCCCGCCAACCTGACCTAGTGGCCACCCTGTGTGAAGGTTGGCAGCAGTGGCGGAGCAGTGGGTGGGGCCCGGGCCACCAAGGAGGAGGCTGAACTACAAATGAGCTCCTGTGTCCCAGGGGATTTCATTAACAAAACACAAATCGAAAAATAAATGAAGAAATGCAAGGCAGCGCAGCTGTGCCTTAAACCCCAAACAAGGCTTTCTGAGCACGGGTCCCCGTACAACCACGCTGGCTGCCTGGCCACGAATCTGGCCCTGCCTAGGACGTTTGCACAGGGCCTCAGTTTCTCACGCAGGCTTCACTAAATGCCTTGGTCATGTGTTGAGTGTGCAATGTTTAGTTCAATGCTATATGAGAACCTAGCTGAGAGTAAACTGTAAGATCTTCAGAGGGGTGGTCAGGAATGCTTTTATTCTTGTTTATCTCAAAGCACTTAGCACACTGCTTTTAACACAAAATGCACTAACAACATAAACTCCGTAAATCACGTAAGTCACAAACTGAGATGCTGAGAGATAAAATATCCCCCTGCACATATGTCGAGTTGAAACACAGTTTTAACTGCAGCCACATACACTTCATTTCTGACCAAGAAACCCCATGCAGCCTTAGGGAGTCTCTCGTAGAAGGGTAACTTCAAGGGACAGCGTGGGAAGAAGGGTTGAAGAGGGAGGTTTCTGAGCAGGATGTTGTGTGCTGGCTCGGAACTCAGCTCACATCGCTGATATACACGCATCATAAAGCAATTTAGATTCTTCAGGGAGAATTAGGTAATGATGTACACTTGGAAATTATAAGAAAAATGGAGACACGCCTTAAATGCTGTGGTTGAAAGCTGGAACCCACAACCTCTCAGCCCCTTACTATTGAGCCTGCTTAATAACAAAATCCTTTCCTGACGCTGTGAATAATTGCCTGGAAGAGGGAGCAGGCGACGAGGCCCTTCTATTCTGCGCAGTTCAAATACCTATCGGGTGCATTCACTGACTCCCTGCTGTTTGAAATCCGCGAGCCAAATGGCTGCGGGGAGAAGTCGCCAAGCCGGTGCATGGAAATAGGCCTGCCCAGGGGAGAAAGAGGATCTCGGAGGGCTCTCTTCTCATCCGCTTACAAATACCGATGAAGCCTTTTTGCACCGCTGCCAGTTGCTATGGGGACGAGTGGAGAACACATGTAAATACTCGGCGTGCGTGAGACACGCTGAGGTCCCCGGGTGCAACGTGGTTCCTCTTTCCTTGGCTTTTCCCTTTCTGCCTCTGAGCTGCAGTTCGCCGCCACATCTGTGGTTTCGGGCCTCAGACTCGAGCGGCTCATTTTTGAGGAACTCATCTATCACGAAAGACTGGGAAACACCCCACATGGAGGGTCATGGGACTTGGATTTGAAACAGAGTTCCCCCACCTTCCCGAGCCTCCTTCTTCTCATCTGTAAAATGGGGGGGAAGAAAGCCTTCTTCCTGCGGGGGAAGAAATGAGGACCAACTGGGGTGGGGAGGAGACCGAGGACAGACATGACGGGCTTTGCGCAGATGAAAGCACGAGGCTTGTTCAGGAGTATGATTATGTAATTACTGTATACTCCCGAAGGCTTGCCAAAGCGCGGTCTCCTTCTGGCACGGGCATGTGGAAACGGGGCAGCTCGTCTTCAGGTGAGCGGTTAGACAGCCCCCCTCCTCCTCCTCGGAGTTTGAGTGGAGGTCCCCAGCCATGCACGTCGTCCCCCTGCAGGCAGGCGAGCTTCTAGCAGAAACCCAGGCCCTGCAAGTGGCTCCTGGCGCCTCCCGCCCAATGCAGCAGGCCGGCAGATGCCCCGCCCCACAGCCCTAGCTCCACACGGGCGGAATGGCCCAGCTGCCAGTCTCTCCCGACCCGCGAAAAACCCTGTTCCCGTCAGTACACTCCCCAGGCTGGGAAGCCAGCAGCCCCAGCAGCAGGGCCTCCTTAAAGAGCTGCAGGGGACCGGCGTCCGCGTGGCAGGCCCGGGTCGAGCGCCCGCGGCTGCCCCTCTCCAGCTCCCCGCGCGGCTGGAGGGGCGGGGCCAAGTGCCGGGCGGGGTCGGTGCTGATTGGCTGCCGCCACCCACGCTCCGCGGAGGTCTCCGCAGCGCGTTCCTTCCTGTCTCCTTGGTAACCGGGCAAGGTGCTGGGAGACACAGGCGCGAACAGCGCGAAGAGATTCAGTCCAGGGAGGGGCGCCCCCCCTTCCTCCAGACCCGCCGTCCGTGGGGGCGCTAGACGTGCGCTCCCGAGGTGTCGTTCCATCGCACCGCACCGCGGCGGCTCTGGGCTCCGGCCCTCGGAAGCGCGGGGCGAGCACACGTGCCTCTCGGCCACACAGCCAGTCGGTGCGGGACGCGGCCCACGCTGCCCGCCCGGCCCGCGCTCCCACCTGCCCTGCCCGGCTCGCGTGCAGGAATGTGGGGTGCGCCTGAGCCCCGGCTGGGAGCCCAGTCCTCTTCCCTGGACACGCCACGCCCAGATAGCACATCTGGAAGGAAAAATACATGCATGTATGCATATACACGGCCGGGGCAGGAATTCCCCAGTCCTCTCCTTTCCTTGACACTCCACGCCCCACGTAGCACATCTGGAAGGAATATATATACACAGTTTCCATGAAGTTGAGAGATGGGAGGACTGTAGCATCTTGCAGGTTTTTGTTTTCCTTTGTTTGTGTTTGCTTTGCCAGGAAAAGGAAGAGGGCTAAAAGGGAGCTTTGAGTGATGGAAGACGTGCTATTGACAATGACAAGTGGGCGGCGCTGGAGGGAGCATCCGCTGCAGACCAGGCTGCTTTAGGCGTTGGGGATACAGCAGTGACCAAAATAGGTAGAAGTTCTTGACCTCCAGGGCGCTGCGTTCCAGTGAGAGAAGCAGACAATAAAAATTACGAATTTGACCACGCTCAATGACTCATGCCTGTAATCCTAGCACTCTGGGAGGCCGAGGAGGGAGGATTGCTTCAGATCTAGAGTTCAAGACCAGCCAGAGCAACATAAAGATAACATCTCTAGCCGGGCGTGGTGGCTCACGCCTGTAATCCTAGCTCTCTGGGAGGCCGAGGCGGGCGGATTCCTCGAGGTCAGGAGTTCGAAACCAGCCTGAGCAAGAGTGAGACCCGTCTCTACTATAAATAGAAAGAAATTAATTGGCTAACTAATATATATATATATATATATATATATATATATATATATATATTAATTAGCCGGGCATGGTGGCGCATGCCTGTAGTCCCAGCTACTTGGGAGGCTGAGGCAGAAGGATTGCTTGAGCCAGGAGATTGAGGTTGCTGTGAGCTAGGCTGACGCCATGGCACTCACTCTAGCCTAGGCAACAAAAGCGAGACTCTGTCTCAAAAAAAAAAAAAAAAAAAAAGATACCATCTCTACAGAAAAAAAAAAAAAGAAAGAAAAATTGAAAAAAAATTGAAAAATTAGCTGGACATGGTGGCGCATGTCTGTAGTCCCAGCTACTTGGGAGGCTGAGGCAGGTGGATTGCTTGAGCCCGGGAGTTTGAGGTTGCAGTGAGTTATGACACCACTGCTCTCCAGTCTGGGTGACGCAGAGTGAGACCCTGTCTCCAAAAAAAATTATACATTTAAAAGTTACAACAAAAGTACAAATAAGTAAACTCTGTTGTGCCCCCTCCGTGCGCACACACACACACACACACACACACAGCAGAGCAGGAGGGTAGGAACTATAGGGGGTTTGCAACCCAAGATGCAATAACCAGGGGCATCTTCACTGCGAAGGTGGCACCTGGGTCAAGTTTGGGCAGATGTGAGCTGTCCCTGGTGTCTGGAGAAAGACCATCCCAAGACCAATCAGGAGGCCTCTGTGGCTGAAGCGATGAGTGAGAGACGGGTGACTCTGGACTGTGTGACATGTCAGATCAGGGAGGGCCTTGAGAGCCACTGAGGGCTTTTGCTCTGAGTTCAATTAGGAGCCATTGGAGGGTCTTACGTAAAGTGACATGATTTGACTTCTCTTTGGGGATCATTTTGGCCACTGCATGGAGAACAGATTAGGGTGGAGGGTGTCTTAAATCTGAGCCTGAAGTTTGCTCTCACTGTTGAAAGGGGAATTGGGAAATTTTAGAGTCCCAGAGTACCACCAAAACTTTCTCCTAACGATCAGAAGGACTGAGAAACTGGAACTGGGATACTTTGGGTGTGATTCAGTGTTAACACCACCTGAAATCATTAGCTATCACCTGTGGTTCATCTTCACTGCTTGGACAATGTGGTCTAGCAGCTGTCTCCAACTTTTTTGGCACCAGGGACTGTTTTCATGGAAGACAGTTTTTCCACCAGGGGGTCAGGGAGAATGGTTTTGGGATGATTCAAGCACACTACATTTATTATGCACTTTATTTCTATTACTACATTGTAATATATAATGAAATAATCACACAACTCACCATAGGTTGGGGACCCCTGGTAGAGAGAAGCCAAATGGTCACCACACCGGAGGCTATAATTTATTCAGCCCATGGAGGTTCTCTGCAGGCAGCTGCTATTCAGCTATGACTTGAGAGACCCTAAGCCTGACCCTCCTTAACTCCATTTGAATTTCAGCTTGTACTAAAATTCAAAATGTAAAATGTTTTATTCAAATGCAGTGGAGTCACCAAGTGATTCACACACTCTCACATGTGCAAAAATATGCAACTCCTCTGTTTTCTATAACTGACCAATCTTCCTTATGCTCCCTCAACCCTGTGTAGAATGGGGAAAAGACTGGACTGACACTGGAAGTCAGTATATCTTGGTCTCTGCCAACATCCTCTGGTCCCCCCAAAATAGCACCTGCTTCTATGGTTGGCAGCAGAGGTGTTATTATGTGACGATGGCTGTGAGAATGAACATGGTGACCTCTGGTCTTGGTGGGCTCCACTCCTGGGTATCTAGGTCAGTTCAGGTCCTGTACTAGTGTCCCCTGAAGTGCTCCTGGTCTAGTCTGTCCACTGGCATGCAATGGCGTCCATGGCTATGGGACACTGACCTTGTCATTGCCCCTAGAAATCAAAGTACTTGGTCTCAATGACTTCCACTTCCAACCTCTGCATTTCCAGCCATCCGCCTTGAACCTCGCCCTTCACCAGGGCCCATAGAAACACAGATATGTCACATGGCTATCTATGAAAGTCCCTCTGTCTGCTAATGCTGCGTATCTCACCCAAGCTGTGTTAGACCTGTGCCAAGACAAATGTGGGGCTTCTCCTAGGTGCTTTCAGCCTCCTCTAGGCTGTGTGTGGGAAAGTAACCACTCACCCCAATGTTCTCAGTTCCCCAATACCTTTCTAAAGGCTTCTATAGTTCCCTACCCAACAAGGCTTGGCCTTGAGGAAGAGGGGAAGCAAGACCCTGATATTCAAAGGTCTTACCCAGCTGCCATCTCTCTTCTCATTCCCTTTCTCCCTTGAGCACGGAGGAGTGGACTTGCCCTTTTTCTCACTTCCTTTGTGGTAAGAACTTTCCCCTTAAAATATCTTTTCCCTTGCTAGAATGTACCTGCCCTGCCCACCTTCCCAAGGCAGTTATGTTTTCATCAAATGTGCCCTCAGGGAAACAGACAGGGAGGCAGAATTAGGAATGTAAGAGGCTTACTGGGCATCTTAGTTTGGGCTTCTGTAACAAAATACTGTAGACTTGGGTAGCTTAAACAACAGAAGTTTATTTCTCCCAGTTCTGGAAGCCAGAAGTCTGAGATCAGAGTGCCAGCGTGGCTGGGCTGCAGATTCCATCTTCTCATTGTATCCTCTCATGGTGGAAAGAGTGAGAGCTCCCTGGGGTCCTTTTATAAAGGCAACAATCCCAGTCTTAGGGCTCCACCCTTATGACCTAATCACCCCCCAAAGCCCTCACCTCCAAATACCATCGCCTTGGGGGCTAGGATTCCAGCATATGAATTTAGGAGGGACACAAGCATTCAATCTATTGCATTGGAGAATAACACTCGTGAAGATAAAGTGGGGAGGAAACAGGATGGAACAGAGAGAGTGTCAGATCACAGTGCAGGCCTGAGGTTTTGGCCAGTTTGATGGGAATTCCAGAGCAAAGATTGCTCATTTGAGAAACCCCGTGTTGAAAAGACACGACCACAACTTAGAACCCCCTCTGTGCTCATTCACTGTTTGGGGGTGCTCGGAAAGAGAATGGCCTCGGCCTAAACGGTGAGGAGATGCTAAGGTGCCAACAGCTGGAGGCTGGTAGCTGACTGTCCCCCTGTAGCGGGACAGCAAGTTCTTCCGCACAGAGATCCAGATGGGTGCCCCCAGTACTGCCACAGTGGTGGCTCATGGAGGTCGCTGGAGAATGATCGAGAGGGAGCAATAATGAAAACCGTATCTGTTTAATATTTTCTAAGTTGTCTACACATTATTCAAGTTCTCAAAGCCATCACTGAACATAATCTTAGCCCACATCCTCTTCGCTGCAGGTGATTTTATCCACTGTGACCACAGCTCAGAGCAAATAACACAGATTTGACTTCTCTCAAACCTTTCCCAAGAACATCTTCACGGCACAATGCTTGACGGCCATCAGCATAGCCCTCGCAGAATCTTCTGCTTTCTGTAAAAGCCCAAAATGTCCATTTTAATTTAATGTTTGAAGCCAGCCAGTGCCCCACAGTTAATCTAAAGCCAAGTCTTTACCAAGACAGCATTCTGTGTGCTGCCAGGGAAATGTCAGTGGTCTGTTGATAGCTAACTAACGGTGCAAAATCTCTTGCAAAGAAACCTCCAGTGAGTCAGAAGACAATCACCCAACTGTCTGTTCACCAGGTTTCCTTCCTGTGAGTCACTTTACCAGGCTCAACTTCTTCTTTCTCAGTTTCCAGCCCTTCTCTGGCTTAATCAATGGCAGTTAAATCCAACATTATAAATCTTGGCCCTATCCATAGATGTGTGTGGTCCTCTCTCCTGGACAGCCCTTGAATGACAGTGGTAGACAGGAGATACAAAGAGCTGAGAAAGGGGGTATGTGAGGGAAGGGAGAAGCAAAAATGACTGCAGGTCTAGAAGCTTCTTGCTGCCTCAGGGGTTAAAACACTGGTTAGTCATAATTTATCAGAAAGGTGGCCAGTTTCCTGAGAGTAGTGTTGCCAGACAAAATGCAAGAATCTCAGTGAAATTTGACCTTCAAATAACAAATAATTTTAGTATAATAATGTCCAATGCAATATTTCAGACATACTCATATTAAAATTTTTTTCTTTGTTTATCTGAAATTCAATTTAACTAGGTATTCTATATTTTTATTTGCTAAATCTCATAACCCTGTGGATGCCTTTTTTGGCCTCCACTCATCTGTACTCAGATGCTCAAAATAAACAGCATTTTGCTACCAAAATAAATAAAATAAAATCTGGTAACTCTACCTGGGAGATATTTTAATTTCAGTCTCATCTCCTTCATTGAGGAGTGTGACAAACTATCATATTGAGTAGGAAATAGGATAGTACCATCTCCTCTTTTCTAGTAGAAAGTTCTAGGTTACCTGGACTTGAGATAGTTCCTCCTGGGGCAGCCTCTGCCTTCCCAGCTCTGCTCAGCCCTGAGCACTTCAGTCTGACCATTGGCTCAAACTCACCAGCAGATCCCTGAGAGTGGACGTGTTGTTCTTGCCTTGGTATTTTCCATAACTAAGAGCTTGCATCCCACAAGCCTAATGAACTTCGCTCTTGCTTTAATCCCTGCCGTGTTTGTCCGGTTGGTAGGACTGATCTTTTGCCTTGGTTTCTGCCTATAGCTGAGGTCTTGAACTCTAGGTTATTCAGTTGTGGTCGTGACATTCTGCCTAGACCTTACCATTTCCCTCTTTAAAGCGATTCCCTCAGCCCGTGCCTAGGGTGTGTCTCTAAGCCAAACACATCACCTGAAACCACAATGCTGACCCCAAGCCTCACCATCTTCTAGAACAGAGGTTGCCAAATCTTTTTTATAAAGGGCCAGACAGAGTATATTTTTGGTTTTGTAAACCCTGTGGTGTCTGGCACAACTACTCAATTCTGCCATTGTAGTATATGTTCCAATAAAGCTTTATTTACAAAAATAAAGCTGTTACAGGTCATGGTCTATGTTTGGCCCAAGAGCAATAGTTTGCTAACTCTTGTTCTAAAGGATCCTGTGACCTTGCTGTTTTTGCCAAAAAGATTCCACTTGGATAACACATGCTGGCCTATTAGCTCATAGGAGCCATTTATTTATTTGATATGATTTTGATGGCTTCTCCATGCTCTCATCAGGGGCCAGTCCCGTTTTACAGTCTTGGCACCCTAGTGTTGGGCTTGGCAGTTCCCAGCTTTCTTCTCTTCCCCTCCACCTGCCTCTGAGGTCTTGGCATGGCTTGAGGATGAACATGCTAGAGTAAGGCAACTCCTGCTTTTGTTTCCACACGATAGCTAGGATCCACCCCCTCTTTTTCCACAAACACTACCTTAGTTTGAGATGTAGTTGCCAATGCTTTGGACTGATTCCATCTCCTCTTTGGACTTCTACCTGAGGCACCTTCATCTGCCTATCACTGCTGATGTGATGTCCCTTTCATCTAAGAAAGTGAGACTACCCACCAGTGCTAGGAATGGTTTGCATCATGATAGCTATGGGTTTAGAGAAAACCCTTCCCTCTCAGATGATGGGGAAAAAAAAAACCTTGCAGAACCAGGCAAAGGCAGATGGTACATGGTTTCAGGGATACACATGAAGTGCTTTAGTGTGAAAAAAATTCCACATTATGAATTCTATTGATGCTGTTATTAAAAGTCATTATCAAAACAACCTGGCTAGGGTGTGAAAATGCAAAGCAGACTTCACAAGTACCTTAATAAATGTATGCATACATCCACTTAGTCACAAGGACAGCACTCCGAAACCTAATGAGTGAATTTCAAAAATAAAATTTTAAATTAGAAAAGGAAAACCATTTTGAAAACAGATCCCCACAAATAATGTTTTAAAATAAATGTTGATTGACACTGGCTGCTGCTGCTCTGGGTCAGTTTGACCACTTTGCTGTACACATCCTTTTATGGGATAAATATTTCTCTCAAAAGTTAAGTGAAATTGAAGGTTTTGTAAGCCACATCCTATGTTAAATAGAGAGAGCTCATTTTTTTTTATTTTGCAGACTTCCTTCATTTTTGAAAATGTGTTTTCTAGTTATTTTCTTCCATTATGACAGATTTTCAATAGCCATTATATCTCTAAATTAAAACCTTATACTTTCTTTCCTAAAAATATTTTTTAAGTTACCGGAATTCCTTCAAATCAGTTAACTATTATAAATTTATTTGTGATGACTTTGGGAAGAATCTAAAACTATCAGATCCTTACATTACTGCCGTTTTGTGGTTTGATTATAGCTAGTTGCACTAGACAGGTGCTGAGCACATATGAATTGACATAAATGGTTATCTAATAATTGTGATCAATGGTCAAAACTTTATTAATAAACTTTTAACAGGTATATTTGGCATAATTGTTAAACAATAGACTGTACATATTTAAAGCATAAATTTGATAAATTTTGGCGTATGTATCAACTTTGAAACCATCACTGCCATCAAGATGAGGAACATATCATAATATCCAGAAGTTTCCTCATGCCCCTTGGCACTCCCTCCCTCTCATCCCTTCCCATCTGTCCTCCACTTCCATCCCCTTGCAACCACTGATCTGCTCTCTGTCACCATAGAGCACTTTGCATTTTTCTAGAATTTTATATAAGTGGAATCATACACTATGTACTCTTGTCTGGCTTCTCTTGTTCAGCAAAATTAGTTTCATATTCCTTCACGTTAAAGTTTGCATCAATAAATTCATTCCTTTTAACTGATGAGTAACAATAGTCCAGTTTATTTGATAACTGTTTAATAGCAGTTTGGTTATCCATTTACTTGCTGGTGGACATTTGGGCTGTTTTCAGTTTGGAGCTGCTATACAAACATTCATAAATAGGTCTTCATATGGTTATATGCTTTCGTTTATCCTAGGTAAATTTCCCAGGAATAGAATGACTGGGTCATATTTCTCTTAGGTAAATACCTAGGAATGGAATGACTGATTCATACATGAGGTGTATGTTTAACTTTTTAAAACATGCTGAACTGTTTTCCAAAGTGTGCTGTTTACAGTCCCACCAGCCATGCGTGAGAGTTCCAGTTCTATGTCCTCGTTAACACTTGATACTGTCAGTCTTTTTTAATGTTAGCCCTTCTGATATGTGTGCAGTGATATTTCATTATTTAATTTGTATTGCCCTGATGACTAGTGATGCTGAGAACCTTTGCGTGTGCTTATTTGACATCCGGTATTTTCTTTGGTGAATTATCTGCTCAAATATAAAATTTTTTAAATTAGGTTCTTTGTTTCCTTGAGTTTTGAGAATTCTTTATATATTCTGGATCCAAATTCTACCATAAATATATAATCTGCCAATATTTTCTCCCAGTCTGTAGCTTATATTTTTATCCTTTTAACAAGGCTTTTCATGAAGAAAATGTTTTTTATTTTTGATGAACTCTAAGTTTTTAAATTTTTTATTTAACAGACAGTGCTTTTGAGTATCATATGTAAGAATTCTTTGCCTAGTTTTATTTATTTATTTATTTATTTATTTATTTATTTTGAGACAGAGTCTTGCTTTGTTGCCCAGGCTAGAGTGAGTGCTGTGGCGTCAGCCTAGCTCACAGCAACCTCAGACTCCTGGGCTCAAGCAATCCTCCTGCCTCAGCCTCCCGAGTAGCTGGGACTACAGGCACACACCACCATGCCCGGCTTATTTTTTCTATATATATTAGTTGGCCAATTAATTTCTTTGTATTTATAGTAGAGACGGGGTCTTGCTCTTGCTCAGGCTGGTTTCGAACTCCTGACCTTGAGCAATCCGCCCACCTCGGCCTCCCAGAGTGCTAGGATTACAGGCGTGAGCCACCGCACCCAGCCTTTTGCCTAGTTTTAGATCTTAAAGATTTTCTCTTTTTTCTTTAAGTTTTATAGGTTTATGTTTTACATTTAAATCTGCAATCCATTTTCAATTAATTATCATATAAGCCATGAGACTTAATTGAAGTTTGTTTTTTATTTTTCACTTATGAATGTCCAATTGCTCCTGCTTTTTGAAAAGACTATCTTTTCTCTGTTGGATTGTTTTTGCACTTTTGTCAAAAATGACTTGGTGGCTGGGCACGGTGGCTCATACCTGTAATCCTAGCACTCTGGGAGGCTGAGTTGGGAGGATTGCTTGAGCTCAGGAGTTTGAGACCAGCCTGAGTAAGAGCTAGACCTGCCTCTACTGAAAACAGAAAAAATTAGCTGGGTATGGTAGTACATACCTTTAGTCCCAGCTACTCGGGAGGCTGAGGCAGGAGGATCACTTGAGCCCAGGAATTGAGGTTGCTGTGAGATAGGTGGTGACAGAGCAAGACTCTTGTCTGAAAAAGAAAAAAAAATGACGTGGCCATATCTGTGTAGGTCTTTATGTGGGCTCTGTGTTCTCTTTCTTTGATCAGTGTGTCCGTACCTTTACCAATGTCATACAGTCTTGATTACTGTAGACATGTAATTCTTGAAATGGGGCAGAATGACTCCTGATACTCATTTTTCTTCTTAAAAATTGTTTTATTTTAGTTTGTTTGCCTTTTCATATAAACTTTGGAATAATTTTGTCTATATTCACAACATATCTTGCTGAGATTTTGATAGAAAGTGTGTATGGCAGTTTGGGGTAGAATTGACATCTTTACTACGTTGAGTTTTCCAATCCATAAACACGATATGTCTGTCCATTTATTTAAGTCTTCTTTGATTTCTTTCATTAGGCTTTTGTAGTTTTCAGCAGATACTTCCTGCATGTATTTTGTTAGAGTTACACCTTAGTACTTCATTTTTTTGAGCAATTGTAAAAACTATTGTATTTTTTATTTTGGTAGTCACATGTTCATTGCTAGACTATAGAGATAAAATTATCTTTTCTATATTTATTCTGTATCCTTGACCTTATTGAACTAACCTATAGGAAGTTTTTGTAGATTCCTTGGCATTTTCTACACAGACATTCATGTCATCAGCAAATAAGGACAATTTTATTATTCTTTTTCAATATGAATGCCTTTTATAGTATTTATTTTTCTTGTCTTAATGCATTGGCTAGAACTTGCAGTACCATGTTGACTAAGGATGATCTTGAATAAAGGTGGACATCCTTGCTTTGTTCCCAATTTTATAGGCAAAGCATTTAGTCTTTCACCGTTAAGTATAATGTAAGCTGTAGGTTTTTTGTAAGTTGAATAAGTTCCCCTCTATTCCTATTTTTATGAGAGTTTTTAAAATCATGAATGGGTGTTACATTTTGTCAAATACTTTTATGCATGATTTTGATTATGATCATGTGGTTTTTTGGGTTTTTTTTCTCTTTTGCCTGTTAATACTGTAGTTTCCATGGGCTGATTTTCAAATACTGAAACAGGTTTGCATCCTTGAAATAAACCCCATATGGTCTGGTGTATAATTCTTTTTATATACTGCTAAATTTTATTTGCTAATATTTTGTTAAGAGTTCTTGCGTTTATATACATGGGGGATAGTGGTCTGTAGCTTCTTTTTTTGTACTGCCTTTGTCTGGTTTTGGTATCAGGGTAACAGTAGCTTCAGAAAACGAATTGGAAAGTGTCCTCCACCCTTCCTCACTTAACAGCTACATAATCACTCCCCAATAAGATTCTTCTTTTTTTTTTTTTCAGTAACTCGTAGTGTATTTATAAAATGAAAAGCTCTCTATCAAAATACACTTTTCACTGGGAAAAATAAATAAAAGTGACAAATGGATCTACACAAAGTAAACATGAACTTTGGTAGATTTCAGTGTAGGATAGTCCGTCACAAGCATATTTGCCCTTATTCCCCCAGAGCTGCTCAACTTCCGAGTTAAGAATTTTTAAAGTATTTTTAACTGAGATTTTATTACGTTGACATTTGTTTCTCATTCCACATCATCTTCAGCCAAGCTCTGAGCACTTACAATTCTCTGACTAATTGTCGGGAGCTTAGTCAGAAGCATCTGGAACACTGGTGGTGGAAGAGTTTGCTGTAACACCTGTAGCAACTGCTGTGGCTGTCCACACACAGCAATTGCATTCGTAAGATGGTCCACACCCTTCTCATATTCACCTTGAGCTAGTAACTCTTCACCAAGCTGTATTTCTTCAAGGAAGACTTTCTGAACAGCCTCAGCATCTTTAAGATCTGGTAACTTGGAAAGTCCAGCTCTCTCCTTGGCAAGCTTCTGTTTCTTTCTTCGTTCTCGAAGCCTGTTCTTGAAGTTGGGGTCGCTCCGTCTCTTGCGGTCGAAGTAAATGCAATACCCGATGAAAAGGGCCCCGCAGACACCGGCGGCGATGGCGCTGTTCCGGCCCACCATCTTCTCTTTCTCCCTAGAACACGGAGTGTAGACGGCGGCGGCGGGGACAGCGAAGAAGCGATTGGTCGCGAACCCTCCTCAGAGCGGACAGAGCCGCTCAGTCCCCGACGCCCGCCAGCCTAAGATTCTTTATATGACAACTGTGGTTCAGATGTGAGATCATCCCTGGAAGTAGGAGTGTCCTTCCACCGCAGATTCTAGATGAGATTATAGATGACTAGGAAATACAAAAAGATATTTCTATTAGGACACAAAGTTGCTCCACAGTGTAACACCAGCCCCTCTGGCCTTCCCGAGTGGACTGGCCATGGGCTGCTATATTACTTACGGTGCTTAGTAGGCTCTTTGCTCATTTTTTTTAATTACAGACTTTATGATCCTAACCCTGTTCTAACTACTTCTACCCAATTATCACACCCAAACATACAACCATATACTGATTAAACTTTGGGGTCACATAAATTCAAATTTGAATTTTATGACTGGTCTCATTCCCATTCTTGTGGCTAGGGGTGGGCTAGACCCTGTGAATGAGCAAGAGAGACAGAGAAAGAGAGAGAAGGATGCTGAGCAGATAAACACAAAAGCCCCTTTTGCACTAGGTGGGGAGGAATAATGTCAGTCCAAGTGTGAGATGCAGAGCAGGCAGGTTGAGGACCAAGTTAGTTGATAGGGAGTTTCCCAAGACGGGACGAGTGTGGCAGTAAAGGTGCTGTGGTGACTATCAAGATGAAGGGGAAAGTGGACAGACTGAAAACCTGGTCAAGGTCTAACCTTACAAATATGACCCAGCTGCTGTGGCATCCCTCTTGCACTTAGCCTGATGTGCTGTGTTAGGGGAAGTACCACCCACGTGAGCCCACACTTCCAGGTGACTTAGAGGAAAGGGAGAGAACTGGAGCAGGTCAGTCCCGTGCTGGTGAGGTTTGCCATGAGCTGGGTCAAGTTGGGATGTAGCACTCTCACTGAGAGCTAAAACAAGGCATTAAAATAAGGAAAAGCAGAGTCATAGTGAATTGAAGGGCTGGAGGAGGACTAGAGACTGAGGCTGTAGAACCAGGTGGGAATGGAATGCAGATGGAAGCAGGTGGAAGACCTGATCCAATCACTCAAGCATCAGACGATGCTACTGGATTGGATCTATGGGCAGGCAGGAGTAAAGATGTGGTTTGAGCTGGTGGGACAGTTTTAAGGACCAGGAATAGGGCAGAAGCAAAGGTACACTTAGAGACCATCTTTCTACTCCAACACAGGAAAGCTTTAATTTGTCTTTCTTATCCTGGTTTACCCAAGAATGAGCTTGGTGGTTCCGTGGAAGGGATATATACACTATCGGTTGATCTAAAATCAAGCCAGGTTGCCACAGCCGTATAATCAAGTCAGATTTAGATGAAGTCTCTGAAGAGTCCTTTGTCACACTTAGGACTCTGACTATGTGAGGTCAGTCTGGGGACAATAGGGAAGGTAACAAGGGTTTGTGGATCTCTGTAAAGTATGATTACTCACCTTCTCGCCAGGCAGAACCATAATTCCAAGTTACCAAAGAGTAGGAAGAGGTCATATATCTGGGTTGCCACAGAAGAGGATTCATGGTTCGGGTCCTATTAAGAGAAACTGAGAAGTCGTAGGGCTGTAGTATAGACATCATTGTCTCAGCCCAGGAAAGCAACATAAGAAGAGCAAGTTTCAACCCACATGGCTTCCTTCGGACCTCCATAAGATCATCCCTCTCAAGGAGATGACGTGATCCACTTTTCTCCAAACACGTGGCCAATAGTGAGCTTCGGATCATTCTCTCGGGGACAAGGTCACAAAGACCTCTCCGGACATTATGCCAGATCATGGAAAGGGGCAGGGCAGGGAGAGAACAGCTGTTGGGTAGACAACCGGCACTGCCTGCTGCGGGGGTGACTGGGCGGCCTCTTTGATTTATTTCCCTCGTGGAGTCAAAGCCACATCATTTGAAAGGCATCTTAGGAGATGTGATCTGCCTCCATGAGCTCATGGATATGGTTGATGTCCTAGCTCAGGAGCAAGCAATTCCATTTTAAAATTCTGCTGTGACTATCTAAAAAACATTTCCTCAGTTACATATAAAATCAAGTCATTTGAAAAAAAAAAAAAAAGCAACTTGCTTTTATTTCTATGTTTAGCCTGCACTTCATCAAACCTCGCCCTCTGGGCCAGCAGCCCACAAATATCTCATAGCACTTACTAAAGTGTGTAATGGTTTGATGGATTTGTTTATTTCTCTGCCTCTCCTACTACCTTTACTGGAAGACTTGTCTGTCTTGTTCACTGTTTCTGCCTGAAGCACGCAGCACCAAACTTGGGCCACAGTCGTCACTCAATACACAGGTGCTGAATGAATAAAGCGATGAATGAAAATCTTGGATTGGTAAGTTGCAAGGCAGATCGTTAGAGCAGAAAAGGCACCTAGCACTATCAGTGTCTTCACCAAATTTTTGTCGAGCCCAGAAGATTGTTTTTAATGCTTGCCTCTGTGTGTCCTGCTGAGGATGTTCCCCGATGTCCCAGAATACTGAATACAGGGACCCAAAAGGCACCCTTTCCACTGATTTCCATCACCATGTATGTGCATGTGGAGCTTGGCCACAGCAAAACAAATCGGTTGCTGTCTTTGCAGCTACAAGAAGCAGAGAATGAATTGCAATTCATTTGCACTTTAGGGCCTTGGTTGAAGGTAAGAGAAAGATCCCCACCTCTCTGGGGATCTCAAACTCCTCATTTTTTATTGCAGGGTGCCAAGTTCTCAGAGAGGACTTGAAAGGAGCCCCATCCCGAAACAGATGGACACTGGCTGTGTAAACGGTGCCCCAGCTTTCAGATGTGGGGTCCGTGCACAGCCTTCCCTCCCAGGTGGGAAAGCGAAGAGCGGAGTCTCCGTTGAGTGGGAGAGCAGGGAAGAACGGGAGGGCTTCAGACAGCTACCACCAGCCGAGGCCTTGAAAGCCATGGCATAGTTGTGTCTGTTCACTGCTCCTTCACCACAGGGGACGGGGAGAAGGAAAAAGCAGGAAGCCGAGAGCGGGAGGGAGCTGGTCTGGAGGAATCCTTTCAAAGAATGATGCGTAAGGTGGGGACGCAATGGCCTGTCTGGACAGTGAGCTGGAGCATTGGGGAGCTGACGGCAGTGCATCCCAACGCTGCTGCTGTTGTCGCTCCAACTTCTCTCCTCTTCCACGGGTGCTTTTCGTGGCTGGGATTTCCTCAGACAAGTCCAGGGGAGCCTGAGTGGTGACAGAAAAGCTGAGGAAGGGAGAAAACTGGGAGGTATTTCAAGAGCTTCTTCCCTCACGCTCCTCTTCATTTCCCCTTGGGATCCGGTTCTAGGACCGCGGCTCAACTGTGGCCATAGATGCGATCGCCACCCCCCAGGGCCCAGCCTGCCATGCCCTCTCTGCTCAAACTGTAAAATCTGCACGGTTTTTATGAACGTTCTAGGGGCCTTGCTCATTTGATGATTCATTGTAAGGGGAGTGGAAAAGGTTATGAGAGAGTCTCAGCTAATGGGTAAAATGTGTGGGGCAGCTCCTATCTGGCTGCTGCTGCCTCGAGGCCACCGTCCCCCAGCCCGCAGTCTCCGTCCCCCAGTGTGGAAAGGACACCTGCTCACCCAGAGACTAAGCTCCGGGCTGGACTAGCAGGAACAGGCCATGGGTGCTTGGAGGACTGGCATGAGCACGGAGAAGCTTGCCCTCCAGGTCGCTAGTTCAAATCCCAACCGAGCTGAGGACAAGGAGAGGAGGGGACGTTCCTCCAGGGTGTTGGCACGTTTCCCGCACAGAATGGCTGGTCTCCACTGAGGCCCCATTCCCAGGGCATGGTGCTGCCTCATTTACCCCACACCTGTAACCAATCAGCCGTGTGGCACAACTCGAAAGGGGCCAGTTCCTCCATGACCGGGATATCCCCCCCTGCGGCGGAAGCAGGATGGAGGGCAGGGCTGGTCTCAGAGGGCCATCCCCAGGGTGACGTCTCTTTCTGTCTATATCCTCTCCCAAGGTGATCTCATCCAGTCCCAAGGCTTTAAACACCAACACCCAAATTTATGTCTTCAGTCCCGACTTCTCTTTTTCAATTCCAGCTTCGTTATCTCCAACTGCCTCCTCGTCAACTCCATTTGGATATCTGACAGGCATCTCAAGCCAAACATGTGCAGACAGCATTCCGGAGCCTTCCACCCACACCTATTCTACCCACATGCTTTGTTGACAAACTCCATTCTTCCATTTGCTCAGGCCAAAAGCCTGGGCTCTTCCCTTGGTCTCAGAACCCACGTCCAAAGGGTGAGTCTGGTTTGTCTCTGCCATGAGACATACCCAGTTCCAGCATTTGCACCACTGTCCCCAGGCCCAATCACTGTCGCCTCTCACCCGTGTCCCTGCAGTGACTTCCCAGCCGGTCTTGCTTCTGCCCCTGCACGTCTTCTGTTTATTCGCGTCCAGCAGCTTCAACGACTCCTCAAATTTAAGTCAGATCACGTCACTCTTTCCATTCAGAACCCTCCAGTGCCTTCCATCTTACTCAGAGGAGAGGCCAAAGCCCTTCCAGTGGCCTGGGAGGCTCTAGTCGTCTGCCCTGGCCCTCACCCCCCTTCCCCTCGCCTCTGCGTCCCCCCTCCTGCCACACTGGCCTCTTGGCTGTGCCTCAGACACAGAAGCACGTTCCCACCTCAGGTTCCCTCGGCACGGAGCACTCCGCCCCCAAATACTCACACGGCCCACTCCTTCGCCTTCAGGTCTCTCACCTTTGGGCGGGACCTTCCCCAGTCGTCCTCCATACAACAGCCAAATCTCACCCCTGGTACCCGCCACCCCTCACCTCCAGCGTGAGAATTCTCCATGACATTTCCTTGTTCATTTGTGTATGCAGGTGCAGCCACAAGAGGAGACACAGTAGAGGTTCAGGAAAACAAAGGTCCCAGAGACAGGAGGCAGGTGCTCATGCAGGGACGCCTGGGGAGAGCACCGGGTGGTCAGGAGGACAAAGGCAGGAGCAAGGGGAAAACACAGAGGCCACCGCCTTTGCTGAACCACAGAGGAGTGCCTGGTCGGGGATGAATAAGGCAGAGGGATATTATTGCCTTGTGGTGGGCACAGGCTCAGTAGCAGAGGCTGGCTCTGGGTTGGTTGGTTTGCATGTCAAAGGCATTCTTGGGACTAGGCCCTTTGCTATCTCTAAGAATTGGCTAGCCTTAGGAGGGACAGTCTCTCCCCAGCCAGAAAAGTTTTTTACGATGGTCAAAAGTAAAAAATTTTTGATCAAACATCTGTATCAAACATTGTGTGGTCAAAACATCATAACATACAGAAAATTTTAAAAAAATATTTACTTTGCAGTATATTTTCCATCTCTACTAGAAATAAGTTTCATGAGAACAGGGACTTTTTTGTCTTTTTTTTTTTCCCTGCTTAGTCTGCAGTGCCTAGAATAATGCCTGAGATACAATAGATGCTTAATAAATATTTGCCAAGTGAATGAATGAGTGAATGAATGAATTTCTAATCCCCTCCTACCATCTGATCCCAGGGTCACTATTGTTTTTGGATCTACCATTTTAGTTGCATTGACAATAAAGGGAGAGAGGGTGAGGTTGATGGTTTTGTTTGAAGGTAGAGTTTTTTTAATGGCCTTATAAGGAAGATATTAAACTTTTTAAAAAAAGAAATCTGTTAAATTTTTTTCCATTTGACTGACTCATTTTATGAGAACAAGAAGTTCACATGTAGCAGACAGAGAATTTGGATGAGGCAGGGGAGTGAGAAGCAGATAGGGAGGAACATTTTACTGTTTATTTAAATAAGGATCACCCTCCCCCTCCCATTTTATTTTTTTAGATAAATCTTTTTTTTCTTTTCTTTTTTAAAGTAGAGAATACATACAGAAGAGTGCACGAACCTTAAGCGAATTACTGATGAATTATTGCAAAGTAAACAGACCCATGCACACACCACCCAGGTCAAGAAACAGAACATTACCAACACCCAGAGACCTGCCTCCGCTCCTGCCCACCACTACCGTCATTTTCCTCTTTAAAGGGATCACTATTACGGCTTGTAACACCATAGATTAACTTTGCTTGGTTTTAAACTTCACACAAATGAAATCAGGTGGTACATACTTTTTTGGAACTGGCTTCTTCAATTCCACATTACATTTGTGAGATTCATCAACGTTGTGTGCAGCAATGGTTAGTTTGCTTTCCTTTTGTACAGTCTTCCATTGTATGACTATAACATAGTGTATTTGTCTGTTCTATTCTGGATGGACTTTTGGGGTGTTCCTATCTGAAGCTATCATGAATAATGCCACGATGAATAAATAATTCTGTGCATAACTTGAATGAACAGAAGCTTTCATTTCTGCCAGATATATACCCGGGAGTGGATTTGACAGGTTTTGTACAGACTACATTTAGGTTTAGTATTAATAGATATGCCAAACTTTTCCCTAAATGGTTATTTTATCTGAAGTTTTCACCAGCAATGTTTGAGCGTTGCAGTTGCTCCACATCCTCACCAACATTTGGTATTGTCTGCCTCTGTAATTACTTTCATTCTCCTGGGTGTTTAGTGATGTCACAAGGTGACTTTCATTTGTATATTCCTGATGACTAGTGAGATGGAGTGCTTTTTCTTTCATGTGTTCACTGCCCATTCTATTTTTATGAGGTTCCTGCTCAGATCGTTTGCCCATATATTTTTAATGGGGCTGTCTGTCTTTTCTTTTGTAAGAGTTCTTTATATATTCTGAATATGATTCCTTTATCAGTTATAGGTACTGTAACTATCTCTTCTCACTCTATAACATCCTTTTTATTAACCTTGTCAGTGGTATCTTTCGATGAACCAAAGTTTTTAATTTTTATGGAATTTATAAATATTCTTCTTTATGATTAGCACTTTTTGTGTCCGATTTAATAGTATTTGCCTACCCCAAGATCAAGAAGCTATTCTCCTGTATTATCTTCTAGAAGCTTTCATATTTAAATCTATAGACCACATATAATTGAATTTTTAAAATTTTTATATATATATTTTGTTTTTTGCTCTTGTGTGAGGCAGAGGTTGAATTTTATTCTTATTTTCCATTCAGATATCCATTTAACCCTGCGCCATTTATCGATAAGATTGTCCTTTTCCCTCTACTCTGAGGTGCCACCCCTTTCATAAATTAAATGCTTGTAGGTGCATGAGTCTGTCTCTGGGCTGTTTTGTTCCATCAGTTTCTTTGTCTGTTGTGCCAATGCACACAGCCTTAGTTTCTGTGGCTTTGCAATACATCTTGATATCGGTCAAGTAAGTCTTCCAACTTTGTTCTTCCTTGAGATGGTCTTAACTATCCTTGGCTCTTTGTATCGCTCTCTTACTTTTATATAGAACAGAAACCATTGTTTCTGTCCAAGGTACAGTGTCTTCCCATTTGGTGTGCCCTCACATCTCCAGGCTCCCAGCAATGGCTTGGTGTCATCAAGTCACACCCACACTTCATTCTACAAGTTGCCTGGTCCATCCCCATGTCTTCTCATCCTTCCTTCTTGATTGCCAAATGGCACCTTCCTGCGTGCAGCAGATCCGAGCAGTACAATGTCCTGCAAGTCTCTGCTACTGATGCTGCCTCTATTGTTTCTACTCGTCAATAAAGTGCGTCGTGTCCTGACGGCGCTGTCAGGCGTTGTGCTGAGTGCTTGGCGCACGCCACCTTATTTAATCCTTACTAGCACCCAGCAAGTGGGAACCCTTTTTCTGCCCCTTGAGGACGTACACCATCCTCTCAAAGATCCTGATTTCCCCGCTTTTCATTTTTCCCTTCTCTGTTAGCTTCAATGTTTCCACAGAACAGAGCTTTTCTGAGTTAGACAGGACCTGAGAGACATTTGCTTTGACAAATGAGGAGATGACGCCCAGAAGGGGAAGTGATTAACCCAGGGCCTCCTCGGCCAGTGAATGGCAGACAGTGGATTAGAACTCGGGTCTCTTGACTCCCAGGCCAGTGTGCTTCTCTCACACACGCGTCCCAGGAGCAGCACCCCGCACAGACTGGTCCCCGCCTATGCAACCTGCTTCCTCCCTGTTTCCATCTAAATCCTTCAAAGACTTGTCTGTGATGTTAGCTCTTTCCACTTCCTCATCTCCCTTTGTCTCTCTGGCCCACTCCAGTCTTACTTCCCCACTGAAACTGCTCTCATCGAGACCACCCACGCCTTCCATGCCGCCCAGCCCTGTGGTCTCCTCTCTCTCTCTCACCTTCCTCGTCCTCTCAGCTCGCTGCGACACGCATGGTCACTTCCATCTCTCTCAGAATGAGGTCCCTTTCCTTTGCCTCCATCACTATGCCCCCGCGGACCTTCGTCCACCTCATCAACTATTCTTCCTCTTGTCCTTCTGCTGGACCCACCTCCTGCCTCCTGGACATCAGATGTAAGAGTGCCCCAGATTTGGCCTCGATCCATATTTCTGCCAGCACATTCTCTCTCAGTGACTCACCAGTCCATGGTCTGAAATATCTGATGTTTCCTGGGGTAAGAGTTCCAACCCTGACTTCTCTCTTGAGTTCCAGACTTTTAACTTCTTCTTTGACATCTTTGTTTGGATGTTGTCTTCATTGGATTATCTATAAAAAAGAGCCCGAGGCAAGGGTTAAGATACTAATAGTTTAATTGGGAGGTGCAAGTCCAAGGTATGGCGTGTGGCAGAACAGGGGAAGGTGTGTTACAGTGTGGTGAGTGGCATCACCATCCCAGCTGCCACTTCACAGGGGCTGCCAAGAGACCCACAGAAGCTACGTTCACTCAGCATGTGGGATTCTCTGGAAGAGTTGTTTGAAGATATCAAGGGGGAAGTGAAGAATTTATCTGTCTGGTGCCCTCATGGCTCCCGTTTCCCTCTGTTTGGGGTTTACCCTCAGAACTAGCTCTATACACCCTGTGTGTGTGTCATCTGGCTCCTGCTGCCCTGTAGGAAGCCACCTGATGGTGTGATGTTTTATCCAAGTCTGAAAGTGGAAGAGTGACCCCGAGCATGGTCCAGGGCAGAGAGAGAAAAAGCGTGAGGCGGTACAGTGTTTTGGGGCCAATGCCATATCTACTAGACATATCAAAATTAACTTGACTAAGCAGAACTCTTGACCTCTTCCTCCCAGCCAAAGGGATTTCCTCTTCCCACACAGCCTTTCTCATTTCAGAAAATGGCACCCTTGTCTCCATTGCTCACACTTAGTCAAGGAAACCATCAACTCAGGCACAAGTCACTGAAGCAGCCTGTGAGCAGCTCTCCTCCCTGCCATTCTTGCTTCCTTTTGATGTATTCTTCACACAGCAAGAGAGACCTTTTAAAGGAAGTGCAGGAATGCTCTTCTCCCCAGCTCTGGGGCTCTGTCCTACCATGTAGTGATGAAATCAACTCACCCCTAGCAAAGCCTTCCCCAGCTGCCCTCTGGAAAGAGTCTCCCTCCTCTGACACTCTTCATTGCCCTGTTTTATTTCATCCTCCAGTACTTTCCACTCTCTGAAATTGTCTTGTTATGGATGTATGATATACCGTCTGTCTCTTCAACTATAACGTAAGCTCCATTTAGGTACAGAGGGTCTGTTATCTTTATCCATAACAGCTTGGGTCCATAGAGGGGCTCCATGAACGTTTGTTGAATGAGTGACAGAATGAACCACAGGCAAACAGAGGGGTTAAATGTGTGGAAGGAATGCACCTGTTTGCCTGACTTTTCATAGTTTAGGTCTTTCTACAGCTAAAATTCTTTGAGAGCAGGGAATATGGGCAAATTGAAAGGTGTTATTTAGGTCCTGCTAGAGTTCAGGGTGAGTTTAGAAATCAGCTTTTCTCCTACCCCCATTTTTAAAAATTAGACTTTTAAGACTGAAATAATCATAGGCTCACATTCAGCTTTAAGAAATGATACAGAGATTCCTTTTATTCTCACCCAGTTTCCCCTAATGGTACTTCTTGTGAAAACCAAGGTACAATGTCAAACCAGGATGTTGACATTGATGCAGGAAAGATGCAGAACATTCCATCACCATAAGGATTCCTCGTGTCATCTTTTCATAACCTGCCTGTTTCTCTCTTGCCCCTACCACTCCTTAGCTCCTGGCAAGCCCGAACCTGTTCCCCAGTTCTACTATTCTCTTATTGCAAAAATATTATGCAGCCTTTGGGGACTGGCCTTTTTCACCAGTGTAATTCTCTGGGGATTTATCCAGGTTGTTGCACACATCAGGAGTTCATTCTTTTTCATTGCCGAGTAGTATTCTGTGGTATGAATGTGTCGCCATTTGTTTGACCTTTCACCCTTTCAAGGACAACTGATTTGTGTCCAGTTTGGGGCTATTATGAGTAAAGCTGCTATAACATTTGAGTACAGATTTTTGTGTCAGCATAAGTTTTTATGTTGGGGGCATAAATAGCCAAGAGTAAAATTGTTGGATTGTTTGGTAGTTGTATATTTATTTTCTTAAAGAAACTGCACACTGTTTTCCAAGATGGCTGTACCACTTCACATTCCTGCCCATAATATATAAGTGATCCAGTTTCTATGCATGCTCTCCACATTTGGAAAACTTGAGGATCATTATTTGGATCCTGCTAGAGTTATAGGTGAGTTAACAGTCTTTCTTTTGCCCCTACTTTTTTTTTTTTTTTTTTTTTTTTTTTTTTTTTTTTTTGAGACAAAGTCTCACTTTGTTGTCCAGGCTAGAGTGAGTGCCGTGGCGTCAGCCTAGCTCACAGCAACCTCAAACTCCTGGGCTTGAGTGATCCTTCTGCCTCAGCCTCCCGAGTAGCTGGGACTACAGGCATGTGCCACCATGCCCGGCTAATTTTTTATATATATATCAGTTGGCCAATTAATTTCTTTCTATTTATAGTAGAGACGGGGTCTCGCTCTTGCTCAGGCTGGTTTTGAACTCCTGACCTTGAGCAATCCGCCCGCCTCGGCCTCCCAAGAGCTAGGATTACAGGCGTGAGCCACAGCGCCCGGCCTGCCCCTACTTTTTTAAAAGAAGACTGATGCTCTGCCCCCAGTTTGGCTCAGGTGGAGGATCACATGAATGATAAAAGCCAACTGCCATCTGCATAAAACAGCCCACTAAGCATCTTCCTTTAAGATGACAAGCAAGGAAACCCATAGGCTTCTTGGACTTCTTAGTCAATTTTAAATAATGTCCTTTGAGGTTTTTGAGAAGAGCGTGTGGCAGGATTCAAGCTAAGACCCTGATAAGTCCCAGGAAACCAGACCAAATCCTGGACAATGTTTTTTATTAATATAAACTTCAGGCACCTAGCACTCTGGGAGGCCGAGGCGGGTGCGTTGCTCGAGGTCAGGAGTTCGAAACCAGCCTGAGCAAGAGCAAGACCCCGTCTCTACTATAAATAGAAAGAAATCAATTGGCCAACTAATACATATAGAAAAAATTAGCCTGGCATGGTGGTGCATGCCTGTAGTCCCAGCTACTTGGGAGGCTGAGGCAGGAGGATCGCTTGAGCCCAGGAGTTTGAGGTTGCTGTGAGCTAGGCTGACGCCACGGCACTCACTCTAGCCTGGGCAACAAAGCGAGACTCTGTCTCAAAAATAAATAAATAAATAAAATAAACTTCAGGTAGAGGGATTCTGCAGGAAGTCGTGGCAACAGCGGAAATACGGGTTCAAATGCGTGTTTCCTGGCCTGAGCCCAACCTGGATTTAAAGCTGCTTCTAACAGAGAAGCCCTGACCTGTTCTCCATTTCTACTATTTTCTTATTTCAAAAATATTAGGTAACCTTTTGGGATTGGCCTTTTTCACTGAGCATAATTCTCTGGAGATTCATCCAGATAGTGGCCCTGAGCTTTAATGTTCAGGTTAATGTATGAGACTGGGGTCATGCTGGGATTTTCTTTCTTTGGGAGTTTGACAAATAGAGAAACAGCTTGTCTCATGATTGCTCCTGGTGTCCTTCCCTTGTTTCCACTCTTGCTGGGGCCTAGCTGCTCCCCCACCCTTCTTTTCTTTCTCAGCCTTGCCCTTATCTAAGCTTCTCTAAGTCCCCTGTTTCCTGACACCTTAATTATTTGTATTTTATTTAACGCATACTCATATGGTGGTTGCTACTTTCTAGGCATTGTACTGTGGTTTTATGAGCTCTATTAAAATTCATAAAGATCCTCTGAGGTAGGAATTATTAATGTCCCAATTTCACCAGTGCAGGAACCTGGGCACAGAGAAGCCAGGTTAACTTGCTCAAGGTAACACAGCTCAGAAGTGGCAAAGATGAGATTCAAACCCAAGCAGTCAGTTTCAGAATCCATACTTTTACTCACTGTATTATGATGACTTGCTATTATTGACAAATATGCCTTAAACTACTATCTCTGTCAAGGCCCTTGGTATTTCAGTAAGGCAAAAAGCCTGTAGCTGAAGGAATGAAACATTTGGATGTGAAACTTCAGATGGCAAGTGACAGGTATATCTGGGGCCACCACTGCCTTTAGGGATTCTTCATATGACATCCTGTCACCCAGGCTAAGGGAGGTGCAAGGCCCCCACAGGGAAGAATCAAGTACGTATAACATCTCTGTCTTGCACCAGTTATTTCAAAGAACTGCAGCTAACCTTTAGGAAATGAATTACTATATGCCAAGGACTGTGCTGGGAGTTGTACATGCATTATATCAACACCAATGTGGGACAGGCAATATGAACTCTCTTTCAGAGATTAGAAAGCTGAAGCATTAAGTGGCAAGTGGCTGTCATGTAACATAGTCACACAACGTGAAAATGGCAGTCCCGGATCAGGCTGAACCCCACACCGAGTCTCTTTTTACTACACAAGATTGACCTTTAAAAGGTTAAAGCTTCTAGTTTTGTCTTCTTTAGTTTTGGTCAGAGTGTCAATTTTGAGCAAATGGCAAGGCAGGAATAGAACCTTCCATTTCCTCACCCACGAATCAGTTGCTCTTTCAGACTTTCTCGTCTTAGAATATGGCACCACCACCACCAGCATAGGCGCTCAAATCCAAACCCAGGACTTGGCCTGTATTTCCCCCTTATCCAATTCTATCTCCAAAGTGCACCATGAGCCATCTATTTCTACCCGTCCCCACCGACAGCCCCTGCGTCCCAGCCAGCACTATCACTGCCAGGACCACATCTGCAGGCCCTCCTGTGCACACTCTGTTCCCCCCACAGTCCCTCTCCATGGAGAAGCCATGAATTGGGTCTTGTCCCTCACTTATTAAAGATTCTTCCCACTGGACATGGTGCCACTTTCCTGCTCTCTCACTAATCCCTAGCCATGGTGGAACAGGTCATATTCTTCCAACTTTGCACCCTTTGCCCACACAAGAATTTTCTCCCCCGCTCTTCCTATGACTGTCACCTCCTCAAAAAGTTCTCTTGAACCTGAAGTAGACATTCTCCCTCTATTAGGATTAAGTGTATCAAATTCTTCATAGACTATCATCTGGTATACAGTAAGCACTCAATTAATGTTAGTTCTTGTTGCTATTGTTTTGATTATTGTTGTTGTTGTATACACTCTAAAAATGCATGCCTAAGTGATTAGATAAATGGAGTAGGGAAGATAAATAATATTAATATCTGGGCCCCCAGGGGCTTCTAAGAGAGGAAGGTTAGATATTTTTAAAGGAGAAACAATGTGGCCTCGTAAACCCTCTTTCCTGCCTTAAAAATAAATGTTATTACTGTTATTGTGGCACATACAAATACCACGTGCCTAATGGAGGCATGTTCTACAACAGCAGTGTAAACTATATTTTTAAAAATACAAGAACACTCAGTATATTTTTAAAAGCACTGTCCAGGCCTGTCTGGTTGATTTTCCTGGATAGCTCTTGCTCCAGCTCTAAAAGACCTCCATCAGGTTTTTTCTATGACATAGTGACACGTACCTAAAGTAAATAAACTTTGTTCTCTTTTTAATTTTCCAATCTGCTTGCTAACAAGTTGTGAAATGGACTTCCAAAGACATGAAAAGAAAAGGGTGAAGATAAAGTGGGTCAGGATAGCACATGAACTGGACCATTAGACTTTGTCTAATTAAGAGCTGCCTTTGAACAGAGCAGAGGTGACAGGATTGAGGCCTCACAACCAAGAGGGTTCGAGGCTGGACCCTTCTTGGACAAATGGTGCCCTGATTTTTGCACAAAGATGCCCATCACAGCACTACTTGTAATATTTCATGTCCAGTGCTGGGGACCTGCTTCAATAAGCTATAGAGCAGCCATTGGATGGAACATTATAAAGCCATTAAAATAATACTGGCAAAGAAGTTTTAAAATATGATGTTCTAATATTATGTGGATAAAGAAGGCCTATGAATGACATTCATTAAAACATGTCATCGCACCAGCTGCTACATTTATTAACCTTTTTCTTTAGTTCAGGCACCATTCCCGTGGAGAGCAGACAGGGAAGCTTGGAAACAAGCCAGGGGCTTCTTGATCCATGGCACAATGTCGTCGACCCCAAGCTCTTCCCTGCTGATTTAAAAGACAGCACCGGAACACACCAAAACATGAATACTATATACATATCATCGTAGGCTTTTTGTTTAATTTTGTTCCTGTGTATTTTGCAAACGTTCTAGCAGTTTCTAAAAACACTTTTGTTCTTGTTTAAAGTTTCCCTGGGAACTTCTAGAAGGCCGCTCCTGTGAACTCTCATCATGCCCCCACCCCGTCCCCCGCACATGTGTAAATAAAGAAACACCTTTAAATTGTAACAGGCTAAACTTTCCCCTGTAAGTTGATCCTCTGACCAGAAGTCTGTGGGTGGGAGGGTGGGTGGGATGGGTGTTGTGTTTTTGTGTGGCAGCTTCTTTTGGCCGATAAACTAGCACTTAAGTGTTTCCCTTTTCCAACCCCCTAAATGACAAGTGTCTTTGTGGTGAAGCGATGGCCCAACCGTCATTGCGAATGCGAACGGTCCTGGGGACACTTATTTTTAGTCTGCCGTCTAAGGAAGGGCTAGGCTGGGTAAGCAGAGACTTTGGGGCCCAACCCTCCAGAATCCCGATCAGGGAGCTTTTCAAGAGGAAGAAAGGTAATTTACACCAGTAGAGTAAATTGACATGACCCTTAAACCCCGCTCTGCTCTCAACTGACCCCCACATATAACACTTTTTAGTCTGAGAGTAAACATCCTATACTCACTAGGGGCAGAAGTGGCTCTTCACTACTATTTTCAGCTCAGAGTGAAAAGGTAGAAGAAATCAAAGGAGAATGGTGTCCAAGTCCATCTCATAGGCCCAGATGGCTCAAAGGACTTGGTTATACACTCAACTCTAAAGTACTAACCAAGCTCCCAGCCTTGGTGGGTTACCTTACCTAGGTGTGCCAGGCCAGTGGACGTACCTGGAGGAGCCTGGAAGCTATCAAGGATCTAATAAATCAGTTGATGCTGAAACCAAGCTCAACTTCCTTCTGCAGTGTGTGTCTCTGCCATCTCGGGTTTCAGTGCCGCAGACACTAAAGTGTGACAGGAAACCCAATAATCTAGGCTAGCAACTTATTTTCAAAGCTGGGAGCTGGGGAGGGAAGGCAGATGTAGCCTGTAGACAAACATGAGATGAAAGGTTTGATAAGACTTGGTATCATTCAAATGGTACTGGCAGACATTTGTAGGGTGCTTTGCTCACGTGGCCAGCCTGGGGCAAAGTGGTGAACTCAAGGACAATGATTATGAACAGCCTCCACCTTCTTTTAGCACCTTCTTCCCTTGGAAAGTTCTGTCCTGCAGACACTCGCTGCCCTCAAACATCATCCATCTCCAGGGCTGCCTGCGCCAAGTGTCTCCTACACAGCTCTGTCCTGCCTGACCAAGCCCCTGGGCTGTTTTTTTTTTATTAAAGAAGGGATCTTAAAATATATTTACCCCATAGCTGTTCATTCCTTCAAAGTGTTTTTCACTAAACCAAAAGTGATAAGCTAATTGGATAATAATGACAATAAATTAATACTCTCAGAGAACTTTTGAAATTTACCCTAACAGTAACTAATGGAATTTTCTGGCACTCCAGGAGGCTGGTAAGCTAGAGATGTTTAGTGCTTCCTTTTCACCCATTCTCTTCTCCTTTTAGACAGGCCCATGGGACGGTGTGTCACATATGGACCAAGGCATTTAATTGCCAGTGAGTCACCCTCCAGGAGGCTCTCCCTCTGCTGTGACAATTGTGAAGTCACTTGTCAAAATGGAGGTGTCATAAGACTAAAGCAGCCTGGATCCCCAAGGCACCACGTGAAGGACAAATGTCCTAAGAATCATCTAGACCTACGATGGGGTTTGGGTGAACAGTAATAAAATTCCTTCATGTTAACCCACTAACATTTTTTGTTATTTTTTTATAGTCACATAATCCAGCATATCCTGACAGATAAAGCTAGTAACTTTAGATGACCTCAAATCACAATCCGTAGTTTGGTTCTGTTAAAAGGCAAGATTACAACAAATCTAGTTTTGTAGATCTTCATTGGCTTTTATTTGTGATTCTAGAATCAGGCAGTATTGCAGACCGAGAATGGCTCAGAAGGCTCCTCCTCACCACATGTGCAGGTTAGACTGACGGCCAGAGAAAAGGAAATGACACGCAGAAAGCGGAAGTGGGGCACAGAGATGGCCCGACTTGTTGCAGCTTGTGTCTGTCTTATTTGAACCTGAGTTGAACAGCTGACAGCCTGTGACTGGCTGGGACTCAGCTGTAAGTTACAAAGGTAAACTCCTAAGTCAGGTTTTCGGTTTGTTCATGTAGTAAGGTAGGTTGCAGTTTGTTACATAAGACTCTTGCAGAGGCTTCTAAAATCCCAAATTTAGTTTGATTTAACAGTTCCTATCTACTGTCCCACTTACAGTGTGGCTTTGGAAAAGTTAGGACACTTCCCCAGAATGAGTTTCAGTGTCCTTCTCTGTAGGACAAGGTGGCTCGTCTCTTTTTGGGTGTAAGATTCTAGCCAAGCAGCAATCCAAAATTGCATGGTATCTGCTTCCTAAAGATAACCATTATATTGTAAGACAAAGCAAGTAGTCCCAAAACAAATGGAGATGTTTACTCCAAGATAAACACTTTTTACCTCGTCATCTCTCTGAATAAGGTCAAGATCTCCAGTATAGGTACAAGAAGCACGTGTTTTAGGAGGTTTGAGATTGTGCTAAGAGGCCACACAACATCTCATAATCCTCCAGACCTGATCATTTTCTGCACTTCCCAATTACCAATATTTGTCAAATTAAAGCCATTCAATTTGGGAATCAGGCAGCCTTTCTCAAAGATTTTTAAGGAGGAGGGGGTCCCAGTTAATGTATGAAGATAAGAGGACCGTATGATATAAAACAGTGGTTTGCAGCCCTTTTAACATGAGGATGCTTCTTCAAAGCAAACACTTTCCCTGGATGGGTGTGTGTGTGTGTCTGTGTGTGTGTGTTGTACTATCAGTGCCCACTTATATATAAAAAAAATGCACTATTTAAAAAACTATTTTAGTAAATTGTTATTCATATATTTGAAAAATAGCACATTATTCAATATATTTAGACATATTATATATTCAGGCTACAGGCAATGTTGTGCATGTGTATATTTGCACACTCCTTGCAATAACTCTGAGGCTGCCCAGAGACTATTCATGCTCACAGGCTGGAAATAGTAAACTTAAGGAATCTAGGAGCATACTGCAACCTATATTTGGGTCTTGTTTCCTCCCCCTCATCCCCAACCTCTTGTTTTCTGGGAAGCAGATGCTAAGACAGAATTAGGAGCGCATAACATTTCGGGGGGAGTAACAACTGTGAAAGGAAGGAAGGAAGATTGCACATGGGGTAACCATCCAATCACGATATAGTCTCTGTTAGCCCCAAAAGATTGCCTGTTGGAGCTGAGTTCTCATCAGACAGAAATGGCCAAATCCAAATTCTATGGCTTTGCTCAGTCATTGGCTGCGGCCATCCTGAGCAGAGTATGACTTGGGCTCGAAAGCTGCTAACACAGGGGCTGTCAGCTAACTGCCCTCCTGGTAGCTGGGCGGTGAGTCCTTTCTTGAAGGGGAATCTGAGTGCTGTATCTCCATCTGCCATACCCCTCACTGCCCCCAAATTCCGTAAGGCCATTTTGCCCTGTAAGGTTATTCATGAAGACAACATAACTCTATAAACGATGGTGTGAAGTGCTCTTGGGAAATAGCATCTCTAAACTGGCAAGATCAGAAAGAAAATCATAACCACACAGGAGCGTAATCACTTTGGCCAATGGGTGAGGTGCTCCTAGGATATGAGATTGCATTTAGTTTAAGTAGAATCGCCTTCTACAGAGGGAGGTAATTGCAAGTCTGAAATAAGATCAGAGAAATGCTTGCTGCAGGAGTCGGGCTATGCTCTGCAATGCACACGGTCGTGGGTGTTGACGTTCGCTGTGGGGATGTAAACCTGCTGACAAAAACGAAGCGGTGAGTGAAGGCAGGAAATAGCCTGGGGAAGACAGCTTCTTGGAGAAGAGGAAGGAGTCTATTGCACGTGTCAGGCCTGAGCAGCTACAGTCCCTTCTCTTAGCCTGGGCTGTGAGGGTGAGGGGGTGGTTAGCACGTGGCATGAAGAACAGGCCAGAATGAACCCAGCTGGTGGGAAATATCTGCAAGATCTAATCTGAGAAGGGTGATGGGGCATGTCCTGGTCATCCGGTTTCAAGGACTGAACCAGGTACTCTCCAAAGATGCATCTTTCAGAAGCTGCCACAGTGGTTTCCAAATGGGTGTTTCCACTGACCAAGGAGAACAAAAGAGAGCAAATAGAAGGGGACCCAGGATTTGGGGGCCATCTCCTGCCCCTGCCTCCAGCCCTCCTGCACACGAGCAGCCCATCTTTGTCTGCTCTGCATGGTGGGACTTTGTATAAGTTTACACTGAAGAAAAGGTCCCTAAATGAAAATCAATGAGTCAGATAACTACAATTTCTTAAGTCTCAACTGATGCCTGCTGGAACAGAACCTCTTGGGAATTTATACTTCTAAACAAGCTGCTCAGTGTACTTCCTAATAGAGGGATGGATAGATGGATGACATATGGCAGATGTGGTGGGGTTGGGGGAGAAAGAGAAAGAGAATGACTGGGTAGATAGTTAATATACATGTGCAAATATACTAATGTGTAATGGATACTATAACATATGCATAAAAATAGAAAATGTAAAAGGATAAGATAAAAAAAACCCCAAATATAATAGAAGCTCTAGTATTTTCTCTTAATGATGCAAGAGATCATCTTGATTTCTCTCAATGTAGGCAAACTGGAGGATTCTCATAGTCCTGTCTCTGATAGAAAGCATGTATGGAAATGAGGGAACAACCCACCATCACTTACAAATGTAAATCCACCCCACTGTTTTTCTAGTGGCTTCTGAGTCACTGAGAGAGCAATTGTCCCCATCCTAGCCTGTTCCTTCCATTGTACTAGGGCTAGGGGCCGGGGGTAGAATGGATAGTGACTGTAGCCAATTACATGAGGGTACACGTCCTTTCCCAAACCAGATGGATTCTTTCTCCCCCCTTCTCTTTAAGAACAAATGAAATCCAATTTAAGTGTAGCTGAGATTTCAGAGATGAGCCCTATTCAATTGCCAATGTTTGAAATAATGGGGGGAATTGCAGATACTTTGATGAAATGTCTTGTAGCTCAACTCCGAAGGTCAATCAAAACAACAAAGTCACTGGTATCTGGGAGAGGAGCTAGTAAAGGACCCGTTTGAGAGGCATCAGCCTTGAGTGAAATGAGTAGATATTAATAGCGAGAGAGGAGATTTCAAGGCTTGAGCAAACAAAAGCAAAGATCACCAACACCCCGCGGGACTAGGAGGAATGAGACAGACACCACATGTGTTTGTGTCACTTCAATGACTCAGCTTCTATTTCAGCTACTGATAAATAAAGGACCATTTCCAGGTATGCTGTGTTTGGTTAAACCCTAAACTTGGACATTAAGTATAGCCCTAAGGTTACCAAAACTACATTGCTCTAAACCACAATTATTTCACATGTGTTGGGTTGAAAAGAAATTAAAATTAGAAGCATGAAAAAAATGAAATGAATGTCTGTGGGTTCCCCGCACAATCTCCAAATCTCCCTTCAGTGTTAACTATCAACCTGAGTTGTGCTTCCGCTTTGATGGCTCTTTCTGCCTCGGGGACCCACTTTCAGTACTATTTCCCCCTTGTGTTTTCCCACCTTTCATTCGTTCACCTTCTCTCTCCCCCACTCCTTTCCTCCAAATCCTCATCAGCCAATCTGTCTTTCCGACCCCACCTTTAAGATACATGTACAGGCCTTGCCCCAAAGCCTCCCCAGTGAGCAATATCTTTTTCTGGGGATAGTAAGCACTGACTCATTGCCTCCTTCCTACCACAGTTTCCAAAACACAGTCTTATTTCACTCTCGTCTCTATGCAGATCTCAGTAGGTCTGGGCCACCATGAACATAAACACACTCTTCGTGGGGGATTCCCTCCCTATTTCCTGAACACCCTCTCACTCTCTAGCCCTCTTCTGATGCCTACCCACCAGAAATTCTGAAGAAAGCAGAGCTTCAGGAACTAGAGCCCTCAGAATCTGTTCTTTTCTACATCTCAAACTTTTGGTCAATAAAAGAAAACATACTTGTGCTATTAAAACAAAACTCCAAGACTCCTAGAGAAATGGCACTGTAAAAAACAAATAATAATGTAGTCAATTCCATCTTATCTTCACCACCTGGGCAGAAAAAATACAAGCAAAGGATGAGCCAAGGTGTTCTCTGAACCAGGTAGCTAGGGAGTGGTACCCCTATTCTCCCAGTCTCAGGAAGAAGCAGTAAGAGGTGTGAATGTGGGTAGTTGAAAAGGAAGTGGGTAATCCATATCCTTGAATAGGCAGGACATGAAGGTTCTCAAACTTTTATATTAAATGTAAGCATATTAATCCTTCTAGCAGATCCATGCAAGGCAGCTCCTTTGCAATACAGTGGGGTAAATCACTAATCTGAGGGTGGCATGATACAAATGAGGAAGATGCTATTCAGCAAAATCAATGAGATTGCCATCTTAACTATTCCCATATTCTTATCTCTGGGTGGCTCTAATTGGGTCTTCCTACCTCCAGACACTTTCTTTTCTCTGGATTGATTCTTTAGATCTTTCTGCTTCTGGAAAAGCAGTCTCCTGGTGATTCAGAATTAGCTTGGGATACTCCCCCACCCCTGCCTCTCTGATCAAGACCAAGATTGTCCCCTACTGATTGCCAGCATCAACCCCAGCAAGCCCTCAGGTTGTGTCTCCACCAAGATGTGTGTGGCCTTTCAATTTAGGAAGCAGAAGGAAGCACTGTAGCAACCTGTAGCTTTAACCCTTTGCACTCACTTGCTTTTTTCTCAATTCCTTTATTCTACTCGGGATTTAATTTTTTAAATACCTCAGATTTTACGAAGCGCAGCAGTAAAATAAAAAAACTGGAGTTTCTTTTCATACAAACTTATTTATTTGGATTTTTTAATATTTCAAATTATTGATACATTCAAAGAGTAATTTTAATCTCTATAATTTTTCATGGTGTGATATTTTTTGAAACATTCACACACATGAAGACCTGGTTTACATTCACATGTTTCGCAAATATAAATTGTCTCTCTTCTTCCTCCTTTGATTTTTCTGTTAGAACAAACAACACAATCTTTGTGTTTTTTGTTAGAGTGAGGTGTGATTATATGGAGCTTTCCATCTAAATGTTGCTCTAAGTTAGTGGATAATAATTTACCCCTGGAAGTTAGTGTGCCATCTCTGATTTATATTTTACTTGTCCTTTCATGCTAATGAAAACAAGAAAATATACTGGAAAAATAGACAAAAATCCCCCTTCCCCCCCCCCCCCCCGCGGTGAAACTATGTGTCAAGTGTGGCTCGACATACGAGCTGCTACCCATGCTAACCGTGTTGAGTCACACTCAACGTCCGAGTGCAAAGGGTTAAAACTCCACAAAGGTGATGAGTAGTTCTGCACCAGCCTTCCTGAAGGAATTTATTGAGAAATTCTTTGGTCCACCACACCTTCATTTTTCAGGAGAGGAAATGCCTTCATGTTTCTGGAACTTCTCTGTGTCTTAGTTTAGATGTTAGAGAAAATGCTATTTATAGGATTTTGTAAGAGATTTCCATCCATGCCCATTGTAAGACCACTGAAATAAAAGCAAACAAACAAAAAGAAGGTATGTGGAACAGTCCCCTGTGAATAAAATGGAGATGTTTCACCTGAAATGATGCTGGTGGGATTATGGCTGGGACAGAGCCCCTGGAGGTGGTTTGTTCATCTGGTCACCAGGTCCCAAGGAAAGATTTGCATTCCATGTGGCTTCCAGAGGGTGTGTTGTAGGGAATCTCAGGTCCTTTGTCAACATGTTCAATCATTTTGGGGAATTCGCTTCCAACTTAGTTGTTTACCAGCAGTACTCAGGGTTCAGGCTTGATGAACCTTCAGTATACCTGGTTCAGGGTTGATCCAGAAATGCTTTATAAACCCATTGCTAGATAATCACGTGATCCAATGAACCAGGGCAAATCAATTCTTCCAATGTCTTCTTTCCAGAACACTTGAAGGAATAAGCACTTAAGGAATCAGGGTGTACAGGACTCAATATTCTTCTGCATCTCAAAACATTCATCAGATAAAGAAAGAGAATTTCTTCTGTTAAACAAGATTTGGGGGCCCTTAGTTAAACGGCACCATGAAGACATAGAGCAGTATGTGCCACAGTTTCCTATTTATGTTCTCTCCCTGGAAAGGAAACTCCAAGATGAGCCAAACTTTCTCTGGAGAAAGATTTTACTCATTCATTCAATTAACACTACTTGTGTAGTCCTGCAGCTCTGAGGATAAACAGTCATCAATGCCTGTAACTCTTATCTCCTTGGAGAGCATCGATTATATAAGCACCTCTCTAAACTTTATTTTCTAGAACCAGGTACTTAAGTCACTCACGTGGTATGATCCAGATTCTTTGAGTATAAGCAACAAAAATAAATTCTAGATTAACCAAAGCAAAAAATAAACTTATTGGGAGAAAAATAGAGAAATTCACAGAATAGACAAAAAAGCAAGGGAGTGAGTCTTCAAAAAATGCCAACACAGAGCAGCTTCAGAGGTGTAGGGAACAGTAAGCACGATCAAGATCACGTGTTGGGATGAACTTGTTGAACACCTGCTGTGGGTACAGCCAGTGCTGTGACTATTACCTGTGGCAGTTGTCTCCACCATTGCTGCTGTACCATTGTTGCTGCAATGACTTTATTTTCATCCAAAAGATTCCAAGTCCTACGTAGACCAACTGATTGGATAAGCCCATGCTGCCAGAACTCAGGAGAAGGAAGTTCCCTCTTTCAACTTCTATGGGAGGAGGTAGGGCACTGGGTTCTACCAATACAAACACAATAGGGTAAGGAAATCTCCCCAAATTGAGGAAATAGGATGGCGGATGGCCAAAAATAAAAAAAGAGAGGTAGCATCCATCCCATATTTCAATCTTGTCCAGATATGTCCAAATCTATAGTCCATTGTGACTGTATCCAACTCCTCTCCTCCTTTGAAGATCCAATGTTGAGCATAAGGAAAACTCTTAGCTCAAAGGAACCCAGTTGATAGTCCTCACTGCTCAGATGGTTTGGTTATATATATTACAACACATTTTAATATAAAAACAAATGATCGATTTTATACATTGCATTTTCTTCAGAAAATCTAGAGCAAGGGCTCACTGTGTATTTCCATAACAGTTCAGCATTACAGATTGAAAACAACTGTTCAGAAAACAGCTGAACTTCCAGATGAAGTTGACTTCCACTTGATTGCAGAATTCAAGATTTCTCAGATATTAACACGGAGTCAAAAGCAGTGGATAAAACTTTGCAAATTGCTTGTGCTTGTTCCAGGCTGATAAATCCACAGGCTGTATTCTTCATTGCTCGCATCTGTGGTCTTCAGAGCCAATAAGCTTTTTCCTGCCCCCAGACCATCATCATAACACACCATCCGGATGATTAAATATAGAGCATGCCTGTGCAAAACATCATACTGATCTGATGTTGACACTTTTATACCATACTTGGAAACTCCCATAATAAATTCTTCCTCCAGAGGAACAAAAGGCAACTTTCCATCTTGCTGGGCAACATCTATGTAATTTATCACGTCTAGTGGCCCTTCCAGACATTTCCCCTCAGAGAGTTTCAGCTTCTCAATGGCACCAACATATTGTATTCGAAATTCCGCACAGGTATCTGAATGACTGTTGCTTTGTCCTGAGCTTCTGGTGGAATCTGTACCAAGGCTGGCCACAGTGCTGGATCGGGAAAGACCCCCAAGGCTAGAATCTACAGACTTGCTTTTAGTACTGATTTCACTACTTTTGGAACTGCTACTGCTGTATCGTTTTTTGCCTTTCTGAAACATTTTTCACCATAGCTTGATCCAGAGAAGATACCTATAGAATCAAACACTATTTTATTGTCTTCAGAGGTTCCACAGACAGCAGTCTGCTCAGAAAGCGTCTTTTCATTCTGATATGACCAATTCTCTTCAGAGAAACAATGCACCTCGCTGCCCAGGGCGCATCCCTGGGGCCACCTGGGCTTCTGGGGGGGGGGGATTGGAGGGCGCCGGCCGCGGGTTCCCCGGGCAGCTACTCCAGTCCTCGCTCCAGCGCCAGCTTTTCCAGCCCTCCCCCGTGTCTGCCAGCGCCACCTCCGAGAGACTCGGCGCAGGCGCAGGCGCAGGCGCAGTCTTCGATGGTTTGGTCTTGTTTGGTCAATTCCATCACAGTGACTATACTGTTTGTGCTCATGTCTATTTATTCCCTGATAAATATTAATAGGAATATCTATCTATTCTTTCCAAGAAGAATTTGCGATGGCTCACAAAAACTAATACACTGTAAAGCCCTTCAACGAAAAATGAAAACGGAAGAGTGCATAGTAAGGTGGAATGCTCTTGCATTCCGTGTGGTAGCTGTTCCTCTCCGTACTCCTTCAGTAGGGGGAGGGAGACAGGAAGATGGGATTGGCCTGGGTTCTTACATTCTCTTGGTGAGTCAAGGGGGTGCTCTGTGCCAATGGGCGAGCTTCTAGGCAATGGGCGGTTGGGTTGGCTGGGTCTGCAGGCATGGAGCATGGCTAATGCGTGTTCAGGACAAGCAAGAACTGGGCCAGTGAAGGGTCTGGAGTCAAGGCAAGGGTTGGCCAGGTGATTAAGAGGGGACTGTGGATGGACGGGCTAGAGGAGGAACCCAGCAGGCTGGCTGCTGGTTGATAGATCACAGCTGAAACTGAAGAAAGCAAAAGGGGAGGGATACAAGGGTGGGCTGAGGTCAGAGGACAAGGCTGGGATTTCACCTAGACACATGCCACTCCTGCTGACAATGGCTTCTGCCAAGAGCTGCCTCTTAGAAAGGAAGCTGGAAGTGGTCTTCCCAGAGCACCCAGAGTGGCAGTTGTGCATCTTCAGTACATACTACTCTTTAATCAGGAAAAAAAAAAATCATGTTATGTTTTGAAATGGACCTTCCAGACAAGAAGATATGGTAGAAGGAGGCCTGAGTTTTGTTTGAATCCACCTCTTCTATTGAGCAGCCATGTGACATTGAGCAGGTCAAATTTCTCATGGCCTTAATTTACTTCTACAAAATAAGGACATTGGGCTAAATATTGCCTAGAGGCTCTTCGAGCTCTAGAAATGACTAGACCATTCTGGGGCATGAGGGATGATGCCGCCAGTGTACTCCCAGAAGAAAGTCACGGACGCTAGCCTTGCTCTGAGTCTTCTTTCTCCGGAAGCTGACTCTGGGAGAAGAGAACTTCCTCGGAAACCACAGCTGCTGAAACGGCCTCAAAGGGAGTTATACTTAATTCCTGTTTCCTAACATCCTGAGTGTGAAGCCCAGCAGAACTGATAATGGGGGTACTTCCCCCAAATTGCAACCACAAACTGAAAGGGGGGAAACCATGCTACCCAAGGACATGTTCAGTGGTGGGCAACTGCGGCCAGGAATAACAAACCTGACCAGTTTACAGCTCAAGAATGCACAGTGGCAGCCCAGTGAGGATTTCCTTTTTTCCAAGACAAACCATGTTGGCTCTGATGAAACTCCCGGTTATGGGTAAATCCCCCTCCTTTACTCATGTTATTCTTCCCAAGAAGACATTTCATCATCAGGTGTTTTTATGGAAATCTTTGAAATTCTTCAATCACTGTAAGTGGACTACAATTATCAGCCTCTTCATTGAGTGATTTATTGAGTGTCTTTATGCATCAGGCACTATGCCAAAGGTCAGAACCCCACAGTAAACAACACTGACATGACCATTGCCATGTGGGGCTTGCAGACCATTGCCATGTGGGACATGGAAGACATGCAGCTGAAAGCAAATACATATATAAACACAATGAGTGAGCCAGGCGCAATGGCTCATGCCTGTAATCCTAGCACTCTGGGAGGCTGAGGAGGGAAGATTGCTTGAGTTCAGGAGTTCAAGACCAGCCAGAGAAAGAGCAACACCCCATCTCTACTACAAATAGAAAAATTAGCCAGGCATTGTGGTACTCACCTATGGTCCCAGCTACTCAGGAAGCTGAGGCAGGAGGATTGCTTGATCCCAGGAGTTTGAGGCTGCAGTGAGCTGCGATGATGCCACTGCACACTACACAGGGTGACCAAATTAGATTTTCTCTCTCTCTCACACACACACACACACGCACACGCACACACACACACACACACACACACACACGAGTGCTACAAAAAAAGAAACAGGGTGCAGTGCAGGCATGGAGAATAATGGGGAGCAGATGTGGATAGGGTGATTAGAGAAGGTCTCTCCATGAAGGTGATATCCCCACATGATGATAAGGAGACACTCGTGAAACACAGGGTGGGGTAGGAGCAGTGTGTTGGGGTGTGAGTGTGCATACACTGAGGAAAAGGGAAGTTGTAGATTCTCTGGCAGAGGGAAGAACAGGTTGGTAGAAAACTCAACTGATTCCAGGAGCTGAAAGAAGTTCTATGTGGATGAAGCGAAAGGGAAGATGATATGGAATGAGACTGGTGAGTTTGGCAGAGCCCAGATCACACAAAACTTTTGTAAAAATCTTATATTTTCCCCTAAGTTTTTGTTTTAAATTCAATAGGAAAGCATCGGGGTATTTTAGACAGAGAAATAACATAATCTTATTTCCATTTTCTGCTTGTTTTGTGGACAACAAAATAAAAATAGGAAAAATAGGAATAAAAGTGGAAGCAAGAAGTCCAGGTAGGAGACTACTATTGTAGTTCAGGGAAGAGATAATGAGAGCTTGGACTAAGTTAGTTATTCTCAGTTCCCCAGGGGACACTTGGCAGTGTTTGGAGACATTTTTGATGGTCACAGCCGGGGAATGCTATTGACATCCACTGGGTACAGGCCAGTGATGCTGCTAAACACCCTAAAATGCACACAACGGCCCCCACAACAAAGAATTAGCCAGCCCAAAATGTCAGTAGTTCCAAGGTTAAAAAAAAAAAACCTCTAGGCTCAGTGATGGCAGGAGAAATGGAAAGAAATAATTGAACTCAAAACACATGGTGAGGCTAAAATGACCAGGAACTCCAAATGGATTAAATGTGGAGAGTGAGGGAAAGAAATAACCCACAGATGGCTTTCAGATTTCTGTCTTGAGTAACGTGTCACGAGAACATGTTGGAAGAATACGTATAAAAATTTCTGTCTAGCAGATAGAACCAATTACTTCGTTTCAAATTCCAAATCTTACTATTTACCAATTGTGGGTTGCAAGACACATAACCACTCCATGACTCGGTTTCCCATCCATAGCATGGACATGACAATGTACTTACTTCAAAGTCCCCCTGAAAGTTGAGTCACTGAAAATGACAATGGGATTTGGCCTAGATAGGAAAACAGAGGTTTAAGTTCTCCAATAATGAGGCGTGTGCCCAGCAGGTTGGGGACTGAGGGCAGAAAGGAGGGAGAGCAAGATTAGCAAGAGAGCACAAAGAGGCTGGAGGCATGAGGAACAAGAGGTGGCACTTCCTCCACCTCCCGAACCTGACGTACATGGGGTGTGAGCAAATAAACAGCCCCTGATTGAGATCCGTGGAGGTAAAGTGCTGGACTCAGGGGCTGCCAGGTCCCACGCAGGGCAGTGGGGTGGAGTTCAGAGGGGAGGTCACATCATCTTCAACCCCTGCCTGCACAAGGCGAGGTCAGTGACACAACACAAGGTCCAAGCCTGCTTGGTCAGAGCCTCTTCCACTCCCACCCCTCCATTCCTCACTTTCAGTGCAGGGGGAGGATTTTCAAAAGTTTGCAGACTAAAAATAACCATAGAGCAAGCTAATTAAGTGGTACGAGTGGTTTAAACAAAAGCCCACACTCAGTGCCAATGTGGATTAGGTGGAGGCTGTTTCTATGTAATAGACACTGTTTTGAGAGCATCCCTTCCAGCATTCGGGTTCAAAACATACTTTTAAGTTTTGTTTTAAACCTGTAGGTTCAAAACACATTATCAGAAAAAGAGAAGTTGTCCAGTTAACCTCAAGTTTGCTGTGGTCTTTTAAATCTGATCCTCATCCTTGCACGTCGCAGATACTCCAAAGCTGCTCATGGTAAGTGTCCGAGAGCTATCAGGGATAGCTCTGTTGTAACAATTAACATTTACTGAGTGCCAACTGTGTCCCTGGCTTTATCCTAGGCAATGTTCCTACATTATTGTGTTGGTTGTTTTCAAAACCTTTATAGGTTTTTATCCCATTTTACCTATTGGGGAAATGAGACATTGGAGAGTTAAGTGACTTGTCCGAGGTCACCAGCCATAAGGGATCAAGAAGAGTCCGCCTGCAGAGTTTGCACTTTAAGTATCTGGCCATACTGCCACATACCACAGCAACACATGGGCTCTTACTGTTCCTTTGTCTTCCACAGCAGACAATGCTGGTGGGTTATAGAACAATCCTGCGAAGCTTCATCACTAATCCATTGCTCTGGGGCTCCTCCCAGGTGATGAGAGTGGGCACTAGAAAGAAAGTCTCTCTGCTGTTCCCCAGACCCTCCTCCTTTGCCTACCCCCGATTCTCCCCGGGTCCTGTCTCTGCTCCACTCCAAGGGCTGGTTCTGCTCTGCCTCTGAGCCTCTCTGCTTGGCATATAGTCCTGGTCTTTTCCAAGTTTGACTCAGGCTGAGATCTGGCCCCAGCCCCTCTTGCCCTCTTTCTAGTCTCCCCGTCATCCCACCCCGATCCCGAGCCAGCTCTGTGATTCAGTTAGTGTCAGTGAGTGTCTGAGCTGCAGAGGTAACGTAGCTGCAACAGGAAGGACAGAAAAGGCAGTGTCAGGAGCAAATCCATCCTCCGAATCCTGGGCTTTGTGCCAGCTACAAAAACTTTTGTGCGAAAAATGTAAATACTCAACTTTAGATGGATCAAGTTCTAATGATCTTACAGGTGGAAATATGCCACTGAATGATGCTGTCAATGTCTTTTTTAAATGGCAGAGAAAAAGGCCTCAGTTTTAATCAACTGAATCACAAACACAGGAAAATCTTTTCATTTTGAAGGATAACTTAGATATACGTTGTGCTTTGAAGGTGCTAAAGGGTGTGCCAGTCAAATTTAGGCCCTCTCAGGCCCTTTGCAGTCCCAGCATTCTGGGTCAACACAGCTTGGGTTTCAGAAGCTCTTGTCCTCATCTGCTTTTACTTCTAGGAGTCTAGGAGGGGCCCCATGTGTACTTGTAAGAGACCCGTCAGTTTCCACAGCTCATCTGATATCCTCTTTTCTTTCCTCCTCTGCTCTGCCCCCTATTTTGCCCACTGCCACTGCCTGCAGGGGGCCCTGGGAGCTGCCTCTGTGGGGTCTAAAGTCTAAAGTCACCCATCACCACCACGGCAGCCATGGGCACTAATGTTCTCACAGCACCAAAGCCCTTTTAGGATTTGCACACTCTAGTGTTGAAACCTGGAGCAGGACTGCCAGACTCTGCCCCAGTCATCAGAACCCAGGACCACTTGCTAAGAGGCTTGTTAAGTTGCTGTGAAACCTTTCAGAGGCACCATTCAAATTCCTGACAGCATTTCAATCTTTTCTCAATTTCCACAAAGAACAACATGGGTTGGCTGGACACCCAAGGCCCACAAAACACAGGGCTGAGCTCATCTGTCCCTGGAAACCATTGAGGCAAACCCATTCTCTGAGCAGCCAGGACGAGCTATAATTAGAAGCCCAGTGAGTCACAGCTCATGGCAGTTAGCTCAGAAGCGCTCACTCATAAAATAAGACACCAGCCTGCCATCTGCTTACGCTCATCCTGGGTGTCAGAATTCGGCCTTGTACGAGGACTAAGGGACTCGGTTGGAGAGAAGAAAAATACGCTGAGCACCCTGAAGATAGCATCTGGACAGGAAGTCCAGACAAAGTGATACAAATTTTCACTAGACAAAAAAATTCCCTTCACCACAGATAATTTCTCTTTAATTTTTCTTCAGGTGGTGCAGCTGCTAATTTAAGCCCTTTACTTACTTTCCCAGCAGTGACTTCATTGTATGATTTTACTGTATATCCTTACAGGCCTGGTGGATTCAGAAAGAATAAGGGCTTTAAAATCCCAGCTCCACTACCTACGGGCTGTGCGACCACAAACAAGCCTGCCAAGTTTTCTAAATGTTAGTCCCCGTATTTACAAAACGGGGTTTTTATGAAGGTTAAAACAGTATGATAATAATGTATGCAAAGCATCTGGCACAAGATCTCACACGTGATTGGTGATTAATAAGTGTCAGTCTCTATGAGAATTCATCAGATGATACTGATTCTAGGTTTTCCGTCAGACACAGAACTCACCCTTCAAAGTCCTTATGCTGTTTCAGCTCAGCAGACACCTTGTCTCAGGAAAGCCATTAGAAAGCCCCAAAGTACTATCTTTTTCTCCTGGTAAGTAGCTCACTTCCCACAACTTCCCACCACTTTGCATTAAGTGAGCTCAACAAATGAGTCACACTACTTACAGAAGCAAATGTGGGAGCCACACCCAAAACAGAGGCATCTTGACTTTTCCCAAGAAGCTGTCAGTGCCACCAAAAAAGAGGGCTTGGGGAACCCACAGTTAGAAAACCCTGAACTCCCAAGCTACCTTAAGCTACCTCTGAATTCATATGCAAACTCAAGAGCATAATTCATTTCTTTCAGTAAATTTTTATCCACAGCAGTCAATGACAGCTGAGAGTCGCTTTTTGGCTATTTAGAAGGTGATTATTTATTTTTTGAAAACATTTATCACAACATTTAAATTATGAATTTGATTTTCAAGAATTTGAGAATTCTTAAAAATTGTATAGAAATTGGCATACCTTTATTTAGATCAGCCCTTTGTAACCGGCAGGCAGCAGAGTGAAGTAGAAAGTGCATGGGGTCACAGTCAGAAGACCAGGATTTAAGTGTTTAAGTGCTACTTTTGCCATTTACTAAATGATTTAGGGCAGGTTTTTGAGTCTCAGAGGTTTACATATAAAGTGAAGGAAACTTACATATCTTGTAGGGTCTCAAAACAATGAAGCATATGAAAGTACATGGAAAACTTAATGCAATATAAAATGTTGGATTGTTTTTAAAAGTAATCCCCTTATCTTTACATTTGCCCAATAGTCCTAGTACTAATTGCTTAAATTAATTTTGTTGGTCTCTCTTTGCATCCTTCCAAATTAATGTATATTTTTGAAAGCTACAGCCTTTCAAAATGAATGGAAAACTCTATATTCATGATTGATGGCTAGAATAAAGATTGTTACATAGGATCTAATGATCATATATCCAAAAATTTAGTTTTCCTAGGTGAGGTACATTGTGTGCAAAAATGGCCACATTGTTCCCTTCTCTGTACTAGCTCTTTGTAATGCTACTTTGCAACTCTTGCCATCAGAAGGTGGTTATCTGTTTCCCTACTCCTTGAATCTGGGCTGGCTTTGTGACTTAGGCCACTAGAAGGGCACAAAAGTAGTGATGTATAAGCTCTAAGTCTTGTACTCAAGAGACTGTGCAGCTTCCAATCTTACTCCTAGAATCCTGCTGCCATCATATGGATGAATCTGGGCTAGCCTGCTGGTTGATGAGTAACATAACCTCACCAAACCCACTTTCTTTCTTTTTTTTTTTTTTGAGACAGAGTCTCACTTTGTTGCCCAGGCTAGAGTGAGTGCCGTGGCGTCAGCCTGGCTCACAGCAACCTCAATCTCCTGGGCTCAGCGATCCTACTGCCTCAGCCTCCCGAGTAGCTGGGACTACAGGCATGCGCCACCATGCCCGGCTAATTTTTTGTATATATATTTTTAGTTGGTCAATTAATTTCTTTCTATTTTTGGTAGAGACGGGGTCTCGCTCAGGCTGGTTTCGAACTCCTGACCTTGAGCAATCCGCCCGCCTCGGCCTCCCAAAGTGCTAGGATTACAGGCGTGAGCCACCACGCTCGGCCAAACCCACTTTCAATCCAGTCAATGAATGGCTAACAGCCATATGAGTGAGCAAGGCCATCCCGGGTCAGGCAGCACCCAGTTGACTGATCAGCCGAACACAAATGAATGATTAACTGGGCTAGAACTGGAGAAGCAGAACCATCCACTCACCCCTAGACTTGTGAGTAATGATACGGATTATTCTTTTAAGGTGCTAATTTGGGTTTTTGTTTTTTTTTTTTACACAATAATAGATAACTGATACACAGTTTTTCTGTATTATTTTAAAAGGAACCCCCTCATAACATGGCAGACTCAAGTAACAGAGATGGGGTCCTTCCCTGTAAAAACCCAAAGAAATCCTGGCTGAACTACATGGCAAGTTCAAAGGAAATAAAGGAAATCCCCAAGGGCAAGATAAGGAGAACTTGAATATGTAGCAATAAGCAAAGGCTGATGTTGTAGCCTATGGGCAAATAACTTTGCATACAGTTCCGGCATTAATGATTGGGGACCAAAATTCTAATGCTCACATAAAGACACAAGATTTGCCTGAGCCATAAGAAATGGAGAGCCAGAGCTGAAAAACTTGCTATATAGTAAACCTGGAACCGCAAAGAGCTGTTCTTGTTGATGAAAAACCAGGCTAGAAAATGTTTGTCTGCTGACTCAGTGAAATATATAGGAAGCCTGATACTTAGCAAGTTCATAAGTAAAGAAAAAAGTTGTCTTTGAGATATAAACACTTCAAGCTTGTAAAAAACACAAACATTTCATTGTATGAAAATCCCATCCAACGAATAAACAGTAAAACTGGTTTAAGATCATTGAAAGTCCTAGAAATAGAAACTAATATAAAACATTTATTTACGGACACTTCCCAAATCCAGGATGCAAGGGCCCTCTGCTAGATATAAACTCACAATATCAACAGCAGCAAAATGTGAGGGAATAAGCCACCATAATAGAGAGCCATCAGGCACAATAAACAAGAGACTTAGAACCCTAGGAGCTGGACTTGGTAGGACAATCTAACAGGGGCATCAAATGATTGAAGGAGTTTTAAGAAAGATGGGAGTGAATAATATCCATAGTGAAAGAAGAGGACAGTATAGGGGGGAAAAACAGATTTGAAAAAAAAAAACCTAATAAAATTAAGAACTAACAAGATATTAGACACAGCTGCTAAGAAAATTAGTAAACTAGAAGATAAAACTAAGGATATTACCTCAAATATATCACAGAGAATAGATAGCAAATACAAATGAATCGTTAGAAAATATGAAGGCTAGATTGAGAAAACCCAGAAGATAAGAATTAAGGGATGTCATGCTGCACGATTCTAAGAGCTACCACTCACAAGGAATCCAACATAAAGGGTGTTTCTTGGATTTGTATAACATCCTTTATTTAATAAGAATTCCAGAGGTGAGGATAGAAAAGATAGGGGGAAAAGTGATAGTAAAACAAACAAAAAACCATAATAGCTAAGAAGTTTACAAAATGAAGAAAGACACAAGTTTTCAGACTGAAAAAGTACAGAGTATTTGTCAGAATAAATAAAAATAAACATTTACCTAACCAATTTCTAAGGAAAATTTAGAATATCAAAGATAATTTTTAAAATATAAAAATAATCAGAAATAAAAGACAGATATCCCAAAAGCTAATGAGAAATAAAAATAAAAATAATAAAATAATATCTTCAAAGTGCGGAGGCAACAGTTCTGTCATTTGAAAAATCTAAACCCAGATAAATTTTCATTCAATAATACAATACGGTTCATCTACACAAGGAAAGGTCACAATGGAAAGAATATCATGACACATTGTCAAGTGATAAAACAAGGTACTTTTGTGTTAGGAAAGAGGGAAAATAAGAGTGTATATATGTATCCAATTTGCTAATAATGGTATGTAAAACCATGGAAGACTGCCCAAGGAAAGCATACAATTGGCTACCTGTGGAAGGATAGAACTGAGTGAACAATGAAAGTTGTAAGAGCAAACTTCTCACTGATTATACCATGGATTATGCCTTTAACATTTTCTCTTTAATGGACAAGTTCCTCAAAACACACAACCTAACAAGACTGGATCATGAAGAAATGGGAAATCTGAACAGATCTAAAAATAGTAAGGAGATTGACTCAGTAACCAAAAATCTCCCAACAAAGAAAAACCCAGGACCAGATGGCTTCACTGGTGAATTCTACCAAACATTTAAAGAAGAAGCAACAGTAGTCTTCTTCAAACTAGTCCAAAATTGAAGAGGAGGAAACACTTCCAAATTCATTCTGTGAAGTCAGAATTATTCAGATACCAAAGCCAGACAAAACAATTCAAGGACAAAGTTGAATTGCTTGATATGTACTATAGATTGAGGTCTGCAGCTGTGATTGCCCATTTCAAGATAAATGAATCCAGTGTAAAGACCATCATAAAAAAAAGAAAAGGAAATTCATGAAGCCATCACTACAGCTATTCCAGCAGGCACGAAAACCTCCTTGCACTTTTTTCAAAATACCTTTCTGTCTTGCATTGAAGATTTAGCTTTTATGTGAGTGCAGGATTGCTATAAAAAAGACATACCTGTAGAGTCTGATATGCTTTAAGAGAAAGTGAAGTCATTATATGACAACTTAAAGCAAAAGGAAGGTAAAGGATCTAACGCTAAAGGATTTAATGCCAGCAAAGCATGGTTTGATAATTTTAGAAAGAGGCTTGGTTCAAAAAATGTCATGATAATGGGAGAAGCAGCTTCTGCTGACCAAGAAGCAGTAGACAAGTTCCCAGATGCCTTTAAGAAAATGGTTGAAAAGAAAGGGTATCTGCCTCCACCAGTTTTTAATGCAGATGAAAGCATCCTATTCTGGGGCAAAAATGCCACAAAGGACATTTATTAGTAAGGAAGAGAAGAGAGCACAAAGATTTAAGGCAGGAATGGATAGACTGACTCTACTGTTTGTGCAAATACATTTGGGTTTATGATCAAGACTGCCCTCTATGTATAAAGCTGCTAGCCCCTGAGCCTTGAAGGGAAAAGATAAATACCAGCTGCCAGTCTTCTTGTTGTACAACAAGATGGTTTGCACAATGAAAACCCGTTTTCTGGATTAGTTCCATCAATGCTGTGTCCCTGAAATCAGGAAGTACCTTGCTAGTAAGGGACTGCTTTTTAAAGTTCTTTTGATATTGGATAATGTCCCTGGGCCACCCAGAACTTCATGAGTTCAGCACTGAATGCATTGAAGTGATCTATTAATACTTAACCTCCAAACACAATGTCTCTGATTCAGCCTCTGGATCAGAGGGTCATAGGGTCATGGCACCCTATGGAAAGAATTGTCACTGCTATGGAAGAGAACACCAATAGACAGAAAATTTTGAAAATCTGGAAAGATTACACCATTGAAGTTGCCTTTGATATAGAAATAACCATGAAGGCCATCAAGTCCGAAACAATACATTCCTGCTGGAGAAAACTGTATCCAGATGTTGTGCATCTTCATAGGATTCATGACAGAGCCAGTCAAGGAAATCATGAAAGATATTGTGGAAATGGCAAAACAGGTGGGGGGTGAAGGGTGTCAAGATATGGATCTTGGAGAAATTCAAGAGCTAAAAGACACCACAGCAGAGGAGTCAATGGAAGATGACTTGGTGGAGATGAGAGTTCCAAACCAGTGCCAGAAGATGAGGAAGAAGATGTAGAAGAAGCAGTGCCAGAGAACAAATTAACATTAGGCAATCTGGCATAAGAGTTCTGATAATTAAGATTGCTTCTGACTTCTTTTACCACATGGACCCTTCTGTAATATGGGAACTGAAACTAAAGCAAATGGTGGAAGAAGAATTGGTACCATATAGGAACATTTAAAGAAATGAAAAAGCAAAACAATTACAATATATTTCAGTAAAGTTACACTAGATGTGCCTGACTCTCCTGCATTCCATTCTACCTCCTTCACCCCTTTGGCCTCTGCCACCCTGAGACAATAAAACCAACCTCTCCTCTTCCTCCTCCTCCTCAGCCTATTCAATATGAAGATGATGAGAATGAAGACTTTTATGATGATCCACTTCCACTTAATGAATAGTAAATATATTTTCTCTTCTTTATGATTTTCTTAATAACATTTTCTTTTCTCTAGCTTACTTTATTGTAAGAATACAGTATATAATATATATACAACATACAAAGTATATGTTAATCAACTATGTTATTGGCAAGGCTTCCAGTCAACAGTAGGCTATTAGTAGTTTTGGAGAGTCAAAAGTTATACATTGTACGTTTGACTGCAAGGGGTATTGGCATTCTTAATCCCCAAGTTGTTCAAAGATCAACTGTGCAGTAAAGTTGCAAGATACAAAACCAATATGCAACAATCAGTTGTAGTTCTATATACTAAAAATGAACAGTCTGAAAAGGAAAGTCAGAAAACAATTCAATTTAAAACGGCATCAAAATGAATTACATACTTAGGAATAAACTTAACCAAGGGAGTGAAAGACTTATAAGCCAACAACTATAAAACATTGCTGAAAAAATTAAAGAAGACACTAATAAATAGAAAGACCCAAAACATGGGTTTGAATTGTGTCAGTCTACTTATATACATACTTTTTTCAATAAATATATTGGGAAACTTTTTGGAGACTTGTGAGAATAAAAACTGGTAAATGAAATGCATAGCCTAGAAATACTGAAAGAATTAACAAAAAGATATGTTATGAATGCATAATGTATATATAGGTGGTAGTCTAGTTTATCATTTATTACCATAGAATATACACAAATCTAGTATAAAACAGTTAAAATTTATCAAAACTATGCACTCATACTTACAGAGTACATGACACTATTCATAGTCAAAAGAAATGTATACAAATGTGAAAATACAGGCCGAGCACGGTGGCTCACGTCTGTAATCCTAGCACTCTGGGAGGCTGAGGCAGGAGGATCGCTCTAGGTCAAGAGTTCGAAACAAATGTAAAAATACAATACTAAATCAAGCATCATGAGTAACTCTTGTTTATATTCTTCAAAAGCCAAATGACAGGCATTTCCCATCCCCTATTCCCATTCAACAGGAGCACCAGATTCATTTAGCTAAAATGATTTCAAAGAGTAGAATTGCATTGACTTTAACTAATTTCAAGATGCTCCTTTTTATTTCTGCTTATGTTGAACACTTTACAATTTAACAAAATTATCTATTTGGAAGGTAAAATTGACAACTCTTGAAATCAAAAAGGCAAAGATGTGAAGGAGCCAAAACTGTAAATCAAGTATTTGGGAAGTGAAAACTAGAATCCAATGTGCATTAAATTTACAAAAAGTTTTATACTCCTTCCGTAAATCCTTTTTTTTGTAAAAACATTATACATCAGAGGACCACTTTCTACGTCATTATTTTTAGATGGTTAGAACCTGGTTTTAAGCCTAAAGTGGGCTTGTTTCTGGAAAGTAAATATTTTCCAACTGCCTTGTCACGCAGAAACCTTTTTAAAAGCCAACACTTTGAAGTCCTTTGTGTGCATGGGCGCACACTGGAGCTTCTCCAGTGTCCGATATGGCCACAGTTGTCCTGATAACCAGTCACTTTTTTCCATCTTTAGAAACCGACCATGAAACGACCAGATCCAACTCCTAAAGCTCTGTGCGTGTGAATGAACATTCCCTTTTGCTTCATACCTGAATGCTGTACATCTACTTGTATATCGTGTCTACATATTTGTACTTCCATTCATCGTAACTTCTCATGTTACATAATTGATTAGTATTGAACACAAACCATAAATAAAAAGAAATAAATGTCTGAAAGAGCCAACGAAAGGAGGGGAGAGGGAAGTGATAGTTATTAACAAATTGGCTTTATTAGTAGAAATTTGCAAACAGTTAAATGATGCTAGTTTTATATACCACAGTCACTTGATATGTAAAATAGATAATCAGTTATTTTTCAACATTGGACTGCTTTAATCCAACTCATGGATCCAAAAGCTTTGGAAGTTCATCCTGTCTAAAGTAAAACACTTAACCCTATTTTGAATGCTATTATAAGTTTCAATTAAATCATTTAACAATGATGATACACTTATTTGCTTTTCCATGGATAATATAAATAAAAATTAAGGCAAAGCACAGCATCATAGTAAATGTTCTTACTGATTGAAATGAGCCTATGGAGCAAAATTGTACCTAAAATTGGTTAAAACATGATATAAGCCATCATTCTGTACAAATAAGCTACAATAGTCTATCGATAAAAATCAAAGCTATATTTGTTAGAATTTACACAAACACATGACCAATTTTTCTTAACAAGGCTAATGTTGAATTTCTTAAAAATCTTGGCATGAGGACATGAGATTCATTTCTTTGCTGCCCATAATCAACCCAATATTAGAAATTTTTAAGCCTTTGAATTATTATTATGGAAATCAATGTAAGTGTCCTACAATATATTGAACTTTTATTTATTTACTTATTTAGAAATAAGAGCTCTAAATTTGGCTGAATTTCACTAAAAATCAGTTGGAAATCTTTAATTAAAGTACACAGCAAATGGAAAGCTCCCAAAGTGCAGTTTTTAAAGCTTCTGGAGAGCTGGCATTAATAGAAACAAAGCCTGCAGACAAGAAGATGTTGAAAGATATTCTTATTAGAGCAAAGATGGATCTGAACAAATAAAATAGTGATCACTCAAACAGTGTAAGAAATTTGGTTTGGAGAATTGGTAGAGCTTAGAATATCTCAACATCTAGGAAGAATATTTTGGTGGGGTTTCTGTTTTTAATTAGATAAATTGATGTTCTGTGCTGGAATGAAGTAAAATTCAGAAAATCTACCATTTTTCAATGTTTAAATTTAGTGAAACATTAAAAAGAAAAATAGAGACAATCTTTATGGTAAACTTTGTTCACTGTGTTTTTAAAAATATTTGAAAAAAAGTTACTCTGAATGAAAGTTGAAAATAATATCTGTGAAATATTTAGTCTGAAATATTTAATTTTCTTCAATACAAAAAAATAGAATTGAGAATATTCTCCATCTACCATAAATCGTCCTGATCTTGCTAGTTACCTCAGCATCTGTAAAACTGGATATTTTCTCAACTAAAAAATATTTTTTTGCTACAAAAAGCATCAGTTAATATGTTAAGAATTTCAAATTTATTAGCTATAAATAATAACTTTGAAGGTCTTGGGAATTTTATGGAAAAAAACCCCCACATACACACAAAAATTAAATTAGGTCAGGCATGGTGGCTCATGCCTGTAATCACAGTGCTTTGGGAGGCCAAGAAGGGATGATCACTTGAGGCCAGGAGTTCAAGACCAGCCTGGGCAACATAGTGAGATCTTGTCTCTACAAAATTATAAAAAATATTACCCAGGTGTGGTAGCACACACTTGTAGTGCCAGCTACTCAGGAGGCTGAGGCAGGAGGATCAGAATGGGTGACAACAAAAAAAATTAAATTCTACTATAAAATATGTTCTTCAGAAAAATACTAATAACACAGTATTAGAGTTAAAAATGGCTCAGAATGAATAGGTGGAACACAGAGGATTTTTAGGACAGCGAGGCTACTTTGCATGAGTAGATATTAATAGATGTCATGGTGGATATATGTCACCATACATTTGTCCAAACCCATAGACTGTACAACACCAAGAATTAACCCTAACGTAAACTATAGACTTTGGCGATAATGATGTATAAATGTAGGTTCATTAATTACAACAAATCCACCATTCTGGTGGGGCATGTTGATAATGGGGGAGTGGAGGCAGGGGACATATGGAAAATCTCTGTACCTTCCACTATATTTTGCTGTGAATCCAAACTCCTCTAAAAAAAAAAAAACTATTAAAAATATTAAAGCATAAAAAGTGAAGTTGCTAAAGGTATAATGACCTAATAAATGAATTTGTAGAAATGTAAGCCAGAAAAATGTTATGATCAATCAAGATATCACATTCATAACATATTACTATTTTTGTATTGTATAAAATTCTGACACTAAAAATAACATTTTTGTAAGTTTATTTCATTACTTATGTACACAATTACACATATTACATGTTATAAGTAATAAAATATTTTTAAAGGAAAAAATGACTAAGAAACTGATTGAATGAGAATAATTATTCTGACAATGTAATTTGTAATGATCAGATAGTCAATATACAGTTAAAATTTTTTGCATTAATGTACAAGCATATGCTATTCTCAGTTTATTTGAAAGGATTTTGAAAACATTTTTAGTAGAATAGTTTTTGTTATTCTATTAATATAACAAAAGGTTTCTCAGTCAACAAATACTTTAAAAATATAAACCAAGTTATTTTAGCACTCCTTCCTCCTCTCCAAAGGGGGCTGCCAGCCTATTTTTGAGGACTGTTGAAAGAATCCTATGTGTTCTGAAAGCAGTGTTTAAAAAAAGGGTCACAACAGTGTTTTGAGCAAAGGCAATGGAATAACCATGGAATTTCTGTAGGGACACACTTGAAAGGGGACAACAAGCACGTCAGCATAATGTGAAAAGGAAAAAAGAAACAATTCCATTGACTCAATTCTTTGTAAAAGGAAAGAGTTTGTTCTAAAGTAGATCCTACAAACAAACCAGTCTACGTAAATTACTTGCAGATCTTTAAACACTGAACCCAAATTTCTGAGAGCAAAACCCAGAAATCTGCATTTTGAAGGGCTCCCCAGGAAATTCTGATGGGTAACCAGTGAGCCTGCTGAACCAAGTGACTACTAAAATCCCTTCTTTGAGTGACTTTCTATGATTCCATAAATGCCCGCTCTATGGTGTCCTGGAAGAGCTGGGACATCGCTGTCATCCAGCACTACTGAGCACCTGTTCTATGTAAGGCACCAGGCTGTATGACACTTTGTGCTGAACTCATGTTGCTGTCACAATACATTTGATAGGAGACTTTTTCTAGACTTGCCTGTAGCCTTGCCCTCTTTCCTAATGAAGCTTCCACTAATCCAAGCTTTCCTTGGGGGGGGGGGAGGTGAGTTTTTCCAGACCTGTTTGACTATGAAAGTGGAGAACTGACACCATTCCTCCTGCCCACCACAGTGGCTATGCTCACAGGCAGTGCCGTGGTTTTCATTTGCAAAGTGAGGAATAAAGCTCGAGACATTTTCATCACTAGAAATGCTCTGTTTGTACCATATAGGTACATATTCATTTCCTTTTTCCCCCGATCCTTAAACATTCATTGTATTTTTTCTCCTGCTAAACAAGCTACATAGGCTTGATACAGAGAGTTCTGAAAAAGCAGAAAAGTAAAATAATAAAATTAAGTAAAAATAATCTAAAATATTATCTTCAAGAGAAAGTTAACAACTTTGAGCATTCTGGTTTGTAGTTTGTATATTCTACTCTTATTTAATTGCATCTATGAACTTTTTAAAATCAAAAGTGGAATGTTATTTTACATATGACTTTAATTTTTTCAAAATTAGTATTACGAACACGTGCAAGGAGTATTTCTTACACTGTTTTTTCTATTGTCACTTTTACTGGAGATTAAAGTCTCAGACTCAATTTTTTAACTTAGCAGAGGGAGACTTGAGATGTCTCATTAAAACTTGGCTGAGTTCTTTCTAGCACAGCTTACTTATATAACTAGCTTCCCTAAAATCAACAGCTCCCACTAACGAGACATATACATTAATGCCCACAGCCCTATACACGATGAGAGAAATGGCCATTCCTTCCTTATAAAATGTGAACACAGTGAATGTCACCTGAGACGTGTCGGCTGTTCTGAAATGCAAGATTAGAAAATGAAATTTCACCAATAGTCAAAATCGAAGGATAACCTTCTGTGTCACATTGAACTCTGGAAGCAAGTGTAAATAAGATATGCCCTGCTGTGAACAAAAGTTGCTGGAATCTGGAAGGTCCTCCTAGCCAAGGCTGCCTTTGAGGTTCACTCCAAAAGCTGAGCTGCCACTTGAGACACCTGGACTCATGATTTTGAGTGCCTAAAGTGCAGCAGCTCCAGTTCATGAGCACTAATATAATTTTTGCAAACCATACACCCACAACTGGCATCATATACAACACTGACATGATTTCTTTTCTCCTAGAGTGTATTGTTGGCTAATTGCTCTCAGTCATTAAGCTGGAAGTGACATACTGGGGACACTGCTTTGGAGGAGTTGGGAACCACAGTGCACAGAGAACCAGATGATTTAATTATTTCTCACATTTCTCTTTCCTTTGTAGTTAATTAGCAAACATTCCTTCCTCTACCTTATCTCTTTGTTGAGGTTATATCAGCAATTATCTGCCCTCCAGTCTATGCAAAACTATCTGAATAATTCATAATGCAAAAGAGCTTATCAGTTCTTCCATGTTCCATTGCCCAAGGGTGATTGAAATATTGCAAATAAATGGAAAAATAGAGAGATAAACAAAACCACCCAGATTTATGAGGTTAACCTACCGTGCATGCTTAATATATTTTTAACAAAGCTCTTCAGTCATTATTGCCACGTTAACGAGAACATTGGCCTTTTGCTATAACATGTCTTCTGAACATATTCTTGCATGTTAGTCTTTTTCATGTTTCTCTGAAGTGGTCACATATCTGTCAGCTCCGTGGTCTGTCTTCTTCCAATTCGGCCTGTTCCACAGGTGTGTGACCATGTGCTATAGTGGTTGCTGTGTGGCTTTGAAGTCACACAGATCTGAGTTCCAGTCCTTGCCTACTGCTGAGCAAATGTGAGCAAGTGTCTGTGCCTGAAATTCTCATGAATAAAACAGGAATAATAATACTCACCTTGTTGTTGAGATGTTATTAATATAAGGTGGTGTAAGCAAAGCATTAGAACAGTGCCTGGCACATAGTGAATGATTATCAGCTTGTGTGCCTGTTGTATATGCTGAACAACTCTTGTGTAGCTTGGGTCCACCTCCAGCTGCAGCTGTGTTTACCAGGAACCCAGTCAGCCACTGTCCTGATAGTTAAAAACTCCTTATTTGTGGACTTAACTGATGCATGTCACTTCCGTCTGTGAGGCCAGATTTACACCAGTGACATGGCAGTCTTTCTTTTTTTTTTTCTTAACACCTGGAGGTGACTTACTCCCATGCCTCTGCTTCCAGAAACATGATAGAGTGTTTATGGAGCTTTATAGCACTTACCTTTACGTAAAGTCAAATGTAAGATAAGAGAACAGTTGTTTATAACCACGAAGCAAGCCCTTTCATGAACATAGGCTTTACTTAACTGTCTTTATTTCTGTGAACATCTCCTCTTCCTATTCTTAGATGTATCTCTTATTTATCATTAAAGCAAATTGCTTTTAAAAGATCACATTTTTTGACTCCGTGGTTCTCAACAACAACTGAGCTTCAAACTTACCTGTGTTGTTTAAGATGAGATATATACATATCTAAAATAAATATAAATATGTATGTTTATATTTTAAAATGTATGCATACAAACATACACCAACCCACCCAAGGCCCCACCCAAAACATCCTGAGAATCCCTGGGCATGATGGGGTGAACAGAAGGGGCTAATGTTCCATCCAGGTGAGGCTGTTATGGACCTACGATTAAGAATCCCTTAAGAATCCCATTCGGTTAACTACTTAAAATGGTTCCTATCTGAAGGACAGTTTATGATTTGGGAATTAATCAGAAGGTCTTTTTTTCCCTTAAATAAGTTTGCAGGCAAGATGCTGCTATTCCAAGTCTTCTGTTGCAAATTATGTCTTCCATAGAATGAAGCATCCACATGGTTCATCAAAGCACATTGTAAATAAAAACACATGTCCATGGCTGGAATGAGAGCATTAGGACCATCTAACTGCATTCCACAGGAATGAGTCTGCCTGACACCATGCAAAGTGATGGTAAAAACAAACAAACAAACAAACAAACAAAAAAAACCCCAAAAAAATGAATTTAACCCAATTTTCTAAGATAAAGAAATAGTATAATGCACACACTCCATCCTTTTGTGAATAAAACACTGCCACTCAGTGTTACAAACTGGTTTAAGAGTACATTGACATGAAGCCTAGACTTGGTGACAGTGCTTCTAGTACTCCCCTTTCCTCTCCCCCTTCTTTATTACCCACAGCTACATCATCTTGCAAGTAACTGGGCAGGGAAGTGCTTATTGACTGGTCTTGAAAGCAACAATGCATCTAGAGCTGCAGACCATTCGAAAACCATGCTTCTCTTTATTTATTCCGGTTGCCATGGCAGGAGGAAAACAAAAAGCAACTGTATTTCAAAGCAACAGCAATAAAAGAAGCAACATTTCCTTGTAAGCAGGCAAATCTTGCAGAGTAAAAGTTGCAAAGCCCATTTAGATTGCCTCAATGGAAAGGGTTAATGGAGAGGGTTAATAATAGCACAGTTAATGGTGCTATGTGGAAACATAAACTTGAGACCAAGAAAACCTGCTCTTAGAAACTGCTAACTTTTATGTTTTTTAGTTTCCTGCTGCTAAGTTTCTCTTTCGATCAGACAGTTCAATCTGTGGGGCTTTTTGGGGCCACCTAATTCAAGGAAATCAGGAACCAGAGCAGGGTCAGAAAGCTGGCTGATGCATTTCAATAAACAGGACCCTGAAATTTGGGTTACTGAGATATTAAACCTAGTAAGCCAGCTCTACCCCTCAGGGCAGAGCCAGCAGGCAAAACATCCTTGATGGTTGGGTTTTCTAGGGTTTGTGGCAGGCAACCTCAAAGCTGCAGCCCTCTTGCTCCGAGAATTCAGGGCCACCCTCTTTAATTACTGAAATAGTAGTGTACTTCCCCCTCACTGCAATCTCAGTCCTTAATTTGTCACCTTTGCCTTGCATTCAAGCGCCTTGGCATGTGTCAACCGCAGGCAGCACTTTGATTTCCTTTTCTGTAAAGGCTCCAAGTACCACGTCATTAGTTTCTGCAACCATCTAGCCCAATGACTTAATTCTCCTGGAATAAACCCTAAGGCCCCCCCATCAGAAAACAGTGGAGAATCGGGCATAGAAAGAATAATGAAAGCAGTAGTTTCAATTAATTTTTTTCAGTGGATTTACCTAGAGCAAAAATAGCATCTTGGCTTTGGACTTGCCCGTGCGTCCATTCATCTTAGTACTTTTAACCTTTTATCATAGGTAGATTCCCCTCTACCTAAAAAACCAAAGGGAAAAAACCCAATTCTTTAATTGACTTACATCCTATTACGCTTTCTCAGGCTGCTCATTTTCATACCAAGCCTCATCTTTGGTTGCCAACGTCCTACTTTGAAGAAAAGGGAGAGACAGGTGGACTGGAAGTTGTCCGACCTCAAAGGAATAGCACGCCCAGCTACATCTTCCAGGTGGTCCTGGGCTATTTCAAAAGGTCAGCAGGTCCAATTCTAGAAGAAAACACCACTTACTTCTCAACCTGCTGGGGATTGGTGAGGCATAAACAATAAATTAAATAAACTAACTGACAAAATCTGTTAACTGCCAGTTTCTGAGAACCCAAGAGATAAAAACAAGAGATATCCTCAGCCACCAGGGGCAAGAAGGGACTATCCGGATGCAATAAAAATAAAGAAATCATGAGCTCTGCAGCTTTGGAGAGGAACTATTCTCCTGCCCTGGGGTTGCCTCTGAGTCCCTGGCTCTAGGAAACCCCCTTCCCAGTAAGGTTGACAGCTGCCCACAAAAAAAAAAGCAAGAAACCTTATTTCACCTACTACTTGGGCTGGTGGGCTGGTATTATTCTAAAGAGTGATTTCTAATTCTTGCCTGCCTGTCATGGCAGTTCATACTGTGCCCCATCCCAATCTTTATATGGAGGAGCCACAAAAGGAGCCACAAACGGGAGAAGGAGGTAGAGGGAATGGGGAGAGGCCATCATGCCTACTTTGTCTGGTTGGTGAGGATAGTCATGACCTTGGGGGAGGGAGGACAGGGACTCTGTGCAGATAACATGTGGGATGTGGATGTAAAATAAAGGTATTGAATTTACTGCCTGGCTGGTGAAGCCAATTTTATCACTGTGCTGCCAAACCAAATATGGATATGAACTGCAGGTCTTTTCATTATTTTTTAGCCCAAGCTGGCGGATACTTCCTGCTCTTCCTAGACAGCCTCCCCTGGTCACTCTCTAGCCATCGGTTCTAACCAAGGCAAAGTGGCCCTCAAAGTAAGAGAGCCCTGGCCATTGGCTACCTAATGTTTTGCCCTCTGAAATCCTTGTATTTCCTTCTGAATTCACACACTCAGAATTTGGCATTGTATTCTTAAATTATAAGGTCCTCTACTTTACGCCCATTCAGAAAGCCAAAGGGAGCAAGACTAATTAATCTAGGAAATAGCTATTAGCCCTAGGGAAATCGGATCCTCTTATTGCCCCATAACCATGGACCACAGAGAAGTTGCCTCAGATGGCAGGGAGCCCAAATGCTAGTCCATGCTCTATCCCTAATAGCCATTTAATTTGGAGAAAAGACCCATCTTCCCTCTGGACTTTAGTTTTCTCCTCTTTAAAAATGAGAAGGTGGCTAGACAGTCACGTCTCCTGCAGGTATGGTCTGTGCTTTGCAACTGCAAGGTTAAAGATCTGAGAACGTGTGCATGCCGAAGGGGCTTAAAATGATAGTGCCTAACGCTTAAGTGTATTAACTCATTTAACCCTCTCAATAACCCTATGAGGTATTGTAATTATGCCCCCCATATTTTAGATGGGGAAAAAAGACAGAGAGAGGGGCTGCGTAACTTGACCTGTCATACAGTAGTTATAAAACCAGTTTTTTGGGTGGTTAAACCACCACGTGTACGGGATAATGAGCAGATCTGAGGAATGAGCTTCCTTGATGTTTGCACACTTCGAAGATTAGAGAGGGAGTGTGGGAATCACCGTGAATTTGCCCATCAACAGCATTTCCAGAGAAGCAAGACCAGAACTAGAGAGTGTCCTCCCTACTGCTGGATTCTCCTGCACTATTTAGTGCCCAACGCCACCCTAGAAAAGCATAAGAACTTCATAACCATGGTGTAAATTAGTAGGAGTCTGGCAGCAAAGCCCAGAATCGCTCTAAGATACAATGATCATCTTGGGATCTCTTTGCCACCAACTGACCCATCAGTATACTGAGGCGGTCTGGGGTGGAAAATACTCAGATGACATTGGATAAGGGAATACAAGAGGCTGGACAGAGAATGACTCTTGAGACTAGTTTGGAGAAACAAGCTGATTCCAGGGGTCTTCAAAACACTGACTGCCCTATTCTGCCCGCCGCATGGGTCTCCTCAGAAGCAAGTGCCTTTCCCTGAGCCTGACCCTTGCTGAGCGAGGTCTCTGCAGAGGAAAGGACAACATGCTCGCTCACTGTGAAAACAGGTCCATTGAGAACCCCTACACCAAACAAGACTCTGGCAGGAAAGCTGCTTGCCTGTCCACTGCAGAAAGGTAGTGATGAGAACTTGCGATGCCGTCTTGATTCCAAGCTCATTGTGTTAGGGCCTATAGTCCTGAATAGGGTCTCTTTTTAATGCTTACTTACCATAGAAAGTATCATAGAAACATTATTGTTGTTTAGTTCTGTGCCCTTGGGGTTTTTTCCATCATTAATCCTCTTGGAGCAGGGTGGGGCTGAGCTGGGAACAACACTATACAACGCTGGTTGCAGTCGTCCTTGTGCAACCCAGCGTATCCACAAGTTCGTACCACATTTTGGGGAAAACCAACACAACAGTGCCATTTAATACAGCTTCAGGCTGCCAATTGTCACTGATCCATACTACTGGCAACTTGGAAAGAATTATGCGTATTGACACTTTCTTTGATCCTATCGACCAAACAGCTATGTGGCATGCATGTTTTTGTACTGAATGAAATATATTTCTTTCCTTTGAGCTAAAAGCACACCATTATAAGCAGCTATTGATTCTTCCCCACTATGCCATGAATTCACCTACTGTACTTTGTAACCTGGGAGAGCTATGAATCATCCTTCCTAACTTTTCAGCTTAACAAAACAGGTTACTTTTGATACAATCTCCTCTTTATCTAGATTTATTTGTTCTGAATCTTGATGCATTCTTAGGGCATTATTTCGTATTGAAGACAGCACTCCCTCAGTGTTTGTTTAATGATAATTTTTCTTTCAAGCCCTTCCTCAGCGTCTGCTTGCCCTTTTTTTCCCTCAAGGTTTTGTATTATTCCTAGGAACACCTGAGTCACAGGCAGTCGGATTTCCAACATTCCACAATCACAGGCAGGGGGCGTGTATTCTTGCCTTCCACGGGTCACTGGGGAGTGTTAAAATTCTGATTTCTTTAGGAGTGGAGCTTTGAGACAGTCTCTTACCTTGCCCTTCTTATTCAGTAATTTTAATTGCCAAGAAATGCTACAGATTTCATTTAAACGCTAGTTTAGTTATTACCATGTTCTGGGCACTTTAATGCATGCCAAAAACACTGAGATGAAGAAACACGATTATTCTCAGGAAGCTCATAATGTGCTGAGTGAGATAAGAAAGGTCATGATTAAACAAAGCAGGACATGCTCTAAGGAAAGGTAAGCAAGGAATTTATAGGTGTGCCAAGGAGTGCTTGACCCAGTCTGGAAGAGTTCAGAAAAACCCATCCGAGAGCCAAGAAGAGGTTATGCTTGACCCGAACATTAAAAGACAAGTAGCAGTCATTCTGGCGGAGTCCAAACCGAGGATGGGTTGACGTGGATGAAGCAAAGGGGTGTAATGAAAGGGGAAGCTGGAGAGTCATGGCCAGATCATGAAGGGCTTTGTCCCTTGGGCTAAGAAATGTGAACCCTATCTTTAAAAGTAGAGAGGAGCCACCAACGCTACCATGTATGCAATAGTACCATGTATGAACGGACAAAATCCCTGCTAAGTTCATAAGTTAGTAAGATTGTGTGTGCCCATTTGCGCCCCAGCAACAGCACACAGAGCATGGGAAGACTAGCTCAGGCTTAGTGCCAATTCCTGAATCCAGTCTATCTCGCCAGGCGACTTACTGCAATGACCTTCTTCAAGCTCTTACAGAGAGCTGTGCCTGTTCTGGTACTCTGGTCTGCAGAAGGTTAAAGGATAGTGATCATCCTAGAAGCCTTCCAGGAACAAAATCTCTTTGCACAGGGTCATGAAATGAGGGATCCAGATGGTAGAGGGCAGTGTAAATGGCATTTGTAGATGAGATGACAGCGTGTGCAGAGAGGCAGAGACACAAGCCAGCAAGCCCCATGTGTGACATATCATACAACAAGGAGGTGGGGGCAGGTGGCAGGCACAGTTCTAAGTTCAGAGGGATCAGACCATCCGCTGGCTCCCTTTGTTCCACGAAAACACTGCTACACAGACTAGTACACATTTCCCAATTGGAGAAGCTAAGGCACAAAGAAATAAATTGTCTCAGCATGAATGTGAGGCAGTGGCAAATAATCACATGCTTCTGTTTTTAATCTTTTCTCCATGCCCGAGAATAGCCTGTTATGTCAAGTTAGACATTCTCCCTTTGAAATCATGCAGTCACAGAGCTAAAGGGAACTTTCCAATGGAAATGTCATTACCAAAACCCAAGCCAAACCAAACCAAAGCAAACCAACCACCCAACAAGAACCTCAAGTGATGCCTCAATCATCTCCTCTTGTTGCTCCTATCTGTAGTTCACGTGCACTAATGTACTTAAAGATCAACACAGGCCTGGAAACTGCTCAGGAAAACAAAGAGACTCCTAAAGAACCCTGAACAATTCTTTTTATTTTTTCCTCTGGACACTGGCCTTTTTATTTTTCCATGAGAAATTTTGGGCCAAGTCAATGCATAAATAGTAACAGAATTTTCTGAGTGCATGGTTACTTTTGGTTTGTCTGACTTCACAGCACCCTTGCTGCTCTACGACCACCCATCCTCTTTACCCTCGTGTGTATGTTTTATTATGGATTTTTAAGGCATTGAAAACAAAAGTTTAACACTTTCTCTCTGCCAAGGTGCCTCCATTTTCATCAGTGACTTCACTGGCCAGGATGTGTTGTAAACACTACAAAATAGTTTCAAAATTACTGGCTCAGTCATGTTGCCCACAAGTGACTCAGCCCAGTAAAGAAGTTTTTCTGCTGTTATTGTCCTGAGCACACCTTCATGCTAGTATGTAACCCCTCCCTCCCTGTCCTCCCCATTAGGGCCACATTTCCTATTTTACGGTTATAATGAGGTAGTCTCTGGATATTATACAATAAATAGGTTTAATGTAATAGGTATATTTCTGCAAACATATCCACAAGTAAGGATTTTATAAGCATCATTCAAAACTGCCTAAAGGGTATCTTCTAAGTAACTTTCTGTGAATCTTTTCATAAAGCAAAGGCTGTTTTGGGGGGAAAACAAACAAACAAACAAACAAACATTATTCTCTATTTCATGTGTTCTAAGTTCAGATTTTCATGTACTAATTTAAAAAAAATTATGGTGGCCCTCCTTTTTATCTAGTAAGCTTCATATCAACACAAGAGTCAATCATGCTTCGCCCTTAAGCATACTACACAATGACATTTGAAAATGTGGGCTCCTGAGACAGAAAAGTTCCTCTGTGAGTCGGTAGCCAAGCCCAGCAAAAGATCTCATGGTTCCAACTAAACAGCCCACAGCCTTTCGTATTCAGTTCTGCTTTTTCAGTGGTCTTGAACAGTCTCATGTCTGGTTAGGAACTGAGAATCGGGTTGGTTTCCACTTCTGTAGGAGGGTGGTGCTGGCCCAGGTACCCCACGCTAACGCGGTGGACAGAGCAGCCGAGCCTGAGGATCTGGAGTGGTGAACTCTTTCCGACCTCGGCCCCCTGTTCCACTCTCTACCCCACGAGGCCCTAAAGGATGTGGCATATGAGCAGAGAATAAGAAAGAGCTGGCAAAGGGAGAGAGATGCTGTTAATGGGGTTCCTACTTCAAACCCTGATGTCTCATTTGGGACTTTCTTCACAGGTGCAGTCCCGGATTCCATACTTTAAAAAGCACAGCATGGCCGGGCGTGGTGGCTCACGCCTGTAATCCTACCACTCTAGGATTGGGGTGGGAGGATCACTTGAGCTCAGGAGTTTGGGACCAGACTGAGCAAAAGCAAGACCTCATCTCTATAAAATATAGAAAAAATTTAGCTGGGCATGGTGGCGCATGACTGTAGTCCCAGCTACTTGGGAGGCGGAGAGAGGTGGATCGCTTGAGCCCAGGAGTTGGAGGCTGCAGTGAACTATGATGACACCACTGTACTGTAACACAGGTGACAGAGGGAGGCTCTGTCTCAAAAAGAAAAAAAAAAAAAACATGGCACAGGCACATAGGCATGTGTCTCCCCCCACCCTGCCCCCACCACCATTGCCATTAGGAAACTGCTGATCTAAGTTGAGGCCTAAGGCCAGTGGCGTGCTGAAGCTGGCTTGTACCAGCTTGTGAGAGCCCACTGTTAAATTTTCAGGAATTCTGCAAGCCAGCTGTTAAAAACGGCCATTACTGAAAGTCAGATTATATAAGCTTCTGATTAAATTATATCAAAAACAAAGATATTGCATACTCAAAGCTCATAATTTCCTAACCATTTACTATCATCTACATTACTGATGGTTTTATACCTGTTGTCTCTTTAATGGTGAGAATAGTATACAACACTGTGGGACTACACATCTCTTCACAACACCACACTCGGTGATATCACACCAGAATCCTGAAAGCAGGGCATTTATCCCATGGAAATCAGCAAACACTACAACTCTGGGCTTGACTTATTGTTGATTGTCTCTAGACTTAAAACGATGGAGAAAATGTAAATAATGCAGGTTAAACTTAAAAATGTCACATCTATAAGCTGGTGTGCTATGAACAGCACAACGTTGGAGAAAATATTCTTCCAGTATTTGAAAAATATCTAATTCAATAAAGAAAATACTCTCTTCATTGACAAACAAGTGGAACGCCAACATAAGACTTTGTTGTTTTAACTTTCATCTTTCAACTTTCATCTGAAAGTTAAACTTTTATTTAACTTTTACTCTTTTGTGTAAAGAAAAATATCAACCAACATTCAGGTCAGTAACCGTATTTATTCATCAACTGCAACCACAGTTTGGCCATAGATAAAAGAGTTCTGTAAAGCATTCTGTAAGAATCAATTAGCTATATAAAATTTACAATAAAGAGTATCATATGCTCTACTATTATTTGTAAATTGTGTATTTTATTATATTAGTAAAATTTATAATAGACTTACGTTTGATTATTTATGCACACTTCTTCCTCAAAGAGCTGCTTGTTAAACATTTACCAGCAAGCCACTGCCTAAGCCAAAAACAGTTAACAGTCTCCTTGGCTTCTATCCTATAGGTCCACACCCTTATCTCAGACCTTGAGGTTACCATTCCCCTGTCAAGAAAAATACAAAGTATGTACAATTAAATCAAAAAGAAATAGTCCCTAAGATCCAAAGTAGATAATTTAATCGGCCTAATCCAGCCCTTCCTAAGAAGGCTGCCTCTCAAGTAGGGACAGCTTTAGGCTGATCTGACCACAGCTGCCCTGTGGAAAAGTAAAAGCAAATCCTAACACATGGCAGTCTTGGTACCACAGCCTAAAAAACATCCTCCTCTTTGATGAGCTCATATCCCATGGCTCCTTGGGGGCAGAGGGGTAGGAGAAGAGAACAAAAGCAGTCTGAATCTTCATGTCAAATCTAGTAATGTTTGGGGTACATAACAAAAGATCAGTGAGCACTTCCACCTTTTACCAAATGGAGTATGTGTGAACACCACGGCTGCTTACACAATTATTCTGAGATCATCATTACTTGTGACTTGAAAATGCTTTTGTAAAGGTGAAATAAAACACTATTACTAGACAAACAAGTATAGAAATTTTAAAAATCCCGTTATGTTATGGTCTTGTTGTTTGTTGACTCTCGCCAATGTCAATAACCAATACTAACCACTAAGAAGTGTCCCTTTGGTGCAGGAAAAAAACGCAGTGAAACTAAATATGAAAGTTTTCATACTTAAAAAAAAAATGGCCAGTCCTGGCTCTAATCAAATCAGATTAGTGTATTTTATTCTTGAGTCCTTGTCCATGTACCTATTCAATTTTTTACATACTTACAGTACTACAAAAAATTGTACGAGGTCTGTCTGGAAAGTATCCAGCCACTGTTAATCTAGACAGACCTCATATGTTCTATATTTTTCACTAAACATGAGTATTTTTCCATTTTGTTAGTTTTATTCCCTGCTTACCTTCTTAATAATTTTCCCTTTAAAAAAAAAAAGCAAAAGCCCATCAAATATCTGTTTTTACCTGAGTATAACAAGGTGGAAACTTTTGCTAAAGAGTCATCCCCCAATTAAAGGGAGTAAAATTTTTCATTTACGAAAAAACACAATTGGTGTAGATAAGAAAAAAGTCTTCAGAAAGCTGCTTTTGAGTGTCTTATTTATAGTATTGCAAAAAATAAATATACAAGACTTCTTTGGCCTCCAAATAAGAGATGAGTCAATGCTACCACCATAAAACATTCACATATCTACCCACCATAGAAGAAAAAATGGCCTCAGAACATCTTACAAGAAAATACAATGTTACAGGCTAGTCATGACAAATAATAGTGCTTTTATTTAATCAGTATGTTTTTGACAGCGAGGTACAGAACTGTTCCAGTAAGATCCCCCCTGTCCTTTAAAAAAGGAATGTGTGTGGTGAACAGGTCAGACTGACACACTGAGGAGGATGGAGGGGAGAAACCAATGAGCCTGGTGGCCTACAAGGTATGTATATAAGCCTTGTATTAATCTTTCACAAGTTGATAATTGTGTTGGAGAGATGAGGGTTCAAGAAGCAATAAACTTTAAACTAGCAAAACAATCTGGGAAAAATCAAGATTATTTGTACCTACCAGGTGCTGGTATCTGCATAGAAAGAATTTGTACTTTCAACCACAAAGACATTTATTATGTTTTATTTTTTGAGTTTTATTAGACTTTCTTTATGACTTGTTATCCTAGAGCAAAACTAAAGAACTCTTTGATCATAGCCCTCTAAATAAGAACACTGAGGTGTTGTTTTCCTATTTGACCCTTAATTATTAATTCACACCAGCTACCACCCCTTCATGAATCAAAAAGTTAAACACATTATTCATTAATATTAAAATCTAGAAGAAATCAAATGTCAGATTACTGTGGCTTCAGCCATAAACTTATTTCTATGATATGTGCAATTCCTGTAGGAGATGCTACTACGTTCAACAAGCTGTTTTCACTATATCAACAGAGAGGCATTAACCAGCTCATAAAAGCCTTTTTAATGTGCTAAACTCCAGAATTTCCTAATAAATTGATGTTTTTTAAAAGGAATCTCCTGTGAGGCTCTGGGGCCAGACTGCCTGCCTTGAACCCTTTCATTGCCACTTGCTAGCTCTGTAATCATAGACAAGTTACTTAAGGCATACTCTGTGTGAAATACAGGTAATACTAATACTTATTGGGTTGTGGTGAGGATTCAATGAGTTAATAGTACATATAAGGCATTCAGAACAATGCTTGGAATATAGTAAGTTAGCTATTAGCTCCATATTATTATATTTTCATGGTCAGCATACAGTTTAAAGAAAAGGTCTACATCTACTTAACAAGAACTAAATAATGACATAGCTAGAAAAACATTGAAATATCTACCTAGAAAATAAAAGTCCTATAATTTCCCAAGTAAAATACTTTTGTTTTTTATTTATCCCATATTAGCAGTTTTTCCATTTTTAAGACTTTTTTACAAAGTTATTCCTCGCAATATTTTCCAAAGTTGCAATGACTCATTCGGGAAATGAGAAAAGAAATATACGAAAGCTCTGTATCCCATTGAATACTGAGTTTTCCATTTTTCCCCAAGTCATAGGCTCACATACTTTCAGCTTACAGGAATAATGACTTTAATCATTCTCTAACTAAAATGGCTAAAATTGAAAATTTTAAAAGGAGGTATATTAGAGTTTGCTCTCAAAAACAGGTGCATCTATAAAACCTAGCATCCACTATCATTCTGCCACAGTTGTATCAAATATTCAAAGTATAAAGAGAATACCTGAAACTCATCATGATACTTAGTATTTAATTAACAAAACAGAATACATTCTTATCAGTAATAGATAATTGTGTCTACATGAAATGCCCACAAATAGCATAATGTATTTAGTAAGTACGAAAATCTAGTTAACCGTGGGAGCTGTGTAACCTGTGAAGAGCTACGTGGTACTAGCAGGTGAGTAAATTGGCCTCGGTAACTCAAATGTCCATTCTGAACCAATAAATTTAAAGACCATACTCACTTGACTTTTAGCATTAAAAATATTTAATGCTAAAACTAAAACTTGACTTTCACTTGCTCCTATAGTTTTGCTGGAGAGCCTGAAGATGATTATGACTGATTCCCTGAAAACAAATTTAACAGATGGTTCCTTGAGAACAAAACAATGAGCATGGAGATACACAAAGATACAATCACACACAAGGACATTGTCCAAAAAAATGTAGGGGCTAGAGAAGGGGTAAGAGAGTGGAGGAATTAAAATACATCTCAATTATATAAAGAATGAATGTTTATTCCTTTCTTTAGACCCCATGATGTGGCAAAGAACATTTTCTTTGCGAGTAGTAGGGGTCCTCAAACTTTTTAAAGAGGGGGCCAGTTCACTGTCCCTGAGACCGTTGGAGGGCTGGACTATAGTTTAAAAAAAAACTATGAACAAATTCCTATGCACACTGCACACATCTTATTTTGAAGTAAAAAAACAAATGGGCAAAAACACCCGCATGTGGCCTGTGGGTCGTAGTTTGAGGACCCCTGGAAAGTTTTCTCTGTCCAAGCAAATCCCCATGTGAGTAGCTTTCCTTCCTACTAAAAGTTTCTAAGCTTCGTTGAAATTAAAGTTATTGTTGTGATATGTACAGGTACTAAGTCAAGGTTTTGGAAAACTGAACCAGCAAGCTTGTATATTTGAATGCTAAATATTTGGTTACTGAATTTGGAAAAACCAGAAAAAAAAGGAGGGTTATAATTGGTAATGCAAAAACTTGGTTAAAATGTTATCTCTTTGATGAAGCCTTCCTCTCAACTATGCACATACTTTGATTATAGAACTTGCTACTCTGCACATAAATATCACTTATCCCGGGTTTAAGCTGACTGGGGGTAAGGGCTGTTGGCTATGCAGCAGATGTTCTCAACTGTTAAATGAATATATTTCAACATTTTACTTTTTTTCACATTTTAATAAATGTCTCACCCAGGATATCAAGTAATTCACGTAAAATAAATAGACACTTCAAAATAACACTTCCAGTGTAGATTTTTACCAACAAAGCAGGTCCAATATAGACTGTTATATACCATTCTCAGCTGTCTTTTCATTTGGCGTTAGTCCTAAATGATGAGATTACATTTTACTTCCCAGCCACTGTGGTTGGTCTCTTGTGCCAGTTTTGAATTTACTGTCTCTCAGTTTCAAATTTACCCTTCAATGCCTGCTCTGCAATTAGCAATGTGATTCTTGTAAGTATTTCTCCTTTCCAGCAAGCATGATGTTAAGTTTTCTCAGTAGACACTGCTTGTTTCTGCCAGTGTGTGGCTCTGGTCAGCAGTGTAGGACATCCGGTGGTGCTTTGACTTTGCTGGGTGCCCAAAGGCAACCCCAGTTTGGCCTGATGACTACCTTCTTGTGGTCTTCCCAACACAGACACAGTATGCTCTAGGCTTCCTGCCTGCAGTGGCACCCTCACCCCTCCTCAGCGTGCCCCAGCTGAGGCTCACCGGTGCCCTGGAGGGTTGCTTCCTATTCACCTGGCGACTATGGACAGGTCTGGCCTGGGCAACCCAATAAACTCTTAACTGATTGGACCTGACTGATAGGACTTTCAATATAGAAGTCTGGAACCTCTGACATTAACACTAAGGTAACTTACTTTTCTCAACGTGGACCAGAATCAAAGCTATTAAAGGTAAAATGGTCTATATCATTATTTTTACTCCTAGCAGCACTAAGCCCCTAATTTTTTTGTTTTATAAACTTCTATTTTTCTAAACCTTCCATTCAGAGGTACAAGTCGTAACACTTAACTTTAGTATTTCAGGTTAAGAGTAGTTGCCCGTAATGGGGAAAAAAGAAATCCCTGAATACTTTCTGCATACTTTTACCTGAAAAGCACAAAGAGAACCACTATATAGAAAATATAAATTGATTTTAAGATGACTATGGGGCAAACACAAACACATTAGTTTTATTAATGAAGAACAGCACATTCAGTTATTGTAGGTGGAAAAGACTATTTCTTCATGTGGAACTACATTTCAGCTGCAGTGTTACAACTTAAAAGGCTGTATCTCACAATGCAGTTGAGCTTGAACTTTGGTGCTGCACAGATTTGGGTTCAAATCCCAGTTATGGTTCTTATGAGCTTTGGCCAATTTATATAATTTGAGTTTGTATGTACAATCTCTGAGATTCTATGTGGGAGGTATATTCTACTTTGCAATCTTTATGCATACTCTCACAAAGAATTGAGGAAATTAAACAAGACAAGCACCACTAGGGTGATTAACTTTCCTTCTTGTTTCCTCATTTTATAGGTAAGAATATTGAAGCACAGAAATAAAGTTTTTGACAAGAGAGCAGTAATTTATAGATAAAGTTGAACTAGGCTTCAAGTACTTTTGATTTTAAAAGTATGCAAACTTGGGAAACAAAGTATGTACCTATGACCAGTAGTTCTATTGGGAAGGATGATAATTTATTAAATACCATACTACACAGGTTCCTGATAAACACCATTCTTTATTAAACAGACTGATGATGAGCCACTGATAAGTGCAATTTATATTAAAAATTTAATATATTACATAATATTAATACTTTATAAAGTGCTATCACCAATGTTATTTCATTTGATCACAACAGCCTTAACAAGATTTGCCTTTTAGTGATAGCAGTGATAAAATTTCATAAACTAAGAAATTTAAAAGATTTTAGGTGTGAAAAAAGGCAAATCATAGCTAATGATTTTGCTAGTAATTTCTCAACTTTTAATGAAAACTCATGCTTTGCTTAAGGGTCTGTATCATACCATAAAGGTTAAATTAACAGGTTTACAACATATTTACTCTCCCAGAAAAAAAAGGCTGCTTAGACTTGTTGCAAAAAAAGAAAAAATATGACATAAAATGTGAAAATGAACTTTATATGATCAAAGAAACAAAAGACTGCTACTAAGATATACTAATTATCTTTATACCTTATAATTTCAATTAAATGGTGCCTTCAATATTACAAATCTAAAGAAAACATACCTTCCTCACCCCCCATCCTGCCTGTCCTCTACCACCTGGAACCAATGGAGACACTAGAAATAAATTTTTAATATAAAACTATTTAAAATAATTTTATCAGACGACTATTGCTTTTTCCACTTATAAAAAGTTCAAATATCTACTTAAACCATTTGCTGTACGTAACTTATCAGAATCTTCCTCCTTTTGACACTGGTGAACGTGAGCCATGGAGGATTGTGTTTTAGATGGAAAATTATATCATTGTTGCTGCATTATCGATTGAACACACCCGCACCATATATGTATAAGACACCACAGCATGGTAACATGTTGAATATTACTCATTTTCTCCCTTCTTTAAAGACACTGACCTAGTGCAGATCCCTCATCAACTCATGCTTTCATCACAGCAAAATGTTCCAACTGCTCCTCTATGACTGCTGTCCTCTCTATTTTGACCTACTTGCCTTACAGCCAGAGTGGTAGTAAAGTAAATCTCCACTGTTACTTCAAAAATCATTAAAAGCTTTTCATGAATAACATCATAATTAAATTAATGGTCAACTCCTACCTGCCACGCACTTGGTTCTTTCATTCCTTCACTTCACCTGAGAAGCAATGTGTAAAGAGGACAAATTTTCCTTGAAAACTAAGATTTAAATAACGTTTTAATTCCTCCCCCCACACACTATCACTACAATATATCAGCTTGCAGCACCACCTATCTGTCAATGAAAGGTTAAGAACTAGTTTTACTTTTAGTAAAATGCCCATACAGCTGGCCTATACAATTTAGTGTCAACTTAAGTCCAAAGTAAAAAAAATCTAAAAGTAGTAAGTTCCATTTGACTTTCTATAAAATACCTGCAACCGTATATATAAATTTCTTAGTAATGTTTCAAACAAAGGAGTCTGGCCAGCAGTATACCAATGATTTTAATCTAGTACAAAATAATGAACAAACTGTGTGTGTAAATGTTAACTAGAAATTGCAACAATCAGGGAGAATAAGAGTCATTTTGACTTGTAAATTCAAGTATTTACTGATATTTTCGTGATAACTGGAGTATGTGTTTCCTTTTCCCTGGAAGTCTTCCCAATATTTTAGTTATTTTCCCTGTTTAAATGAGAAAAAAAGATGAACAGCTACAAAATTTCATTTTTTATATTCTCTCAGGGTGATCTCTATTTGAAACAAATTAGTAGCATAATGTGGAAGAGGCCTGCTAATGCAGCAAACAGTTGAAACCAAGTATGCCTACTCCTTTCTTAAATCAGCGTCCTTCTCTGATCCCACAGTTCAGCAGAATACCTTTTAGAAATGAAAACTTCCACAGAGAAGCCTAACTGGTATAGAAAGACTAGAGAAAATACTTTTAGTCAGAATGAACAAGCATTTGTACCAAAAGCTGAGAAGTCAAACCAGGAGAATCAGTTGATTATGTGAAAAGCCCTGCTGTGATATCCATAAAGAATTAAAATGTCTTAAATCTATACAGCCGTTTCTCCTGTGCGGCTCCCAACTCTCTAAGGCAGGCTGGGGGGGACAACAGCGCCCGTTTCACTTACAGGGAAACAGATGCACTACTGTTTCCGTGACAGTCAATGGAAAACAGCTCAAAGTCAGGGCTTATTTATGGCTGACTCACGTTCTATTCCTCAGATATAAAAATTATTTGGGAAAAGACCCAAACAATTTCAGTTAAAACTGACCTTGAAAATAATGTAACTTATAAAAATTATTTTGAAAATAGCATTGGTTATAATTTTCAGTATATTCTCTAACACTAAATATAAAAAAAGAAAAATAATAATTTTCAGTATAACTGTTAATGTGACAAAAGTTCTGAAGACTTTTTAAAAAATGGCTTAAAACTGAGTAATTGGATTTCTTAACAATTGCTATATTGGGGCACTAATTACTTTAGAAGACTCATTTATTAGGGCTTATAGTTCATCATGCCATACCATACAACTTATACCATATACTCTCTTCTGGTGATTCATGTCAGCTGACACTAACAGGACTCTTTCTGTGACTAGTTAATTAAATTACCATTAATTACCATCCAATTTAAATAGATATCTTGCCAGTTATGGCAGAGTTGCCAGAAGAGAAAAATAAGCTCTTCTAACCTTTACAATGATTAGTGAAAATTTCCTATTATCTTTTCCTTTTAAGAGACAGGGTTTCTGGCCGGGCGCAGTGGCTCATGCCTGTAATCCTAGCACTCTGGGAGGCCGAGGTGGGCGGATTGCTCGAGGTCAGGAGTTTGAAATCAGCCTGAGCAAGAGCAAGACCCCGTCTCTACTATAAATAGAAAGAAATTAACTGGCCAACTAATATATATAGAAAAAATTAGCTGGGCATGGTGGTGCATGCCTGTAGTCCCAGCTACTTGGGAGGCTGAGGCAGTAGGATTGCTTGAGCCCAGGAGTTTGAGGTTGCTGTGAGCTAGGCTGACGCCACAGCACTCACTCTAGCCTAGGCAACAAAGTGAGACCCTGTCTCAAAAAAAAAAAAAAAGAGAGAGAGACAGGGTTTCTGCTCTGTCACCCACACTGGAGTGTAGTGGGCTGATCAGCTCACTGTAACCTGGCACTCCTGGGCTCAAGAGATCCTCCTGCCCCAGCCTCTGGAATAGCTGGGATTACACGTGCGTTCTACCATGTCCGGCTAATTTGTAATTCTCCAACCCTGGCCTCCCAAAGTGCTGGGACTACAGGTGTGAGCCACTGCGCTCAGCTCATATTACCAATGGAACAAAAAGGACAGTTCTCATCTCTTTGGCTTCATAAGTCTTCTTTTCCACTCTTTTCAGAGTTTTACATTTCCTATCAGTTACTTTCCTAATGTCATACTAATTTTAAAATCATTCTTTCCTTCTGTAGAGTCCCTTCTGAAATGCTCTAGAAAAACACTAAGTAAACTTCAGTGTCCTAACATTTAAAATACAAAAGAAATTTCTGTATTATCTCACATTTTATTGCACAATACAAAATTGATTAAAATGCATTAAGAAACATTTTGTATTTACATTAAAACTAACTTAAAATGGCAGAATATAACAGTTTATTTAAATATATTCCAACTCAGGATGAAGGTAAGCAGTTTATTTCAAAAGGTTTACATATTTTAGCTATAGTTTTTCATTAAACTACACAACTTTTTTGAAACATCTCTCTCTTCATTCTTGCTTCTGTTATTCTATTCTTCCATTCTTTAGAAGTTCACAGTGTTACAGAAGTGAAATATAAGATAGAAACCACTCTAAAACATATGGCTTTATATACATAAAAAATTCAATAATGTTGCCACAACCCCTAATATAATGTGATCCTTATTGACTATTATCCAGAACTGTACATATTAAATTGTTCAAGTATATCTAGAGCAGTGCTCATAAAAGTGAGGTCTCACTGCTAAATTAATGGGCATCTCTCTGAAGACCACTTACTTCAACTCCATTAAGGTAGAGTTCTAACAATTTTTTCATTTTACAATGTATCATACATTCTTAAATATCCTAAAATGCTCAAATGAGCCAAATATATAATTTGATTTACATCTAGTTTTTAATACCCCTTTTGTACAGCACCAGAGGTTAAAAATAAAATCTGACTAACCAAATGTTCTCTTTTTTTTTTTATTAGTTTATTGTCATTTATTTCTACAACATTAAACCCAAGTTGAAAATGAAAACAACTTGGGTCAAATGCTTTCACCTTAAATAAATACACATTTCATTCACTTCAAACTTAAATACCTGGTTGTTTTTCTATAACGTTATGTTTCTTGGTAACAGCTACTGAATTAACTAAGCCAAAGACCAACTTCTCATCTTTGAGGACTAGGCAAGTAGGATAGGATTCTCTAGGTTTGCTTTAAAACTTTCAAGAAACCTGGTTGCCAGTTCATCATCAACCACTCGACTGTCACTGGACATTGTGACTGTTACAAGCTGGCGCTGCTGTAGTGTGGCGTTCCCCTCTTCATCCTCAGTGAGCTTCAGCACAGGTCGAAATCTCCCAACAGCCAAGATGCAGGCCTGAGGCGGGTTGATCACTGCAGTAAATTCATCGATGCCGAACATCCCCAAGTTGGAAATACTAGAGGGAAAATGAAAGCTCTGAAGGTGACCCGTCCTTAACCAAAGTACTTTCCTTTAAGCATGTAGTTTTACTTAAAAACTTTGCTACTTAACTTTATACTAAGTTACTCAAACAAAGAACATGTAGCAACACACATACAAATATCATATCTACTATCAAACATTAATTAATTCAGCATTGAACTGGAGTACCTAGGCAGTGAAATATGGCAGGAAAAAGAAATATACAGTGTAAGTACTAAAAAAAGAAAAACTTATTATTCACAGATAAATTAATTGTATACATAGAAAAATCTAAGACTCTACAGATAAACTAGTAAATTAATATGTAATTTAGCCAAGACATCAGACAAAAGATCAATATACAAGAGCTGTCTGGAAAGTATCCAGCCATTGTTAACGTAGACAACATATTACATGGCTGGATACTTTCTGGACAGCCCTTGTAAAAATCTGTTTTATATCTACAGTCATGTGCCGTGTAAGAATGGACTTCATAAACAATGGTGGTCTCATAAGATTATAATGGAGCTAAAAAATTCCTATCAACTAGTAACATTAGAGTTCTCATAAGGTCATATAGCAATTATTTCTTTATAAATTTAGTCTAAATGTACAGTATTTATAAAGCCTACAGTAATGTCTTAGGCCTTCATCTTAGGCCTTCACTCACTCACTGAGTCACCCAGAACAACTCCAGTCCTGCAAGCTCCACTCACAGTAAGTGCCCTATATAGATGTACTATTTTTTACCTTTTATGCTGTATTTTTAATGTTTAGATATTTAAGGATTTACCACTGAGTTGCAATTGTCTATTCAGTACAGTAACATCACATAGGTTTGTGATGTTTGTGATAGGTTTGTGATCTCCTAGGTTTGTAGCCTAGGAGCAATAGGCTATACCACCTAGGTTTGTGTAAGTACACCCTGTGATGTTCAAACAACAATGAAATAGCCTAATAATGCATTTTTCATATCCCTGTTAAGTGATGCGTGACTGTATATACAAGCTGCTATAAATAGAAAATGAAATTTAAAACCAATAGCATTTATAATATCAAAAACCATATATAAAAGAATAATGAAACATATACAAGACTTCACAGAAAAATTACAAAACTGAAAGAAATCAAAGAACTGAACAAACAATGATACTTCTACATCAACTGGAAAACTCAATACTGTAAAGATGTTAATTCTCAAACTAGTCAAAATATTTAATACAATCCCAATCAAAATTTCAGTAAGGCAGTATATATGTGTGAAAAATGATAAATTAATTTTAAAATTTATTTGGAAATACTAAGAGCCAGAATGCAATTTTGAGGATGAACAAAATTGGAAAACTTTCATTACCAGATATCAAATGTTACATTTTGATGGTAGAAAACAAGGACAAACAGACCAGTGGAAAAAAAGAGAGAACACAGAACCGGACAAACATACATATGGTCACCTTCTCAATGCTATGAACAGAAGAAACCTTTCTCAATATGATGTTGTTTTAACTTAATATCCATATAGGGGAAAAATTAGAATCTTGACCTTTGCATTACACACAAAATCCAATTTTAGATGAATTATGATATACACATGCAAAGTAAAGTTGGAACACTTCTAAAAGATAACATAGAAGAGTAACTTCATGATTCTGGGACATAAAAAATTCCTAACTGAAAACAAATAGTACCAACTATAAAGAAAAATACTGATAAATAGTAATTCATTAAAATTCAGAACTTCTTTCATTAAAAACATCACCAAAAGATTCCCAAAAGTAAGCCACAGAGTTGATAAGGTATTTGAAATACCATATAGCCTACCAATGTCTGTGTATCTGGGAATAAGGAATCTGATGAATAACTTTTTTACATGGACACAAGACTTCAAAAGGTACTTTACCTGATGAGTTACCAGATAGGTATCCAAATGGCTGATAAATGAAAAAGTATGCAATATCATTAATTTGCACTTCCCTGACCTCAGAGTACCACTACAAACCCCAAGAATTATTAAAATTTAAAACCTAACTTACTATATGTTAGCAAGAATGTGGAACAATGGGATTTCTCATGCATTGTTGATGGAAATGTAAATTTGTATAACCATTTTGGAAAATTGTTTTTGTATGTATTAGAGCTTCTAACCCAGCAATTCTACTTTTAGGTCTATACAACAACAAAAAAGTACATATGTTCACCACAAGAAACTAATAAGAATGTTCATCACACCCTTATTTGTAATGGTGCCAAACTGGAAACGACCCACATGCACAACAGTAGTAAAATGGATTCTGATATATTTATCCAACAGAATACTATATACCGCAACAGTAACAAATAAATGGCTGCTTCGCATGATAATTAATGTCACAGACATTAATGCAGGAGGAGGGGTCAGATACTAAACAATATATAATATTTATACAAAGATCAAAACCAGCAAACAAGTATGAGAGTCCTCAAAGAACTAAAAGCAGACCTACCATTTGATCCAACAATCCTACTGCTAAGTATTTACCCAAAGGAAAATAAGTCATTTAACCAAAAAGATACCTGCACTCAAATGTTTACTGCAGCACAATTCACAACTGCAAAGATAAGGAATCAACCCAAGTGCTCATCAACTCATGAGTGGATTAGCAAAATGTGCTATATGTATACCATGGAATACTACTCAGCCACGAAGAAGGATGAATTAATACCTTTTGCAATAATTTGGATGGAACTGGAGATCATTATCCTAAGCAAGGTATCTCAAGAATGGAAAACACCATATGCACTCATTATTAAATTGGAACTAACCAGTGAATACACATGTGCACAGAGGGAAGTAAAACTCAGTGGAAATCAAGCAGAATAGAGGGGGATGGAAGGCATGGGCAAAAACCTACCTAAGGGCTACAGTGAACACTATCTGGGTGATGGCACACTTATAACTCCGACTCAAGCATTACAGAACCAATCCAAGTAACGAAAAACATTTGTACCCCTATGATACTTTGGGGAGAAAAAATCAATAGCCACAAAAAAAATTTACCTAAAAGATCCTCCTTGGTATTCCTCAGGTAACAATTTTCCATCTCTTGCTTTCTTTGACAGTGCCTGCGAAAAATACAAACAGAACATCAGAGGATGACAACTAACAATATACAGCTGATCTTGTCACTTGAAATATTTGTACATGGTGGTACTTTCATCTCTGATATGCCTTGATTTGACTTTATAAGACATTACATATATAAAAAATTTAATATAATTGTAAGAATAAACAAGTTAAAGCACAGATAATCCAAGAAGCTACAGATGTTAATCAAAACTCTAGAAAAATCACTTTCTTTTAAAAAACTTTCAAATATTGGCATTACCCTGTGCACCATTATTATGTAGAATGCTTTATACTGTTTCCTGTATACACAATGCAATTTTCTATTTTGCCTATAAATATTTTTCTTCTAAGATAAAATATAAGAAGCCATTCTTGTCAATCTAGGAGGTTTTAAATAAATTATCCAATGGCAACCAAAGTAGTACACCCACAATCCCACAACCACTATATATCATTCATCATCTTTCAAAGGTTGCTTCATCTTTATCCACAACATATATACAAAATCTCAGATAATGGTAAAAAAAAAACCCCAGAATTTTATATTTCACTTCTCAATATATTAATATTTACCTTGTGTTGTTAGTTATTATAGATGATTTTTTAAAATCTGGTTAACATTCTAAAGAATGCATCTGCCATACTTTAGTAAATTTTCCTAGTGGTATAAACTGGTTCTTTTGAATTATTTCATGATAATTTTCAGAAGTGGAATTACAGTGCCCTAGAGAATGGATGTTTTTGGTTCTTGATCCTATAGCTAAAACATTTCCTGAAATGAGCTAGTCTAATTTACATTGCCCACAGGAATATAAGAATTAGTAGTTTCATATCACTCTTGACAATATCAATTTCTAAAAACTTACAGAGGGAAAGATAGATGACACTGAGAGTGGTTATAAGAAAAGTAGTTAAAATTTCCTCTCACTTGTACTCGGAATTAACCACACTACTATTAATCTTTATTTTTCAGTGCTTCAAAAGCAAGGGAACAGCGGTTGAATTATCACATATAAAAAAATTACAAATTAATTCATGAGAGTTGATAACTAATTTTAAGCCACAGATGATTTAATTTTTGAAAACTAAAATATTCTTCAAAAATCTAAAAAGTGATCTCCATACATTACTGTGACTTACTGGCAACTGAAACACAATTATAGATTTATACTATTTGGATATAGTTAGTTAGAAAATTATTTGTATAGTTCTTGCAAATGAGAAGTAGAGAGAACAATCTACAAATATATTTTTCCTGCCTTAATCAACATAATTATTCACATGATTTGAGCATACACATATATAAACTTTGAAAGGCATTGTTTTAAAGGCCGATGATCTCAGGCTGATGTCCTGATGAATTACCAGGCTGGAATAAATAAAAAAGCAAAATTCATTTTAAGGATGAGATTTCAAGCACACATACTATACTTCAAAAAAAAAAATCTCTGTAGACCCTAAATATATCAGCTGGATAGTCCTGTCAATAAACTCTAATTAGAGTTTGAAATAAGTACAGAGTGAGGAGGATTGTTGGCTCTGAAAATCTGTAATTCTCATTGGGATCTCTTGGCAATGTGAACTTAAAAATCTAAGTACATGTTACCTGAAGCATCCAACTGAAAGGATATAATAAAAGAAGACTAGCAAATATTTCTATAATATATCACATACCTTGCTAATTCAATCAAAAAATTTACTGGGTACTTACAAGGTAATCTTTGCTCTGCCTTTTAAAACTGTTATAATTAATGAAGAATTAAGAATACCATTAGATCTAAGTCTCTTGATGAACATAAGGCATGTACTATACATCCCAGTCAACCAATCTTTTACTTTGACTTTTAAATTGACTAAATTAACATCACATTTGGATTAAGAAAAATAGTTACATTTTTATCTATACAAACACACTCTGCAAATCTTTTCAAAGAGGAGTGAAGAAAGACCTAAAAAATGTCAATTCTACTAGTTTTGTCTTTAATTATATCTCACTCTAAAATTCCAAGTAAACAATATTTATAGGTATCCTTTTAAAACCAGATTAATTTGCATTGCTTTATTTATTTTGGGCAAGTAGGTCTATGTATCTATATGTCAGCTTCCCAAAGAAGCCTTATCTTCTACTTTTATTCCTCTTATAATTTGTCCTACCACTATACTATACATATAATAGATCCATGGCAAATGGGAAAAAAATCACTTGTCCAAATGAATCTGAAATTTTCAATGCAAATACTTCAAGACCTGTGATACTTCTGCCAAAAGATATTCGTGGAAATTCCTGAAGCTATCAAAGCTTACCTACTGACTGTGTTCTTGCCTATTCAATGTGTTATTTTTTGGTGAAATCAGATTTCTCCACATCGGGGCTACAAAAGTTGCTTTTCAACAAACCTAGAAAAAACAAAAGTACCTTGCCTCTGGAATGCTAGGTACTTTTAATGGTCTCAGTTTTAGAGAAGAAATGAATGAAATGAACTTTATCTTTTAAGACTCAAATGTTATTAACACCTAGGTTAGCTGAGTGTAGTAAGTAGCTCACACCTGTAATCCTAGCACTCTGTAAGGCCGAGGCCAGGAGTTCCAGACCAGCCTGAGCAAGAGCAAGACACCGTCTCTACTAAAAATAGAAAACATTTAGTCAGGCATAGTGGTGCATGCATGGAGTCCCAGCCACTTGGGAGGCTCAGGCAGGAGGATCTCTCTTGAACCCAGGAGTTTTGAGGTTGCAAGGAGCTATGATCACAAGCCACTGCACTCTAGCCAGGCAACTCAGACTCTGTCTCACTAAAAATCAAACAAACAAAAAACCCCCTAAAACCCACAAAAAACACTGAGGTCTACCTATTACCACTTTCATAAAAATATAGTTTCAGGTTTACTTCAACTTTAAAATCTATCTGAAATAGCATTTTTAGGGTCGATTCTGGACTTTGGGAAATACAGCTTGTCTTTAACTTGAATGAAGTTATTTCCTAATTTACCTATATGTGATTTCTAAATTTTTGAATACTGATTTTCTTAAAATGGGTCATACCTGGATTAAAGCAAAAACTTATATATACAGGTAACTTCAAATAATTCTCCTCCCTTCCACTCCCTCAAAATCACAGTGTGACCAGATCATGTCAAAACTTTATCGCAAAGTAATTACCTAGAAGTACCTTGTCACATTTTGAAAGCACAGTATTTCTTAAGACATACCTTAACAGAGTCAGCAATTTCCCGTACACCCTTAGCAGCAGCATTTTTTATGATTGGTGCAATTAAACCTTTATCTGTTGCCACAGCCACTGAAATGTCAATAAAGGGCAGTTGCTTTGGGCCTTCTCCATCCCAGCTTACATTAACATCTGGCATTTGCTAGAAATAGAAAAAACACATTATTAAAGAGGTAGCTTTAGACCAAAGTGGTTACAGAAAAATAACTAAAATTATTATGCATTTTTCAAAGTGACTATATCTAGACAGGAGGAAATAAATATAAATTTGGTTTGAAAAACTGGTTTGGATTTCTGTGTCAATTGTCTTTTATGTCTGGAAGAATAATTAAACATAACACCGTTTTGAAGCAAACTTAAAGAGAAAATTCTGATGTACATGTTTTGATCTCTTTACGTCATGGTGAAAATAAAGGCCTTCTTTGTTAAATCTGATTGCTACAAGGTACTTAATGTTTGTTATACTTTCTGCCTCATAGGATGACCAGCATGATTTTGAGGGGATTGGAAAACGGCAGTGATATTCAGCTACATTATTCCTTTGGCAGAAGGAAGTCTGACTTTCTAGCCTAGCACCATGATATATATTAGCAGGCCCTCAGTAAATGACTTCTCTATATAAAAAGAGATTTCTTAAAGCTTCATAAACATGATACATAACATGTATAAGCATACATATATTTAACATACAAACTATACTAAGGATAAAAAAATGGACACAATGACTAGATGCCTGCAAACAGTGTGCATTTATAATGTTGCCAAATATCACAGGTGAAAATGATGCCAAAAAATTGAAATAAAAAAAAGGAAGTCTCTTCTTAAAAATTCTTTACTTTCTACAGATAAAGACCCAGTCTTCCCAGCATATTGTTTAAGTATGGCAACACTCAATTGGATTCCACTCCACCTATGTCATTTTACTTGTGACCACTCCCCCACGAGGAATTTTCCACTTTACTCGGGCTTCTGTCATGCTACACTCATTTCCATTTTGGGACTACCCTCATGTCATTTTTCTTTGCTCTTCCACTTTTCCCACCTTTCAAGGATCAGCTCCTTCATTCACTTATCAATATCACTATGTTGAAAGAATAAATTAACTTCCAACCTCTTAGATTTTAAATTCTTCATAGACAACACTAAAGTAAAAGAGATACAAAAAATAAAAACACCAAACAAAACCCAAAAAGTTCACAAAGAATATCTGACAAATAAATTTAATCACAAAACTATGTAACAAAAATCCATGGGACACAGATTAAGTTGTATTCAAAGAAAAATCTATAATCTTACACTTTCTTATTGATTAAAAAAAGAATTACAATAAATTACACATTCAAGTTTTCTAAACAAATATTTCCAACCAAAATGAACCTAAGGAAATGAAGGAAGACATTCATAACAAAACAATGTAAAGCAGGCACATAAACATGCAACAATAGGAGCAAGACAGAGTTTAGGACATTAAAGGAACTATAAGAAAGAAATTTAAATGACTCTAGCAGCAAGAGGTGTTGGGGGGACACAGTGGCTCACGCCTGTAATCCTAGCACTCTGGGAGGCCAAGCTGGGAGGATTGCTTGAGCTCAGGAGTTCGAGACCAGCCTGAGCAAGAAGTGAGACCTCATGTCTACTATAAATAAAAATAAATTAGCCAAACAACTAAATATAGAAAAAATTAGCCGGGCATGGTGGCGCATGCCAGTAGTCCCAGCTTGGGTGGTCCCAGCCACTTGGGTGGCTGAGGCAGTAGGATCACTTGAGCCCAGGAGTTTGAGGTTGCTGTGAGCTAGGCTGACTCCACAGCACTCACTCTAGCCAAGGCAACAGAGTGAGTCTCTGTCTCAAAAAACAACAACAACAACAATAAAAAACTAAATGACTCTAGGCTAATTAGTTCAGGAATCTGGATGACATGACTGATTTTCTGTTTAAATATACGCTTCCAAAACTGATTCAAGAAAAAGCTGAAAATTAAATCAGTTATTATGGGGAAAATATGAGAAAGTTGCCCAGATTCCCTCCTCAAGATAAAACTAAGTTCAGGTATTTTTACTGGTGAATTCTATAAAACCACAAGAAATAAAAATCATTATCATATTGAAATGAGCACAGAGAAAGGAAAAGAAAAAAAGAATCCAATTGAATTTAATAAAGCCAATGATCAAAAAAAACCAAAAAAGGGCCTGATAATGGTAGTACAAAATTTAAATTTCATCTACATATGGTTCTGGATACAAAATTATGCAATGAAATATTAACAAATAGCTTATGACCACTAGAGAGTCATTTAAGGAATGTAAAAATGATTCACAATTAGGAAATCTTTAATATAATTCAAAATATTCGGTCAAAAGAGAAAAGTCATATGAACAATTAGATGTACACTATAAAAGTATGACTTTAAAGTTCTATATTAATGTATTTTTCAAGACATAAAAATAAATTCATTATAAATGCACTTTAAATACAGTACTGTTAACAAGCAGCGATCCCAGAAAACAGCCTCATTACAGAAAGAAGGCATGATGAGAACTGGTGCTGAGCAGGAAGGCATGGCCTGAGTTCTAGTACATTTACATCTCCAGCCAGACACACACTGAACTGCAGGCTCATGTTCACCTGCCTTCTTGCCACCTCCACTGGGACATCTCTTAGGCTCCTCAGATTTAACATGTCCAACCAAACTCTAGATTCCTAACTTCAAATCTACTCCTCTCCTACTTTTCCCAATCTTGGTACATGGAAAACTCCATTCCCCCCATTGCTTGGGCCCAAACCTTTGGTCTTCTTTCTCTTATACCCTATATCTAATTCATCAGCAGATACTGTTGGCTCTATTGAAATGGTAGAGCCAACTTCACCCCAGCTCCACTGTCACCACCTTTGTCCAAGTCACTGCCATCTTCTACAGTCTCCTAGGGAAATCACTACTTCCACCTTTGCCTCTCCACAGGCTGTATTCCCCAAAGCGCCTAGGACAGTCTCTCCCTTTTCTTTTTAAAGTGTAAGTCAGATCATGCCTATCCTTTGCTCAAAACCTTCCATGGGCTTCCTTTTCATTCACAATAAAATCCCTGGCCCCATCATGGCCAACCCTTATGTACTTTGGTCCCTCTTCTTTTCCTCCCCCACTTTTTAAAAAACGTCACCCCTTACCCTCTCCACTCTAGGCATGCTACACCATGCCTGTGGATAACACACTCCACTCCTCACAGTCTTGATGCTGTGAGTCACTCTGTGTGGAATGCTCTCCTACCAGATCCCTCTTTGGCTCACTCTTCTGTTTTCTGAGGCCTTGTCTCAATTATCACCCTGCCAGAGAGGCTTCCCTGGCTTCACGTCTGCAAAAGGCACCCTCAGTTACTTTGTTCCCTTACCCTGCTTCCTCTTACTCCTTAGCCCTTTCACCATCCGACATATGCTTGTTCCTTCCAATGAAAACCTAAGCCCTGTTAGAGCAGAAATCATGTAGGCTTCTGTTTACTGCTATATCTTTAATGCCTAAAATATATTTAGCATAAGATAGGGGATCAGTTAGTATTTGTTGAATAAATGGTTTTTATTTTGCATAATTAGTTGTGAGCCCTTTTTATTTACAGTTTCTACATTCCTAAAATGAGGGAGATGAAATAATATTAGCAGTAAAATTATAAAATTTTTGTGACTTAAGAATTCTATTTCTCATTATGAAAATTCTAAGACATGAAACTCCTTCAGAAGACAAAATTATCTGGGCTTTGCTACTTACTCTAAGGGTAACAGCTACTGCCTTGATGATGAAATCATTTACTGATACTTTAATGTCATCTGAAAGAAAAATTAGTACAGTAAAATTAGTATTCATAATATAAATTTAACCCTGATGATTATGATTTCAAAATTTATAAGTTATAGAATACAATGACAAACAATGATGAAAAATATTACAGGTTTTTGCTTATCAATAATGTTCCCCTGATTAGAAAAACTTGCATTCTGTGAAGTCCTAGATAAATAATATTAACCATGAATAAGTTTACTTCTAGGCCTTGTTTATAATTTTTAAAAATTGCTCAGATATCATACATGAGAACTTGAAGGATATATTACAAGCATAATCAGAAAAAAAAGAACCAATTTTTATGTCTCTCAAAAGACAAATGGTCTCTGTGGTGTGTGAAGCCAGGAAGTTTACAAGATGATTCATTTTTCTCCTCCTTTTCAGATGTCCTTTTTCTCTATATGCTTTATAACATATTGATTATATCAGAACAGTGGTACATGTAGATACTATATATAATTATACACATATACATATGGAAGAATGTTCAAAATTTTTTTTACTAATGTGGTGTATATGGAAAAAATTTAAGACCACTGCATTAAATAAGAGCTGCTTTTTAACTTAACAAAACAGGATATAACAAATGCCAGAGATGAAGCAATACTGGCATAGGCCCTAGTGCAAGAAATAAAATGAAGTTCTCTGTCTAGTTCATGGTGAATGCATTTGAATTTCTTTCCTGTATACATAATAATTTTAGGATAAAGCTGGGATCCCTACACTTCCAACAGAGCTGATCATAACTAAAGCATTTGGTTTATACCTTTGCTTCTGCCCATGGGTATAAAAGTGCTGGAAAATGTAAACACACTGGATTCTTTCTTTCTTATAAAATCTTCTAGAGAAAGACTTTAAGATCAAAATCTTGTCCATGGTATGTGGCAAGAAACACATACCCTATTACTACAATATTATGGAATTTTACATGAACAGCAGCTCATTCCAAAGGCATGCTGGAGACTTCCTAAATACTGTCACACTGTCATGGTAACTATCAGCTGCTCAGTATCACGGCTCTTCTAATTTTGATTTCCAGAAATATATAAACATTTTTGTGTGTTTAAAACCCCTGTAGGAGCAGAATATAAATAAATTTCTAGCGCTTACAGACTTTTAATGAAAACCATATATGAAAGATCTGGTCTGCACAAATTCAAATATGTGGACATAGTATTTAGGAACTCAAAAGACGCATTAAAAGTATCTGACAAATTCAATATCCATTCATGATAAAAAACTCTGAGCAAATTAGGAATGGGACTTCCTCCACCTGAAAAAGATAATCTACAAAAACTCTGGCTAATGTTAAAGACTGAATGCTTTCCCCTCAAGATCAAGAATACAGCAAAAATATCAGCTTTTACTAATCTATACTTAATCATCTATACTGATCATCATATCAGAGGTCCTGGTCAGTGAAGACAAGAAAAGCCATATAGATTGAAAATAAAAACATAAAACTATCAGTTCATGCTAAAAATCCATATGTCTTGCAGAAACTTTATTTTTAATTGATTTTTGGGAGGAATGTTACAAAGCTAATAACCTGAAAATTCATTTTGAACAAGAAACATAAGATTAAAACTTGTATAAAGAAGAGTATTAAGACATAATCTAAAATATTCTGAAGAGTTTTGTATTGTAAACTTGCTAAAATGTTAAGGACTGTTTTTTAAAGATACCATACCCAAAACTATTCAAAACAAAATAACCATTTAGCTTTAAGCAAGTCATTCATAAGTCCTTATAAAAAATTTACATATGTAAAAGCTAAAGCAAACCAAAACATTAAGCCTACATTATGATTTAAAAAAAAAAAACAACCGGCCAGGATGCGGTGGCTCACGCCTGTAATCCTAGCACTCTGGGAGGCCTAGGTGGGCTAATCGCTCGAAGTCAGGAGTTCGAAACCAGCCTGAGCAAGAGTGAGACCCTGTCTCTACTAAAAAGAGAAAGAAATTAACTGGCCAACTAAAAATATATAAAAAAAATTAGCTGGACATGGTAACACATGCCTGTAGTCCTAACTACTCAGGAGACAGAGGCAGGAGGATCGCTTGAGCCCAGGAGTTTGAGGTTGCTGTGAGCTAGGCTGACGCCACTGCACTCTAGCCCGGGCAACAAGAGTGAGACTCCGTCTCAAAAAAAAAACAACCAACCAAACCATAATAATACAGGTTGAATATTCCTTATACAAAATGCTTGAGATAATAAGTGTTTCAAATTTCATATTTTTTCAGATTTTGGAATATTTGCATTATATTTACCACCTCAGCATTTCTAATGTGAAAATCCAAAATCCGAAACGCTCTAATGAGCATTTCCTTTGAGCATTATCTTGGCACTTAAAAGATCACAGATTTTGGAACATTTTGGATTTTCAGGTTTGGGATGCTCAATCTGTATTTGCAGAGCTCAGTGTGTAACACAGAGTTGAACTCAACAACTGCCTGCTAAATGGATGTTAACTAAATGGACATTATGCAAATATGACAAAAGGGGGAATAAAACAAAGGTAGAACAGAAATCCTCATTCTGCATGAAAGTAATAACATTTGTAGTTTATTTAATACCATGGAGCCAATTTGTTTCTTATAGAAAAACAGATCTAATTCTTTTTCTCTGGCAGAAAAATATACCCAGAATAGACTGCAAGTAAATTATGAAATTAAAATAAAAAGCTACACAATGTGAATTTTATAAATAAAAGATTTCATGAAAGTTAAGTCAGCATGTGTATTAAGTAAATTAAACTTCACTAACCTTTGACCAGATCTTGCCTAGCTTTTAAAACAGCTCCAACGTCACAGTCAGCAGTAGCATATGCATGAGGTACAGTACTTTTAGACTCAGTTAACCTCTTGGCAATAACTCTTCGAATATTGCTAGCAGGGATTTCAGTGAATGTGCCCTGCAAAAAAAAAAAAAAAAAATATATATATATATATATAGCAATCTGTCCATTAACCATAAGTAGATTTAAAAAAACCCCAAAAAACCAAAAACTAAGCAACTCCATAAATGATATTCATTCTCAGTGACCTAACTTACAATATTAACTAAAGATTAATATAGGAAAAATACTATTAAAAAGTCTTAGTATAAGGGGGAATATAAAAAAAATCTCAGGAGTTTTGGTTTTACAGTATATGACTACAGAAAAAAGCAGTAAAATTTTATGTTTCAGTTGTGAATGGGACATTGTATGTTACTATGTTTAAGATGATGAAAAAGATATCTACTAAATGAATAATTCCCCCATGGATGTGTAATTTGTATACATATATACATATGAATATATACACATACTATATACAAACTATATCTATATACAGAGCTGGGGAGGGGAAGGAAGAAGGCAGGACAAGACAGACATATATAAATGCCACCTGTAAGCATCTTTTGTTATAAGTATCACTTAATAAAACTCAAAGTAGCCAATAAATCAACAAACCACAGAGGCTCCTCAGCTTACAATGAGGCTGTATCCTGATTAAACTCATGGTAAATAGAAAATATCGTAAGTCGAAAATGCATTTAATACACCTAAACCACCAAACATCAGACTAGCTATCTTAAACACTTACATTAGCCTACAGATGGGCAAAATATCTGGCAACACAGCACACTGCAGAATACTGATTGTTTACCCTGTGATCACGTGGCTGACTGGGAGCTGTGGCTTGCTGTAGCTGCCCAGCCTCACAACAGAGTATCATCCTGCTGTCTACTAAATGCATGTCACTTTTGTACCATTATAAAGTCAAAAATTGTAAGTTGAACTATCTCAAATTGGGCACCTACTGTATAGGCAATTCTTATAAAAATGGTATATAGCAGAAAATAATCCAATATATTGAATAATCTGCCCAATTATTTCTATTTTGATTTGTAATTTTTAAAAAAATCCTGTCTTAGTTCCTAGGAATTAATAGAAAGTATGTATGAGGTAATAAATCTTCCTGTAACTTCACCATAGCTTTTCCATTCTGTTCTTTAAACCTCTCACAAATGTATGATAGACCTTAAATTACAACTAATCCCTTCTTTGTCCTTCACTCTATTTTGGGATTTCATTACAATCACTTCAGGATAATACAAAGCAGCTGACAGTGCAGCTGATTTCTTTTTTACAAATACTCTTAAGGAATTAAACATTTTATGTTAGCAAAGTACCTGATCAAATGAAATAAGTGCACACTATATAGTATAAGAATCTGAAAGTAAGGTTTACCTTCCTCATTTGAATAACCTACTTTTTAAAGAAATAAGATGGGACTACACAAAGTTTTTGTGTATGTAGTCATGAATCATTAATAAACATTTATTTAAAAATCTATTTCCCATGAAACTTATACTGTTTTCAACTCCTTGAAAATATATTGGAATATATTTCTCCATTAGAAGGAGCAAGATAGGTTTATTTATTTTTCTTTTACTTTTTTTTAAACGCCTATTCGATTTTAAATAAACTTGATTACCTCACACTGCTTCTGATGGGAAGCAAATGACCTGAAAGGTACTAGGTAAGGAGGGTAGAGAGGCAAAATGGAGTAATTTGAAAGTGAAAAAGGGCTGTTATACTGTACGTATCTGAAAAGGAAAGAATGATTGACTATATAGTCTATATATTAATAGTTCTTCACAGTGAGACTGTCAATCCCTAATCAAAAAATGAAACATATCTACAAAAGGGAGTTAGTGTCAGCTACCAATTAGTAGTATGACACAAGAAAAAAAGACATGAAAAGGATCACTATTATATCAAACTTTACGTGCACATAAGAAGTAACATTCATTGGGGATCAGGCAGGTGGGAGGGGGCGGAGGGGATGGGTAAATTCACATCTAATAGGTGCTGTACACATGGTCGGGGAGGGGCACGCTTATAGCTCTGACTTGGGCAGTGCAAATGTAATAGATATAACCCAAATGTTTGTACCCCCGTAAAAATTTTGTAAAAAAAAAAAAAAGATCATGATTATAGGCATATATGTTATGGAACTTGTGGTAAATGCAAGTAAAATCATAGTTCTAATGTTCTTATTTGGAAGTTAGTGCTGTACAGATAAATGTGATTTTTGCTAGGAAATCTGTAAACCCAAGTATTTGGAGTATTTTTTCTTTATCACTTCTAGCTACTACTAAAATGGACTGACAAAAGTAGCCATAAAACATAGAATAATTGCTCTTATTTTCCCTTTCACTGAAATCTGAAAAGTAAAAGTTTACTCAGAGGACACTACCACTGCATTAGGTTGTCCAGGAGTTGATACTGGGAACATCGGCCGAGGATAGGATGGCCCAGCTGCGGCCGGTGGAGGTGAAGGTACTGTCGGGGTAGCTACAGGGGCTGCAGTGGGTCTGGACTCAGTAATCTTGCCCATCTGTTTCAGCTGGACCAGTTTGAGAGCATCCCTGGAAATAAAAGGGAAGTAGATAACCGTGATTAGCAGCAAGGAATGAATCTAAGAGAGCTTTCAGAAAATGAAGGTGAGATATGGAGGGAAGATACAGAAATACAGAGATGTCAAGGCTATAATGCAAAACCAGGTATTTGAGCTAGAAAATTAATCTGTCTCTTACCTGGCCTGCTGATTCATGTCATTTGTCAATGGCCATAATACTTGTACATTTTTAGAAACCAAACAATAATTAGAATTTTATCAATGTATTGGGTATACACAGTAATTTTTGAAGTGGAAATTAGTTTATTTTTCCCTATGGGATGGATGTCATTTGGCAGATAAGCAATTCATTAATTAAACTATAACCTCATTCTTTATGCTAATGAATAATTTTCACATGGCATTCAAAAAGTGTCAAGTTTATTGTACCTATGGCTTTAAATAGGATATTTACTATATTATTGTTTATTCTAGTACAAATCAGCTTGCTTATGGCCAGGAAATCACACAACTTTTAATTTTGCTCAATATGCTATCAGTACAACCTAATATACTAAATCTAATCCACAACATCATTTAGAATAAAAAATAGTTACAGACTTGCCTTTGTACTACTCTCTAAAACAAAGGTACTTTTGTTTTATAGAAGGAGATAATTAGGCTAGTAAATACGTCAGGCCCTCAATTCACTATACTGAGTTACAGTGGTGTATAGCAAAATAATTTATTACAACAATTTCCCAATTTTAATATCCAACAATTAATCGGGAACTATTTTTTCCAATTTAAGAAAAAAATCTGTTGTACGTAATATAAAAACTACTTCGGGGTGACACAAATCTATAGAAAAACTTTCTGAAACACAGTTAATATTTAATATTGTTTATAAAAAGAATTTGTAAAAGTAAAAACCTAGTATCTGTTGAGTATATTTGAGATGACAATTATCCTCCCCAAAACAAAACCTTTTATTTATGGCAACATGATAGGAACAATTTTGAGATGGCCCAGTATTTCTGTTTCTGCTATAGACATCCCATATAATCTCTCTTGAGTGTGGGTGGGCCTATGAATATGATGGATGTCACCCCTATGATTAGGTTATATTGTGTGACAATGTTGATGGGATTTTATAGACGCAATCAAGTGGATCACTTTGAGTTCATCAAAAGGCAAATTATCCTGGAGCCAGACATTATCAAGTAACCTCTTCAAAGAAACTGGGCCTTACTGAAAGAAGATATTTGAGTTGAGAGATCCAACTGCTGGCGTTGGAAAAGCAAGCAGACATGCTATTGACTGCCAAGGAGATGACACATGGCAAGGCCCTGAAGGTAGCCTCTTGGACGGTCAGTCCTGGCTGATAGCTAGCAAAGAGACAGGGGTCACAGTCTCATAGCTCCAAGAAACTGAATTCTGCCAACAACCACATGAGCTGGGAAGAGGACCCCAAGTTCCACGTGAGACCGCAGCCTTGACAGACCCTTTGATTTCTGCCTTGTAAGACCGTGAGTTATGAACCTAGCCATACTGTGGCCAGACTTCTGACCTGCAAAACTGTTAGAAAATAAACAGGTGTTGTTTTAAGCTGCTTAGTATGTTGTTAAAATCTTATGCAGCAATAATCAACACAGGCAGGAATTCCCCCAAAGTGTAAAGGTACATTTATTTCTTATTTATGTTCATTTTTTTGAGACAGTGTCTCACCATGTTGCCCAGGCTGATCTCAAAGTTCTGGGCTTAAGTAATCATCCTGCCTCAACCTCCAGAGTAGCTGAGATTACAAAAGTGGCACGTGCCCATAAAATGTACAAACTATACGGGTACATTTTTAAGGAAAAAGGGTCCAAGCTTTTTATCAGAGCCAGCAAAGGGTGTATGAACTTAACTATAAGTGCAATTAACTTACTTGTTTTAAGATTAAAGAGCTGACATCTTGAGATATCATATTGACAAGGAAATCTAAAATACTATATTGTCTTGAATCCCTAAGTACTGGAAGAGGGGGTAAAAGTAGAAAAATGAGTCTATTCTGTGTCAAGTACATGCTTAAGTAATCTTCCACAAGCCATATGAAAGAGTAAGATTATTCCCAATGTATAGAGGAGTACATAGGCTCAAAAAGGTTAAATTACATGTCTAAAGTCAGTATTTCTCAAGTACCTACTCTACTCCAGGTGTGAAGATACAATGTTAAACAAGACACTTCCCACCATCAAAGAGCTTCATTCTACAAAGAGAGTTAAACATTAATCAAGTTAACAAATTAGAACAGTGACACGCTATGATGAAAATAAAGCATAGTAATCAGAGAGAGAGAGTGGTGGATGAGGAGAGAGGTCATTTTAAAGCAGAATGGTCAGGGAAGGCCTAAGCAGATAACATTTGTGCAGAGTGACGTAAAGAAGCAATCTGGAAGAAGAGCTAGGAATAGCATGTTTCTAGGCAGAAAGAATAGCAAGTATAAGGGCAGGAAACATGTAGCTTCTTTTAAAAACAGAAGGAAGGCCAGTGTGGAAGGAGCAAAGTGAACAAAGCAAGTAGGGTTGAAAGATAAAGTCTGAGAGGTAAGCAGGACTGGGATCCAACCCAGGTACATACAGTCCATTCCAAAGACTGCATTTCCTACTACTTTTCTAATATCTATGCATATACTATGCAAATGAAATATAAAGAGGAGTTAGAATATTTTTTCTCTTAAGAATAAAGTATATCTCAGATTCACAACAAGCCTGAGATTGAACAAAGAAATGGGATCTGTCTAATCTAAAGCTAAAAGTAGAACCTCCTGACAAAGGCCTTTTACTAACCACACAAAAGGTAACAAGAGCAAAACTGGAGGCAATGCTGGTGACAGGGTGAGGCACAACACAGGATAGTGACAGAAAGACTGAGGGAGTGGACAAGGGACGTGTGCTAGCCAATGATCATATGTACTATTAATATCAAGGCTTTTGATAAACTATTTGGAAATCAAATTTTAACCTGCTTATGACATTTATAATCAAAAGCACCATTTTCTAGTTAATTGTCATTACATCTCTGTGTCAAGTGAAATGACTGCCAATACCATAGCTGGAAATTTACATCATAAGCCCAAATCCTGGCCAGATAGAAAAAAGTGTTAGCACTGATATAAAATAAGGACTTCTGTTGATTCAGTAAAATGCCTCCAACAACAAAAACAAAATTAAGTTTTTAAGAGCACTTATAAGTCATAGCCCAACCGTAACGGTCTACTTCCATTTCATATAGGCCAATTAAACACATCTCTCTAACAAAATGTAATGTCAGTCTGGATTTTAAACTAGAGTTTAGCATCAGAGTGACATGTCCAAAACATGTTAATTTCCTTCCATACAGATCACCAATTTATTCAGTCTTCAGTTAAAAACAAACAAAAAACAATGAACACAGGAAGGCTACAAAAATCTACACTGCTGATGCCTGAATGTACCTGTTTTTCAAAAAAAGGTTGGTGAAACTAAATGGACACATTTTTATTTCACTATTAGCATAATTATTACTTATTATTTTATTAAGAAAAAAGACAGTTTAGTTTTATCACTGCAGTAAATTAAGATTCTTGGGTCAAACAGCACCTCATAAAGGAGTTGTTAATCATAAACAAGCCAAGCAGAAAATCAATTCTGGCCATTGGTTCACAGTAAACTTTTATTGCTGATTTTACACTTACATGTCTCATTACGCAAAAATGTTAATTATTGTTTATAACAACCAGCAACTTAGTTTCTGTAATGTAGAGAATGATTTTAATGACTTCTATATATGAAATAATTAATCAGACTAAGCTTGAAGAATTAGGTGGGCACTACAAGCTACAAAAATTAGGAGAGGCTGGGCGCAGTGGCTCACGCCTATAATCCTAGCACTCTCAGAGGCCGAGGCAAGAGGACTGCTTCAGGTCAGGAGTTTTAGACCAGCCTGAGCAAGAGCAAGACCCCGTCTCTACTAAAAGTGAAAAAATTAGTCAGGCACAGTGGTGTGCACTGTGGTTCCAGCTGCTCAGAAGGCTGAGGCAAGGAGGATCCCCTGAGTCCAGGAGTTTGAGGTTGCAGTGAGCTATGATGAAGCTACTGCACTCTACCTGGGGCAACAGAGTGAGACTCTGTCTCAAAAAAAAAAAAAAAAAAAAAGAGAAAAACAAATACACCATATACATCTGCAGAAAGGCCAAGGATGCTTTGGAGGTTCACTCAGGTAGAACTTTGTCTACTTGGATTCCTCAGAAAGTAATTCAACTGTGTGTGATATGAATTAATTTTGAAAAGAAGTATCACTAAACACACCAGACATTTGCTTGTCATGCTTACTAGATTTTGGATGCCGTGATATGAACACAAATATTAACTACAACTATGATTTAAGATATAAATACACCAAAGACATTGAAACTACTGGCAAAGGATCTAAATATGTTCTGCTTCTAACTATGGCTCTGACACTTGCTTTCTTAAAATAGTCAGGCAAAGTCAAGTTTATATGCTTTTGTACAACACGTACATCTCCCAGATATCCTCACAGAAATTTTAGCCTTCTAAATGTTTCCCTATTGATGATGTCAATTACAACTATTGCTTTATTATCTACTAAACCTACCTCTCTAATCCCAAACTATCTCCTCCAATACATCTCATTAGTTCTGATACCTGGCTTCTAAGTGCTGCCAATAAACTTCAAACATTATTTACTCCACTAAGACAAATGCTTCCCAAATCTCTTATTTCTATTTCTGGAGCCAAAATTTTCATCACCCTGACCAGAATCCCAAATTTATTCCTTGATTTGTTGCTATCCTGGCCTATGCTCTACATTAAATATTTTACAAAGGCTTCTGCATTCCATCCTTATAATGTTTGTGTCAGGAATCTCCCTTTTACTTCTACTCATGTTCAAGTATTCATTATCTCTTACCTGGATTACTTTATAAGCCTATTAATTTATCTCCTTATCTTTTTCTGCTTTGATTTATCTTACACAATTTGGAAAATGGATTCCTCTATGATACTCCTATGATTATTTTATATTTCACCAAATCTTTAATGATTGATGAATTAAATAAAGACTTTTTATTCATCTTAGCCCTCAGAATTCTAGGCAAGACAAGTCTATCTTATTATAATTAATAGTTGCTTTATCTCCTTTTTATAGAGAGTTCTACTAAGGCACAGACTGGTAGAAGACTAACAAAATTAAGAAACCAATAGTACATACTAAATAAGGATTGATGTGGAGAAAAAACTAGGCTTAACTGTCAGGATTCTTAATTTTAACTTTTTATGGCTAGTGAAACTTTTAAGTCCTTTAACTTAAAATGCTACAGTCATGGATGCTGCATTTCAGTCAGCTCTCAGGACAGTTGATTTCCAACTCATGTAGCGTGGCATCAACTTCACAGTATGTGTGTAATAGAACCACACACTCATATTTGGTGAACAAATAAGGCTGTAATAGAGATAAACAAGGATATCTAAGATTTAAAGTTATATACTACTCTCAGTAAGATAAACATCCAACAGTAAATCAATGCTTTAACTCAGAGTAAAATAACCCAGTAGAAAAATGAAAAGCTGCCTGACCCTGCACTGTCACTTAATAATTTCATAAACTTTGCTCTATTTCAACTTGCCATATTACTACTCATCAATATTAGATAAACATGGAATAAACAAAATGTTTAATATTACTTCCAACAGAAATGTAGAACATATCATTAGTGAGATTTTACATTAGTTCATAAGTCTATTTGATTAATCATTGTCTTCTCCAGTAAACTGAGCACCAACAGAGCATAGACCATCTGTTTTCAAAGACACAAAAATTTAAACAAATGGAAAGACATACCAGTGTTCTTCAATAGGAAGATTCATCATCAAGATGTTAGTTCTCAGTAAGTTAATTTAAAATGTGATACAATCCCATACAAATACCATAGTTGCCCCTACTCCTACCTGTGAAGCTAGACGAATTGCTTAAAATTCATTTGGAAGAATAAAAAAATAAGAGTAAACCAAGAAAACTGGTTAGTTGAAAAAAAAAGAGCAAGGTTATTCCTAACAGATTTCAAAGTATACTATAAAATATTTATAGTTAAAAGTGTGGCACTAATTCATGGACGGATCAATGAAATAGAAAAGAAAATCCAAAGAGATCCAACTGGATACAGAAATTGCTTTGTAACATTACAAGTGGATAACGTCCAAATGGATAATGAAATTATTTAAAATATATATTTCCATGTTTTAGAAATTTAAATGTTGTTACATAATTTCATACAAATTTAAAACAATACCATATAAGTTTCACTGTTCTGCACTCTAATTTTCTGCATTCATCACCATTTCTAAGGATCTTGCTTAGTTATTAAATTAGAAGTGTTCTTCAGTAATGCTGTAATTACTCAGAAATAACCCTTGCATAGAATCAATTTACAATGACAAAAGCAATTAAAAGTAGAAAAGAACAGTGTACCTCCTTTTAAATCTTAGCACTGAATAAGCTCTTTTTAAACTCTCAGAAAAAGATAATCATGATAAATAATGGAATTGGTTATTACAAAAAACAAACACATACTCTTTAGTGAATATCCCCCGAGGGCCAGTAGCTGTGCCCAGGCTGGCATCCAGGCCATGTTTTTCCAGAATATTGCGGGCAGCTGGACTTAAACGGAACCTAAGAAGAAAACATGAAAGTTAACAGAACCAATTAACACTCAGATTTGATCCAAATAGATCTAAATGTCAACAGTTTTGCTGATAATTAAAAAAATTAAATCTTACACTAAAGCTACAGTGACTCCCATAGATAGTCACGGTCAAATGTAATCTGTACAATCTGGTTTATCCGAGTCTCAAAATTTAACTATTTACTATTTCAAAATACTCTTTTAATAAGAGTAAATATTCATTAAGGAAAAGAGCTTCCATTCTGACTACCCTTTCACATGGCTCTTCATCGCACACATCAATAAGGAACTAATTATATTGTTCCCTCATATATTTTCTATTGTGTTGAACTATACATAAAAGTTACCATTTTAAGCATTTTTAGGTGTATGGTTGAGTGACATTAAGTACAATCACACTGTTTGTTATGCAACCATCATCGCCACCCATCTCCAGAACTTCATCTTCCCAAATTGAAATTCTGTTTCTTTAAACAATTAACTCTCCTTTCTTCCCTCTCCCCAGACCCTGGCAACCATAGTTCTATTCTGTCTGAATTTGATACTCTAGGTACTTCACTGAAGTGGAATCATACAGACAAAGGTCTTTTTATGACTGGTGTATTTTACTCAGCATAATGTTATCAAGGTTCACGTTGTGGCACGGGTCAGAATTTCCTTCCTTTTAAGGCTGAATAACATTTCATCGTATGTAAATAGCATTTTGGACAGATGAGTTGTTCCCACTATTTAGCTACTGGGAGTCATACTGCTATGAATGTAGATGTACAAACATCTCATCCAGTCTCCTGCTATCCACTCTTTTGCATACCTATCAATAAGTGGAATTACTAGGTGATATGGTGATTCTAATTTCCTGAGGAAGTGCCATCCGTTTTCCACAGCAGGAGCACCATTTTACATCCCACCAGCGAGGCACAAGAGTTCCAATTTCTCGCCATCCTCACCAATACTTGTTATATTACAGGGTTTTTCTGTTTCTGTTTTTTTGATAATAGCCATCCTAATGGGTGTGAAGTGGTATCTCATCTTGATTTTGATTTGCATTTCCCTAAATTGAGTATTTTTTCATGTGCCTGCTGGCCATCTATTTATCTTCTTAGGAGAAATATCTATTTAATTCCTTTGCCCATTTTTTAATTGAGTTATTTTGTTGAGGTTGAATTACAGCTTTCATATTTTTTAAAGACCTTAGTATTTACATGAAAGCACTTTTACTTTAAATATACTCGAGAAGAATAAGAAAGACAAAAACAATTACACTGATTTTAAAGGTACAGAAAGTAAGGCATAACCAGGGTCACATGCCTAGTAGTATCTCTCTTCTACTATGACCTTCAAGCAAAGCAGCAAACATAAATGACTACAAAGTCAGCTAAAGAAAATAAACCCGATTAGTATAGATTAAAACAGGCTGTGTCTAGAAGTATAAAACTAAGAAACAGAGAGGAATAACTGTGGCATTTACTGCATTTCACGGAAGTTGCTTAGCTAATATGGGTCCAGCATTATCAAACCTTTAGATTTTTCAAGAGAAACTGGAATTTTTAAATTTTTATGTAAGAATAACTAGTAACTGACCAATCAAAAAAAATTTTTTTAAAGAAACCCAGGGTGTGGACCAACGGGTTCACATATCAATCAGGTTGTAGCCTACACAGTGGGGTCTCAGACTCAACGTGAGTCTCTAAGGATGACCGATCTCAACAGTTAGGACATATTCTATTATCGCTGCAAGGAAAGATCACTGAGTACAAGACATAAGCGAGACTGTCTTCTGATATTCATGGTAACTGAAAGAGGAAAAAATAAAGAGGAGTCAAGGCAATGGAGTCAGAAATAATTTGATAAAGGGAATTTAAAAATTAGTATTTCTAAAAAATACTGAGATTTTTTTCTAATAAGAACTGACAAAAGGAAAAAATATTAAAAAATGAAAAGGTCTGCTTTTCTCTATGAAGAACTTTTCTTATAAAGCAAAAGTAATTTTGTACAATTATAGAGAATACCAAAATAAGTGAAACTTGTTAGAATTTGCAAATTCCATCAATTAAAGCTATATAAAGCTAAAGAAAATGATGTTTAGTATCTGTGTTGTTACAGAACAATTAGACAACACTGAGCTCTAATCTGTGTCAGAATCTCAAAGGTTTGAAAAGAATAGCATGTTAAAATGAGAATTCTAACAGTTATACATTTGAAACTGGAATTCACATAACAATAATTAAAATTCCATGAAAGAGAACACAATATGAAGTTTGATATATTGAATTCCATCAGGAATTTTAAAACTTAATTCAAGCTCAACATGGACACAGACTGTTTTGTTCTCCACTGGGGATACAGGGCTTTCAGAGTACAGGTATTCAATAACTATTCATGTACTGAATGAATAATGATGATAAAATAAACATTCTGAGGTCTGAGTATGCTAATATCAGCAATTTCCTACTTAATGTACAAAGATGTTTGAATTATGATAATGACTAAAATAATGACTAAAATTGCCATAACAATTTTTTTTAACATCCTTATTCAAATAAACATACTCACTGCAGTGTCCTGGGTGTGTGTTCCTTCTTGACAGGTATAGAAATCTGTGGTTCTGGTGAGGGGCGAGGCACTGATGGTTTTGAAGCAGGTGGTGGAGGACCTACATCTTTGGGAATTTCAACATGTTTCCAATCTGCTCCTTCTTCAACCATCAAGCCAATTAGTGAACCTAGTCGTATATTTTTAGCTCCTTCTTCAACCTATGTTCAAAAAAAAATTGGAGAGATGGAAAGGCTCATGACTACAGTACTTTATTCCTTTGTTGGGTAATTCTGCACTGGTTAGAAAGATCTTTTAATATGAAATAAAAGCTGCTTTCAAGGCAGCTTGCTTTCACCTTCTACCCGCCACCTTCTCCCACTTATACCTTCCTTTACCACTCTCCCTGTTCCAGTTACTAATGCTACCTCCTGAAATAAACAAAGAATCTAGAATTTCTCCTCTTCCTGACAACCTTCAAATATATAAGAGCTATCATTATCATTTTCTTTTTCTTGGTAGAGATGGGGTCTCGCTATGTTGCCCAAACTGGTCTGGAACTCCTGGCCTCGAGCAATCAGTCCACCTTAGCTGCCTTTGAAAGTGCTAGGATTACAGGTGTGAGCCAATACATCTAGCATCTTCTTTTCTGATGTTAATTCATACAAATCTAAAACAGGAAATTTTGGTTACATATCTCAACTATTTGTTTTTCCTAGATAGTTTCTATACAATGGCTTCAGAATTCCAAGAGCTGAGAAAGAATTAATTCCCCCAAAATTTGCTTTATTAAAATGTAAAGCAAAATCTTTTCAGTAAACTTAGTCTCTAGAAAAAAAAAAAACGTTCCATATATAGACAGAATTGGTTAACCATTCTTGTAAATGTTAAGTATAGTTTTTACATCTTTCTTTATATTTACTTCTTTCTCTACATCTACTTACAAAATCTAAAAAATAAAATATAAATAAGATAGGTGATTTTTAAAAATTAAGATAAATATATTTTAAGCATTTCAGTAGCATTAATTTATAAAGAAAGGGCTGATTCTAATTTACTTACTAAAAGAAGTTGCTGGAAAGTGGTCAGATAACAATATTTTGTAAGTTCAGCACTGGAAGATGTCATACTTTTAAAATTTTCTATTATTTCTTTTCAATTACTCTAAATTAAGATTCATTACAGATATATTTAATGAATAATAGAATGATAGGCTGCAGGATATTCACTAATATAGTAATTATAAGGAAAAGCATAACTTCTAGAATGAGTGACATTTCAGAGTAACACTACTTGTGATGCTTATTAGTATGTGTGCATTATTCTTAAAATAATGAGGCATAAGTTCTGAGGGTTAGGAAACTTTCTAAGTTTACTAATTACTAATGGAAAAAAACTGGAGCAATGCTTAATGAAACAAAAGTGTTGGGGGAAAAAAGAATACAAAATCCTCTCAAAGACTAAGAAAATAAGTCCCTAAAAAGAGAAAAATAAGCTATAATTTCTAATCATTTAAAAAATGTGGGCTAAAACTAAACACTAGAGTCAGTGTTTAGAATTTTAGGTGTTATTTTTAATCTTTAGTTTTACATTATCCCCTGCTTTTTAGTAGGCTCAATTATCCAGCTCCTTGGTTCTGGCAGTAAAAATCACTTACATGTATTCCTAGAAAAATCATTTTATTATGTGTGCTAACATGAGAATTATTCCACAATGAAAGAGAAAGGTGATAAAGGTGTAAGTCTTGCTAGTCATTGTGGATGGGAGTGGGAGGTATCATGGGGTGGAAAGACAAAAAACAAAACACCAGTAATATCACCTTACTTTTTTTTCCAATTTTTCCTGATAAAATTGCATACATTGTGTTATGAATATGCTCCTGTTCCCATTATCCAAAAAGCATGTGGAATAACAATAAGGCTATAAAGGCCTAAAATATACATACAAACTTTTCTTTGGCAAGGAAATAGCTGTGACACTAAAGCTGCTATCAACTATATCCACCCCTGCCCCCACCTTTTTCAGAGCATTAGGGCCAGATGAATAGGCATTGCTGACCCACTGACATGGCTGGCAATTTGAAATGCATTACTAAGCAGCTAAGTGGAAAATGCTATCAATTCTGGAAGACTTTCACAGCCAACCAATCTAGAACAAGGGCCAAGAACACAGACTGCCAAAAGCACACACAATAAAATTTAGCTAGGTTTATGACATATGGCAATTCAAGCAATCTTTTTCAAAATGCTGCATCTATTTTTCAAGAAAACTATTTTTGGTATGACTATTTATATTTTCTTAGTTATAAGACTATGAAAATTTTAGCTTCTGATTCATATTTCCTACAAGGAAGTTAACTATTTTTTTAACATGTGTTTCAACCTGGCTGTTAATAGCACAGATGACAAGTAAAGGAAATTGGACATACTAGGATTCCAAAAATAAAACATAACTGGCTAGAAAAAAAGAGAAATAGAATTTTCTTGTAAAAATGACAATAAAAGACTGTTTTTAGATTTACATCTAATTAGAGTATAACATTCCGGAGTGTGGTCTCTGAATAGAATACACAAACACAGTTATCGTATCCATGCCCGAAGCAGAGGTGAGCCGGTGGGTCAGAACTAAAAACACATCAACAAGGGACTGCTTAGATGTACAGCTGATCTGTACAAATCAAACTGTAGAGGTGCAAAGGGATACTTATTGTCCAGTGACAACCAACGAATACAAATTATTAGGCAAACATACTGACTGACATGAGGGCTAATGGTCACTAAGAGCTGAGTAAACAATTGTAATAATGGGAAAAGCAACACTTACTGAGCACTTGGTACATAACAAGTCTTGGGATGAGTGTATGTGCTGTCTCTCATAACCTGCCCTACTATCATTCCCTGATGTAGGTAGTATTATCATCTCCACTTTACTATGAAGAAAAATGCATAAAGAATTTGCTAATCATTATAAAACCAATAACTGGCAGAACTTTTTAGCTATATGAATTAGTCAGCAGTGTGATTCCAGAGTCCAGTCGTAGCTGTTGCCCCATACTAAATGTGAAGCTAAGAAACAAACATGATTGTTGGCTCCATCAGTGAATATACCACACAATCCTCAATAGTTATGATTTTACCATATGTGGCTTTAAGCATTTCATTTCACTTATTTTTCACAGAGCTCTAATATTCCATTACAAAAATAACATACACATTACAGAAAATTTAGAAAATTCAGAAAAATAGGCTATTAGAAACTTAACACTAAAACATTTTAAACACTAGAAATAAAAATGTATTACTGTAGTAAATAATATAACATTATAAATAAAGAGGTAAAAATAAAAGGTAACTTTATTTCAAGGAACTCTACACTCTTGTTGAAGGTTAACAAAAATAAAAACTTACCACTATTTTGGCCAAGATGCCATCATCATTTGCATCTAAGGTAACCACAGCTTTGTCAGTCTCAATTTCACATAACGCATCACCAGCACTCACAGCTTCACCTACAAAACAAGACTAGGTTTGTTTTGCTTTTAAAAATATCAATATTGCCCTGACTTCACACTACACAATCCATCCATGTAACAAAAAACTACTTGTACTCCCTAAATCTATTGAAATAAGAAAAACTTAGGAAAAAAATATGAATATTAGTATGTGTATAAGTGTGTACTCTATAAAATGTGAATAAATGCCAAAATATTCTGTAGCTATTTCTGGGGTGTGGAAATACAAGTAACTCTCATGGTGTGTGTGTGTTTATATGTGTGTATATGTGTATGTTTTGTTGTGTTTTCCAAAAGCTCTATAATGGACATAAATTTTATTTGTTATCATAATAAAAAACTATGACAAAGATTACCAAGCAAATATTAAAAATGAAATGGCACTTTGGAGATAACAGCAACAAATGTGTATTCACCACTGAACAAATCAATTCCAGCCTCCACATCCCCCCTGTTTCAAATACTTTGCCTATTATTCCATGAAGAATAGTTTTACAATTAATAGCACTTCTGGACTAAAATCTTATGAGAAGTTAAGAAACCCTGCTGGCACCATATAGCATAAATGGATAAAGCATATAAAGCATAAAGAGAGAAAAACAAAGACACAGCTGAGACCAAATAAGGATCATTTCTGTGCAACAACAACAACAACAAAAAAATCGGCAAACTCAAAAATGTTGAGCAGGACCTGGAGCTACAGACTCACTGGTTTCTGGATCTAGAAGCAGGTTTGGGGTGGTTTCCTTTAGGGATTAAAGGGAACTAAAAGTAGCCTGCTTGATATAAGGGACTCATATCAGATTCACTACTTGAAGGTAGGGCTAAGTCAGGGTTCTTCCGCTCATAATATGAAGCTGATAAAAAAAAAAAAAAGCATTTAAAACCTATTGACTGAGACTATGGTTTTGTTAGGCAGATAGGTAGGATCTCCTGTTCCTCTAGATGCCCTGCTTTGGTGCTGCCCCACCCTTAATCCTATCCGGAGCAACTGCCACACCTGGGGAAGGAGGGAACTTTTTACCAATCTGGGAAATTTCCCAGCCTAGGATTTGGAAAGTGACCTAGAGTAACCTAAGGCTAATTATTATGTCATTAGCTTAAATCCACATTATGGTTCATCCCCTCTCTAAGGCAGAGCTTTTAGAGAAGGAGCTTGTATATGCAGATACAACCTTGAGAACACCTGTTAATCATTTGGTAACATCCCAAACCTCCAAAAAAGTCCTTCCTCAGAATAGGCCAATAAAAGGAAACAACTCGAGAATTCCCAGAGAATCAGTAAGTCTGTCTTGTCAGTCTTTCTCCATTTGTGGAGACAGACCTGTCTCATTTTATAATAAAAACCTACTCGTGTGAAACTGCTTCCTGCTTGTGGTCACTCATCACACTGGCCCTGCTTGTGATTTTTTTTTCCAAGCAAGGAGCCAAAGAACTAGGATGACAGTCTGCCAAAAGGCTGGACCTGACACTTTGGTGAGTATGGTCACTCTTTGGCCAAGAGCATACCAAGAACAGAGAGCAGACTGCCATCCTGATGATTTTAATCACAAACTGTGGGTCTAGGAAGGTGAGGGATAAAAACACAGCCTCAGTACCAAGAACAGAGCCAGCCATCCTCTGGCTCCAGGAATGCATCTGCCAATAGCCCCAAAATCAATAGCAAAATCCCGTGGTGGGGGCGGTAGGGTAAGGGACACATAGGAGGGGAGACATTGAAACAAAAAGGAAAAACTTCCACTCAAAAGTAAATTCCAAATCAAAGTTCTGAGACATATGAAGAAATATAATGCTAAGAAGCAAGCCACAAAAATCAATAAAAGGAAAAAAAATTCATTTCAGAAGCAATTTATTTAGTGCAATCTGTCAAAGTAAACAAGCATCTTGTAGATATTCAAAAATATAAATGAAAGTGGAAGAGCCAGCACAAGACCAAGAAATTAAAAACATAATGTACAGAAATAAAACATCAGGTAAAAACTAATTAGAAATCTTGAAAATAAAAAAATTAAGTCATTGAAATAAAAAGAAACAATCAATGAAATATATTCTGTACAAGACATAGTGAGAGAGTGAATTAGTAAAACTGAAAGGTAACCACCTGGAACTTAATATAGGTAGACAAAAAGATAAATAACAAAACAACAAAACATTGAGGCTGTGATGTTTGCTAATGGAGTCCCAAGGGCAGAAACTGGTGTGGAGAAGCAACACACGAAGAGACAACTGCTGAGAATGTCCCAGAACTAGAGATATGCATCCTCATAAGAGCTCTGACTGAGTTTAGTATTGACTTGGAGGGGGCACAACTGAGCCTTACAGTTTGCTAGGAACATTCTAAATCTTGACCTAGGTAGTGGTAACATGGATATATATGTATATAAAATTTAATTGAGCTTATATTTTAGGCAAGCTAGACCTTGATAAAACATTAAACAGAGAAAAAAGAGTACTAGACTATATAAACATCCATCTACATTAGATATACTATAGAGTAAATGCGTATCATCAATATTAATAAAAATATCATCTTAAAAGTTATCAGAGGGAAAAATACAGTTTACCTCAATGGAATGAGACTGAGAACACACTTCTCAGCAGATGCAAGAGAGGTCAGAAAACAATGAAGGAAGATCTTCAAAAAGCTGAGGAAAAATAACTGTCTAGAATTTTATATGCAGCCAAACCATCATTCAAGAATGAAGGAAAAATACTTGTTAGACATTCAAAGGGAAAAAAATTTACCACCTACTGAAGATCACTTAAAAGGGCTCTTACTAGATGCAGTTGATCAGGAAGAAAAGAGGACACAGAGGACCCATGGGATACAACAAAAAAATTATCACAGAAATTGCTAAAATGTTAACTATTAACCATACAAAAAGTAACATTTCAGGGTTTAAAAAGTGTAAAACTCAAACTCTAAAAAATAATAAGATAGATAGGGGGATGTTTAGGTGATAAGGCATGCGATTGTGAGGAAAAAATATTGGCAAAATTTAATTTAAAAATAGAAATATAATCTACAGGATTAAAAACAGCAGAGAAAAAATACAAAATAACAATAATGATCATCTAACTGAAGGCAGGCACATGAAAAGAAAAAAAGCAAAGAATAAACAAAAGATGGTAGAAACACAACCAGATATATCAGTAATCACAATAAATATAAATGGATTAAAATCACCTATTAGAAGCAGAGATTATAAAAACAGATACAAAAATAAAATTTGGGTAAATGTAGCTTACAAGAGATAGACCTAAAACAAGAACAAAATAAAAAATAAAGGAATAGAAAAATACATAACATACATACACACCTCCTCACACACACACAAAATAGCTGACACAGGATTGAAGATATAGTTGAGACCTTACACAGTAGCTAATGCCTATAATCCTAGCACTGTAGGAGGCTGAGGTAGGAAGATTGCTTGAGCTTAGGAGTTCAAGACCAGCCTGAGCAAGAGCAAGATCCCATCTCTACTAAAAATAGAAAAATTAAAAACATAGAAAAATTAGCTGGATGTCATGGCACATGCCTGTAGTCCCAGCTACTTGGGAGACTGAGGCAGGAGGACTGCTTGAGCCCAGGGCTTGAGGCTGCAGTGAGCCATGATGATACCACTGCACTCTACCCAAGGTGAGAGTGAGACTCTATCTCATTTAAAAAAAAAAAAAAAAAGACGTGATTTGAAAATAAATTAAAAAATAGCTGAAGTAGCAATATTTTAACAGGAGAACACAGTAAGAGAACATGAAAGAGAATCTAAAACACTAAGTTAACAAATATGTTCTGAAAGTTCACTATACAGACACTACTTCGTTGTACTCCAAGATGCTCAGAGTTATATCAGTTAAAACAATTCAGAGTCACCTATATAAATTATTTTAGTGAAATAAACTTATCTGTTAGATGATATTCAGTGGTCACCTAAAAGGTACCTCATCTACCTTCTAAAGGTTGTCCCTAGCCAACAAATATTTACTGAAAGTGTATTGGGGCACTGAGGATACAGCAGTGAACAACAGCAACAACAGACTTCAAATTTCTAACCTCAAGAAGCTTGATTAATATCTCGTGACAAATAAATTGGAAATTACAGTAGGATGAGATGAAGTCAAGATGCTTTGTGAACATTCAAAACTAATTCAGTTTTTGGAAGATGACAGAAGGCATCCTAGAATAAAACAACACTGAATTTGAACCTGAAAAGGTGAGGAGGAGACAAGTAAAAGGGCAGTGATCCAGGCAGAAGGCAACATAGCCAAAGCCCTGGAAGCAAAGAGAACATGGAACTTTGGAGGAACTGGCAAACAGTACGTAAGAGAAGTGGTAAGATTACGCTGGTAAAATAAACAGGAATAGAACAAAAATGACTTTTGTATGTCATACAGAGAAAGCTACAGTGACAGATTATATCATACTTCTTTATATGACAGATGTTTTAGTAGTTACAACAGATATTTCAAAAGGGGGAAAAAATCACACCCTTATATGTTTCTTTTGTAACCATGGGAGAAACTATTGAACTAGGCAACCTAGCAATTAAATACTTCTTAGATGCCTAGAAAATAAATTATGGCCACAGGAAAACAGAATAAGATAATATTATGTCAATTATGTCCACCTATATTCAAATTCCAACCAACCTTGAAGATCTATCTACAAATTCTACTTTAGCCCTCTTTCTCTGAGTAACTTAACCTACATGATTTTGTTACTGTTTCTAAATTCCTATATAGTTATAATGAATTTAAAAAGAATCACAAATTACATTATAAAATGTTACATTACTGTTAATTATTTTTTTAAGATTGGGGTTTCTTGTATTTACTAGACCAGTGGTCCCCAATCTTTTTGGCACCAGGGACCAGTTTCAGGGAAGACAATTTTTCCTCGGATTGTGCAGGTTTGGGGATGATTCAAGTGCATTACATTTACTGTGCAGTCAAACTTCTCTGCTGATGATAATCTGTATTTACAGCCACTCCCCTGTGCTAGCATCACCACCTCAGCTCCACCTCAGACCATCAGGCATTAGATTCTCATAAGGAGCGTGCAACCTAGATCCCTCGCATGTGCAGTTCACAGTAGGGCTCGTGCTCCTATGAGAATCTAATGCCACTGCTGATCTGACATGAGGCAGAGCTCAGGCGGTGATGCAACTGATGGGGAGTGGCTATAACAAAGATGAAGCTTCCCTGGCTTGCCTGCCGTCACCTCCTATTGTTCAGCCAGGTTCCTAACAGGCCACAGACTGGTACTGGTCCACAACCTGGGGGTACTAGATTATGAGCTTCTTCACAATAGGATACACCATAAGTGCTGTATATTCTCCCCATTCCCCAGGTCTCAGGCCACTGCCCCACACATAATGAGTTTTAGATGAAAGTGCTTTAGAAAAAAATGACAATAATTTCACAAATCCTTATTTCCTCATAAGGTATACATCGTTCGAACTATACATCAAACCTTTATATTTCTTTTGGTTCTCACATTTGCTTTGTAACATGTTTCTGACATTTAGAAAGACTGGTAGCCTTTTTACTTTGTTTTTAATTATGCCTACATCTATTCATATAACAGACAATATATGTTAGGTGTATGAGATTGCTGAGGGGGGAAGAGGAAAGGAGAGGGTGAAGGAGAAAGGGAGAGAAGAAACACACAGAAAAATCTATCTACTCTTGAATCACTTTTACCTGTGAACCATAGCAAGGTATAAAACATAGTATTATTATATATGAAAGAATTATCCCTAATTTATCATAAAACTAAGGTTCTATTAATAATCATAATGTAAATGCCAAAAGAAAATTTTGAGACTAATGAACCATAAAGATTCCAAATCTACTAAGTTTCAGCTTTGATCAACAATTCAGTGCTATAATTTAGAAATAATGCTTGGCAAAATAGTTATAAGGACCCTCTCCCAACTCAGACGTGAGTTTGATTCCAAGCTCTGACGCTTACTAGTGATCTTGACCAAGTTACTAAATCTCTTGGACTCTCAGGAAAACGCTGAATGCACAGCTCTATAAAAAAATATCATGAAACTGGAAGTGCTAACACTTCACATCTTTAGGTAACACTTTACAATATCTTTAGGTGAAAATAAAACATTAACTATATAACCATTAGGAATTAAGACAAATTCTGGCTTCCTATTCCATATTGTTATTTCTATTACAGTAGATCATTCAACAAACATTGATGTATAAGGCATTGTACTATGCACTGGGTATCACAACAGCAGTAAGATACGCTTCAGTCTACAAACAGTTGAGTGGAGAAGAAAGAAGACTGAGCAGCTAGGATAGCGGCTCATGGCCAGCGAGAGGTAATAGACGGCTTCTCAGCTGCCATGTTGATGGCTGACTGGTTGCAGGAAATGGACGCCCTGGAGTGTTACTGGCACCATCTTCTTGTGTTCCTTGTCAGTGGTGGAGGTGGAGCGGGCCCAGAGCGAGAGTGAGGACCCCAGGAGGGGCCAGAGCAAGGCCCACCCCAGGGGCCACTCCCCAGCACCGAGGCCAGCATCATTGTCCTGTTCCTTTGTCCAGGTGGGCAGAGCCAGAGCTGAGGACTGCAGTATACAGAGGTTTCCCTTTCTCTTTTTAAATTCTAGGTATCAAGTATAGTCTTGGTCAGACACAGTTAATGATGTTTATTAACTAAACACATCCTGTGGCTTTCATAAAATATTTTTGTTCTGCCAAAAAATTAGAACTAAAGCTTCTATTTAAAAGATATGTGGTGGTAGTGGTAGAAGAGAGTTAGTTTTTAATCTGTAAGACCAAGTAAATCAGAGCTACATGAATGTTAAAGAAAAAAGCTTCTTCTCAGTGCTATGTTGAACCATGACGACAATCATTAGAAACAAAAATAATTGTTTACTCAACAAATATTTACTAGGTGCCACTATGTGAATGACACTGTGATAAAAATAGTAATAAGACAGACCTGCTTCAAGAAGTTCCTAATCTGTCTGAAGAAAAGTACAACAAGCAGCCAATGCCAATCCCATCCAATTAGTACCTACAGCAGAATGGGAATCCAGAGGAGGGATCCCTAGTCAGTGTTGTCAACCCTATCACTTCATCACACACAAAGAGGATTCAGGTCCTGTCCTAAGGGCTGAAGGCATGAGCAGCAACTTGAGAAGGGGCCCTTAGACAACGTCCCACACATCCCTCTGGCCTTTTACATGAGATCTGTCTAGTGGTTACTGTATTGGACAGCTTACCACAGAACATTTCCATCGCCACAGAAAGTCCTACTGAATATTACTGTATTCTGATTCCATTCACCAATTTTAAAATTCTGATATAATACCAATATTAGCAATCACTGTAGAAAAGTATAATAATGGAATGCAATTTAGTAATAAAGGGAAGAATGAACTGCTGGTAAATGCTACGACATGGATGAACCTGAATCACGCAAATGAAGGAAGCCAGTCACAAAGGACCACGCATGAGTCTCTTTACATGAAATGTCCAGAAAAGGCAAAGTTTTAAAGACAGAAAGTAGGTCTTCTTTTTGTCATTTTAACAGACTTTAACAGACTTGACCTTTCAATTGATAAAAAAAATCAACTATGTGCAGTCTGATTAAACTAAACATATCTGATACACACTTCCCCCCCAAATAAAAAACTTGTAATAAAGATACAGAATTACAGCTCACTTCACCTTTCAAGAGATTTTGAAATTGTGGGTGTTTCCTAGCACTTTCAGTTTTTTCTCTACTAATACTACAATGTATATACATATTTTCAATCTTCAGACTGAAATTCTAATACTCAAAGCCAGGATATACGGTACCTTAGATTACATCTAGTTCAACTCACTCCCAGGCAGTTCATGGCACCCCAAAAGACAAACCATGATTCCTGAGCCAGAGTCCTTTCCTTTGTATCCTAATCCCCTTGGCTTAAAACATACACACATGGCATTAGTGAAAGTAGTTGTGAATTAGAGAGTCTCAGATTTTCAAGAAACCTTAAGGGTTTGTAAGATTGAACTGCTATCCACTGACCTGGCCTTTCCTTAAAAATAAACTAGGTTCATAATTAGATATAACGCTGTTTTTTTTTCCCAAGAAAAATTTCAAACTTCATGTGTAATGGTCTAAACACATTGTTTTAAATAATGATGACCATTCATTAATACAGATCTCAAAATCAAACAAAAACATAACTAGTAAGAGAAAAAAGTACTGTCAGAATATAAATTTGTTTTTAATATAAAACAACTGAACCAACTTATCATAAATGTACCAAGCACCAGGCACACTTAGACACATATAGTCATACCCATGTGTACAGTATATTATATAAGTGTTAATGAAAGAAGCAAATTACACTCAAAAAATCACAATTAAATCACTCTTAAAAAGAGACTAGTGAACTACTATCAACCAAGGATTAAGATTGCTCTCAATTACTTACCATGTTTTGGTTAAAAAAAAAAATTCCCCTCAGTTGGCAGAACACAGAATTTTAAGAGCAACCTTCAGGGAAACATGTTCCAGGGGCTTAAAATACATCTTGGCCCATCCTATGTGAAAATAGCACATTGCAATAAAGAAAAAAAGAAAAAGAGAACAGAATGATGAAATCATGCGTCTCCTGGCCCTTTATCACGCTGTCCATGGTCTAATGGGTATGAATCACTTATCAGATTGCCAGTGAGCCAGACGTCTGAGAGATAAATGTGGCCCCCCAAAATCTTCTTTTCTACTGGCCTCAAAGTGTGAAGAAATTTAATCTTTTAAAAATCATCCCTAAAAGGGTGTTCCGTGTCTGAATCATTATTTAATGATACCACCACCCTGTCACATTGAGTATGGAAATAGCCAAAGCTCTATGAGTCATCAGGGAAAAGAAACCTAAAAATAGATCCCAAGTGATCACATTATTTATAAAGGTGAAACTTTCTGAGATACTGATAATTATTTTAAAAGATGGCAGCAGCCATGCAGAGTCAACTGTTCAAAGTGCTTCCCAGTGGAGCAGTGGCTCTTTCATTTATACAACACGTGTCTGTCTTAAATTCTAGAAAATTCTCTGCCAGTTTTTTCTTTGATATTAGCTCTACTTCCTCATTCTCTCTTTTTTCTCCTTCTGGAATTTCTACTATTGGATCACTGGATGCTTTTCATTTTATCTTTCATGTTTCAACGTTTCTTTCTTATTTTGCAGGGGCTTATCTCTTGTGCTGCATGCAGGCTAATTTCTTCAGGTTGTTCTTCAGTCCACAAATTCTTTGTTCAATTATGTCTAATCACACTTTAACCAAACCTTGAGGCTTTTTGTTTTTTAATTTTAGAGACAATATTTTCCATTACTAGAGGTTCTATTTGTCCTTTTTAAATCTGCTTGGGCTTTTTGGATGGTGTCTGTCTTTTCTCATATTTTCAATTCCTTCTCTTACATGTTTAATCCTGTCAAACATATTTTTATGAACCTAATATGATAATTCCAATTATCTGCAGTTCTTGGAGTTCTAGTGCTGTTTCTTACACCTACTGACTTTTGCTCCTAAAAGACTGTTTCCATGTGCATTACTAAATTTGAAATTATGAACCCTTGGTAAGTGGGACTTTATCTGTGAATCCTGTGTGGCTTGAATTAGAGGCTGTATCCTTCTAGAATAATGGCTTCTGCCAGGCCACCCAGGAAGATTATCTGCCCAGGACCACCTTATCTCTATCTGTAGATTCTCAGAAAATACAAGTACTATAAATTTGAACCCCAAAGCCTCAAGAGGACAGAACTATGAGAGCAAATTTTTAAGGGAGGAGGTATTTTTATTCCATTTAGGAATAAAAGTCAAACGAATAAATTTGCCTGTTACCATGCGGCATTAAATTCCATATCTATATGCTGACGACTCTCAAATTTCTACTAATATCTCCAAACAAGACTTCACTCCTGAACTTCATCTCCTAAAACGAATCATCTATTGAACACCTTCATTTGAATATCTAATAAGCATCTCAAATTTTACCACATCAAATCTGAACCTCATTCATGATTTCTCTTCCTTCCTCTATATACCATCCCCCCAAAAAACCCAGCTGTTCCTCATCTCAGCAACTCCAACCTTCCAGCTCAAGCCAGGTGGTGCATATGGCCTCAACTCCCACTTACTGCTCTGGATATTGGGACACCTGGTGATTTTCCCTTTTCCTGCGTTTAAGCTCAATTTACACTGAAAAGGTTTGTTTTATAATATTATATCCAATAGGGAACAGAAGAAGCCTTACCCCATCTGTTTAGAAGGTCAGAATGATTAGAAGCCCTCAGTGCTGTATTTTCAAATGGGAGCAGGCAACGGAGCCTACTTAAATTGCCTATAGTTATCTCGATACCAGAGTACTCTTAGGGCCTGTTCCATTCAGTGCAATGCTACTACTAACAGGGCTTGGAAAAGCATGTAGAAACAACTTCTTAGTAAATAACCACAAGTGTAGATATATTTTGGCTTCAGGATAATAACTCTCACAGACTGATAAACTGCAGATTGGTATTCAAGATCCTTCCCATAACCTATCTTATCTCACACCTACTATGCCCTCAATGCAGCCAGAACTACCTCCCGCGGCCAAAGTATGTGTCATGACATTCTCCTTCCAAGACTTCGCCAGTATTGTTCATATTAACTGGAACACTCTTCTTTCTCGCTTTATTTTTTAAAGCCCATTTATTCTACAAGGACTAGCTCAAATACTACCTCATCTGCAAAGTCTTCCCGGGTCCCTGTCACTTACGCTGCTTTTGGCTTACTCTCCCCTCTGCCAATACATTTATTAATCAACCACTTACAGTGTTGCTAGGTCTGTTCCAATTAATATGCTACTCATAAAAGGGAAAGGAAACATATTAACAAACTCAGACATACTCCCCACTAAGGAATAGAATTAAGTAATGTTTCCAATCAGACATAGGTACATCAAGGATCAGCCATGATCATCTGGAGAGCCTCACTGTGCCACACCTCCTAACCTCCATACTGGCTCAATCCATAGTTCTATCCATAATCTATCCTGTTGCCCTTCCTAGCAGCCCGGACTCTCTAGGAACTGGGGCCTTGTCGCAAACTCCCAAACTCATTTGGCTAGGGTTCTCAAGTAAATACTTGCCAGCTCTCTTCCTGATCTCCACATTTGTCATCACTGGCAAAAGTGATGCCATGATAGACTAGACCTCCTGCAATCTCAGCATAACTCACTCTGCCAGGCTCTGAGGTTCTGCCTGCTGCCTAAACTCTCTCAATGCTACTTTATAGGCACTAGACTGAACCATTCAATACCAGCATTTGCCTGAATGACCTCTGTGCCCACTGAATCACATCTGGACATCCTGAAAGTCCTTGCCAGGGATAGTGTGTGGTAGCAGACAAGTCCTCTCCAGGCCATGTCCTTCTTTCTCAACTTCTTCTTCCCTTCTCTCTTACCCTTGTTAACATCTGATTTACCATTCCTCCAGATGAAGCATAATAATGGTTGTTGGGAACTCATCAGGTCACCTATAATTTCTCTGTATATCTAACAATCCCTGATAGGAATTCACATTCACCCTCTTTCCACCACAAAAGTTTAACCTGGTGCAGAATGAGTCAAACATAAGAAAAGATGGCTACGGAGAGTACTAAAAGAGGATACTGTGTGGCCAATACCTGGAGGGGTGATTCTACTGTCACACCTGGCAATGACCAGAAGAAGAAAAGGAAAAGAAAGCAGCCACCAGAAAAATAGAAAATCTCTTTCTCCAGCTTCCTTCACATCACCTGCTCCTATGTCCTTCCATATGATGAGCACTGGAGCATACTCACCTCTTTGGGTCTCATATTCTTGGTCATATTTTCTAAGCGCTATATTAGGTGCTTAAAATCTCATGAAATGATTGCTAGGCACAGTAGTGTAACACAGCTTTATAGGTGGTACTATGTCAAATATAATACTAACATTCAAAATTATCTGGTACTTATAAAAAGCCGAGGAAAGAATAGTTTCTCACCTCAAATCATATCCTGAAGGCAGCATGTATGACTTTTTAAAATATATATATTATTGCCAAAATTTCAAACATATACAAAAGTAGTAAGGAAAGTTAATGAAGCCATGTGTATCCCTCACCCACTTATACAAATGACAACTGTTCATGACCACTCTTGTTTCCTCATCTATACCCCTCCCTATACTCTTATCCTCCACCAGGTTATTTGGAGGCTAATCCCAAGCATACTATCATTTTATACATAAGTATTTCAACTCATTATCTCTTACAAGAAATTTTTTTTAAAAAAATAACTAAAATATCATTATGAAGGCTCTAAAACTAATAACTCCTTAATATTATTAAATATCCAGCCAGTTTTCAAATGTCCCCATCAGTTTTATTTGCTTGAATCATAACCAAAATAAGGTCTACACATTGGCATCAGTCTCATATCTCTTTTATGCCATCAGTTCACCCTCCCTCCCCTATTTCCTTCTGAAATTTATTTGTTGAAAAAACTGGCCTGTAGAACTCCTCAGTGTGGCTTTTGCTGATACATTCCTCATGGTCTCATTGAACATAATCTACTTTCCTCTGTATTTCCTCAAAAATGGTAGTTATATCTACAGGCTTGAGCATATTTGGCTCAATTTTTTGGCAAGACTGTTTCATAGTGGAAAGCACACAATATCTGGTTATCTTTTTGTGATGTTAAAAGCCATCGATGATCTCTAGCTATATCCATTATTTCACTAAAGATTACAAAATGGTGATACAGCGACATTCTATGATTCTTCCATCTCTTAACAGCTGAGACATGCCAATGAGAAACTTCTCCTCAATTACTTGTTATACTGAGCTATAATTTACAGAGAAAAGGCAGAAAAAAATGCTTGAGTCTTTCCATTCATTACCAATATTCAAAATTAGATAATTTCCCGGCATCCTTCAAAGCCAACCAATTATTATCAGAGTTTTTTTTGTTGTTCTTAAGAGATAGGGTCTCATTCTGTTGCCCAGGCTGGAGTGCAGCAGCTCAATCACTGCTCACCGTAACCTCAAGTCATCCTCCTGCCTCAGCCTTCCGAGTAGCAGGGACAAAAGGTGTGCGCATGGCACCTGGATATTTTTTGGTTTTTATGTAGAGATGGGGTCTCACTATGTTGCCCAGGCTTGGGCTCAAGTGATCCTCCCGTCTCAGCCTCCCAAAGTGCTCATGCCTCCCCTTACAGGCATAAACCACCACGTCCAGCCAAGTTTTTTCTTTAGTATTACTCAAATATACTTAATGTATTTCAATATACTATAGCTATTACTGATCCTCTTACCATCTCTGGCTCCTCAGGCCTTTAAGATGCCCTAAGGAGTTTTGATAGTTTCCTTGTTTTTTGAAGTGACCAATATTCCAAACTCACCTGTACCTTTCCTGCCCCAGATCTGTAAGTAGCTATTCTCCAAGGAGCCTTCATTTACTTTAGTGGGAATTGGTATTTAGAGACTAATCTGAGTGCTAGGGGATCGGTGCTATGGGATTGATCCTTGTTTTTAGGCATTTCCAGGAAAAAGAGCTAGAAAATGTACCACCATAGAGTCTTTCCTAACTCTTTAATTTTTAAATATTAGCACTGCTACCCCTTTCCTTGATGAATGATACATACCCATATGCACTTGTCTCTACCCAGCTTTTTTCACTGACAATCATTCCACAACAGTATAAAGAGATACCTCTTCAGTATTTTACAATTGTGGCTGTATTGTAGTGAAAACACTGTACTGACTAACATTTGGGTTGTTTGCACCTTTTGCTATGATTACAAACAATGCTGCGATACATAGCTTCATGTGTTTGTCCTTTTTTCATTTTTGCCAGTGTAACATTGAGATAGATCCCTGGAAGTGAGTTCTGGGACAAAGGTAAATATAAATGCAATTTTTCTAGATAGCAGCAAATTCTCTCCCCTGGCATTTATACCATTTGCATTTTCTCTAGCAATGTGTGAGAGTGCCTGCTTCCTTCTATTCCCTTCACAGTCTCATCAACAGAATAGCTTGTCAAACTTTTTAATGTCTGTCAACATAATCAGCAAGAAATGATATCTCAATAAAGTATGTTTGCATATTTCTTATCAGTAGAAAGGTTAAGCATCTTTTTCTATGTTTAAGAGGCACTGGAATGCTTTTTCTGTAAACCATCTGTTCATACATCTTACCTATTCTATGGAGTTATAGTTTTAGTCTCTATTTTTTAGGGATATTAACCTTTGTGATATAAAACTGCAAATACACTTCCAATTTGTCACTTGTTTTTTTACTTGATTTATCATGTTTTCAGCTATACAAAGTTATTATTTTTACCATCAAATTTACCAATATTTCCCTTATTGTATCCGGATTTTGAGTTATTGTTAGGGTGTTTATTTCATTTCCAGGTCCAGAGGAATTTACCATTTTTTTTCCCCAGTACTTACATAGTTTCACTTTTATTACATTACGTGTTTGATTTATCTACAAATTAACCTTGGCATAATACAAAGAATAAATCTAATACTGTTTTCCTTCTTATATATCAAACATTCACATGTAACTCCATCTATTTCCTCATTTCCTATTCAGTTCCATTAGTCTGTCTTTTTAAGCACCAATCCCACAGTTTTAATTCTAGAAGCTTAATATGTTTCAATAACTAGTTAGGCTACAACCTTCCTCCACTACTCTTCTTTTGAGGGTTTTCCTTATATTCCTACTTATTTGTTCTTTCCTGTGAAATGTATGATGTACTTGCCTAGTTCCAAGAAAACACACAGACGCACACAGTCATGATAAAGTTATAAACTAAGAGGAGTGACAAATTTATGATGTTGAAACCTAAAGCCATATATAAGGACTAAAACTTAGGAAAAAAGCCTTAAAATATTTTAACATTCTGTGTTTGTGAAAAGATACAGGGTGAACCGAGAAAATCCTTGTTACATTACCATGGGACAATTTTATTTAAACGAATTTACATTAACTAGCAAAGGAACACAATTTATTTAATTTATATTATGTATTATACAACTGATTAGAAAAAAACCCCAAATGACCAAATAACAAAGCACACAAGACATTAGTGATGTACTTGCTTACCTTCCTTTTTCAGCCACTTCACAATGTTCCCTTCTTCCATTGTAGGAGACAGTGATGGCATTAGTATCTTAATGGGATCAACTGAAATTGAAAAAAGGAAAGATTAGCCACAAAAAATAATGTGCTTCATGAGGCATCAATAAAGTTGAAGTAAATTAATATCAAACTCTATTTGAGAAAAGATATTCAAAAGTCTAAAAGACTCCCAACTGGTAAACTAAGTGTCTAATAAACAGTATGGAAACAAATTTAAAAAAATAAATAAAAATCTTTTTTTGGAATATTTTCAACTCTTTTTTCATAGTTCCCCAATACTCTATGCATGTTTTCAAGCAGGTGCTCACAAGAAAAAAAAAAAAATCCTAGCACTCTGGGAGGCCAAGGAGGGAGGATCGCTAAAGGTCAAGAGTTCGAAACCAGCCTGAGCAAGAGCAAGACCTCATCTCTACTAAAAATAGAAAGTAATTAATTGGCCAACTAAAATTATATAGAAAAAAAAATTAGCTGGGCATGGTGGCGCATGCCTGTAGTTCCAGCTACTCGGGAGGCTGAGGCAGAAGGATTGCTTAAGCCCAGGAGTTTGAGGTTGCTGTGAGCTAGGCTGATGCCATAGCACTCTAGCCCAGGTAAGAGTGAGACTCTGTCTCCCAAAAAAAAAAAAAAAAAAAAAAAAAATTAAATTAAAAATTAAAAAAGAGAAAAACTGATTTAGGTTTCATCTCCTCCTTTCCCTTTTGTCTTTGCAAAAAACATTTACAGGTAAAGAAAAAGACTGGGGAAAAAACAGTAACAGCAAAAATGGGGTTTTAAGTTTTGTTAATAAGAATAATGAAGATCAGAGTTTAAGAATTGGCCTTTTCTTTTCCTCTAATATTATATCACTCAAGATTCAAAGGTTCTCCCTAGTAAGTGTGAACGAAAAGGTCTGCCTTGTCAAGAATGACCGTGGAAGAGAGCTTAAATGTTTAAATTAATCTCAGATTTTGTTCCATACCACAATTCAACTGGGGATCCAAAAGGGTAGACCTCAAACCAGAATGACCTCTCGATGAAGCATAACTACTTTTTCCTTAGGTACCAAAGAAGAAGACACCAAATATTTGTCCACCTGAGCTTCTCTCAATAGTCACTACTGTTCGGGAATATACTCAAACAGCATACAGTTTTTAGATTACAACTTACTAATAATATTTCGTGGTACCAAATTACATTCCCTGAAGTCTTCCATAGAACCTATTCTCTCCTCAGATTATTCAAATCTCCAGACCTAAACAAGCAAAACACTATAGAGTATAGCTAACATATTTCAAATGTGGAAGAGGACAGAACAGTTCCTTTATCTCCATTGAGGCTTTAGGATTAAAAACAAGGGAATATAGCACTAATGTTAAATGAGGTTAAATATTTCCCTTGGGAAACTTAACTAATTTTACTGTAATTTCAAATGGAGAGCTCCTATGGCTTCAAGACAAAGGCACTTCCATCCCTTTGAAGTATTTAGAAGAAAGCTTCTGGCTGCTCTTCACTGAAGGATGCAAGCATACAAACCTGCCTCAGCTGTTTCCTCCTTTTCTTTAAAGAACTTCCAGCCTATAGGGAACTGCAGTTTCTTCCCAGCTCTTCCATGTGCAAGGCATAAATGGACCTGCCTTTCAAGGCATATCATATCCACAGAGCCACCTCTGTTCCTATCATCAGGGCTCACAGGGAGTAAGGTAGCAATTCAGATATGTGTGTTTGCTTTACATACACGAACTCTCCCTCTCAAACAAAAAGCCCAAAGTCTAAATATAGGGTTGTACTAAGAAGATCAACTGTAGAAGCCCACAGATCTAAGTTATATTCTCTAACTCAATGTAACCATCAGCATTAGGACCGTTACTTTGAATTCCACCTGACTCTTTTCCTCTCTCTCAATTGGTACCAAATTCTAGTAAGGCTAGCAAAGTAGAATTATCACCCCTAAATGCCTCAATGATGATAGAACTCAAACCATATTCCAAGTCAACATGTCCATTCCATCAATGAGAAAACCACAATCCAGACTAATTAAGGGATGTGAATCTAGTGAATCTACCTGCTTAACTCTCAAGGCTGTATTCTACTATGCTGTGCTAACTTTATGTCTCAGTGTTCCTTACAAATGTGGATTATCAATTAATCACCAGTTATTTATAGCCTATTCACCCAGAAATTCAAACATAGCAAACCAGACATATCAAGTCCATGTGAGCATTCTTCATGTTTAATCAAAGATCCTAATAAAATCTTTCCCTGTCTTGAGCATATTCCTGTATTATAAAACCACTTTTACTACTGACAATGAAAATTGCAAATGTGGAAGAGAACAGGTAATCTCTAGGTCCATTATATACTGGAACCGTGGGAAGAAAAATAACCACAATAAGTTTCCTAACTCTTAATTTACTATGAAAACAGTTATTTCAGAAGAGATTAGAGAACATAGGCCATCCAACTCCAATCCACTATAACTCAATAATTATAGCTGCAATAGTTTAATTCCCAAGCTACTCCTAGTTAAAAATGCAAATTATAACTAGAACATAGCTTTAAAAATATTTGCATTTTTTTCCTTAGAAAAATAAGTCCTTGTGAACTAAAATAGGCACATTAAAATATTAGGTAGAAAATAATTAAACCACGCACAACTTCAATTTACAACACTGGAGTACCAAACTCTGGAGTGAACTAGAATTAGCAAAGTGTGCTTAGGGAACACACACATACACAGAAGGAAATATTGTAACATTAATGATGCATCTCAAAATCCAAACTATAACAATCCTACATCTAATTGCAAAAATTCTTAAAAAGTGCTCCAAGCTCAATACACTACACATTTCAAAATAATAAAACGAGTGTTCTAATCCTCTACATTATGTTGTGCGACTATCACCTTTTTCATTTTTTTACATGGCCTGATGAAGAAAATAAAAACATTTGCCCAAAGAATGTATATAGCCAGCCCAAGGCTCAGCATTAATTTTGTTAAGCTCGCAATGACAAATGAGCTTTTTAATTTTAAAAAGGGTAAAAATAAACAAACAAACCCCAAAACAACACCCCTACCATCTAAATAGCACCAGCATAAGAGGCCAACCTCATCTTGAAAAGAATAGCTAAAAACAAACAAACAAAGCCCCAATATGTTTCTTCTGTCAAAAAGTTCAAGCCTGGTATTGTGACGCAGAATATTTCATAAACATATACATATTAAATCTATATATCAAATAGAGTTCCACTTTCAAAAAGCAACTAAATGGACCTCAATGATTCTATACTCAGATTCCAGACAAATACTAAATTGATTCTCTGAAAACAAAGGCTCGTACTGGCCTCCCCTTCCTCTTTTTTTTTTTTCAGTATTTGTTAATTATTCATCAAGAGAAACTATTCCTCAGCCCACATATTCATAACTCAGGAACACAGGTCAGTGACAGATTTCAATGTAAATCAACTCAAAGAAATTCTCTATATTCCAAAGTCACTTTGCACTCTAAAAGATACCAGCCTTCCTCATCTCTTCAAAATCTTTCACAGAACCATTATTTCGATAGAAATCTGCATATGCCTTCTTTCTTGGTTCCGCCACAGCAAACTTATAAAAAGCTACAACCCCCAGGGATACACCAAACGCTCCGAGGACGCGTGGGCTCCGGCCGCGTGCGCTTTGTCAAAGCGCTGGAAGCCATGACAGTCAGGGTCCTCAATGGGCACGCCAACCTCAACACGTCCTTCCCGTCCCATGGAGAAATGAACTATGCAGCTTCCTCCTACTGGCGCGGAGCCGCAGCTCTGCGCATGCGCAGCTCGGTGTCCCAACCTGCCTAAGTCACGTGTGTGCTGGGGATGGGGGGAGCAGGAAGGCGTCAGTCTACTTTTTTACCACCTCCCCCTTCCGCCATGTTTTCAGGTCAGGTGTGTCTTGGTCTTCCCCATAAAGAAAAGGCCCGGGGACTCCAGGACACCAGGGCTGCGCCGTGGCTTTGGTAGAGCCCGGGGCTGCGAGGCAGGGCAGCGGGGTAAACCGAGATCTGGAGCCGTGGTGTCTGGCAGTAACTGGCTATCCTGGTACAGAATGTCCCGTTGGTCACGGCCTACGGGAGCCTGGTGAGGAGGTGCCCCGCCCCATTCCTATAGTCGCACCTGACCCAATAGACGCCCTCCTCTTGAGCTGTTCCATGACTTCTTTCTCCACCCACTCACCTGGCCTTTTCTGGGTTTTGACTCCTATCTCAGGAGTAGCTGGGCGCTTATGTCACTGACCCAGACCGACCCTCCCCTAGCCGAGAACCCTCCTTCTAAATCCTAGGACACCTCCTCTGTTAGCTCCATAAGTAAAAAAAGAAAGCTTTAGAATATGCAATATTTTAAAAATGTAATAAAAAATAGAAAATAAATCCTAGGTTACAAACTCCACCCGTTCCCGCTATTCACTTCCCTGATCCACACCTGGCTTTAACCACCTTGCTTTGCCTCAAGTTTTTTACCTCTCTTCAATATTTTTGTACTTTTACTCTACTTGCCATGATACAATTCATATTTATTTTTATGATTCTATCTCCTATTATAATCTGTGACCTAAGAAACCTTTACATTTCCACTAATCTTGACATTAAGGACTATATTATGAAACCTTATTCATTAAGTATTATTTTCCAAATTGCCACAAAGAACCTCAAAAATTTCCATATTTTAAAAATAAAAACAACATAATCATTCCTCACACAGTCACCCTTCATGGAATAAATTGAAACTGCTTCTCTGACTAATGATAATAAAATATAAAAATTCTGTAACAGATCACTACCCTTACTCTGAAATGAAGGTGACAAAAACCAAAGAAGGATATTATGGACAGCTCTATTATTCAGTACTATAATATCTCTTGATCGATTATACTCATTTATCATGAAGAGTAAAATGTACTATATTTTCAGATCACTCTAACCAATCTATTCTCAGATTTTCATGCAAGAAAAATCATTTCAAAAGATTAGCATTAATGTATTAATAACAGCACATATTTCATTTTAGTATATCCTCTCTTGATTAGAACATTATATATACATCATTTCCAAATATATTTTTCCAGTGGGAAAGTAATTATACAATTAAAATTTCAGCTTTGAGTGACAGGGCTACACATAATATCTGTTTTATGACTGTTGTCAACTTTATTAAGATAGTGTAGGATTTTTAGACTCCTTGGAATGGAATTTTGACCTATACTTAATATCATTTAATTTTCATTAGAAATTAAATACAGCCTTCCTCCTCATTCCAGTGGGCAATACATTCTATCATTCACCTGTCAAATTAAGGCGGCTCTAAAATGTGCACCAATTTCCTACTAATATTAATTCTGCACAACTATGGGTAAGAATAAAGGAAATGTGGTTTTTGCTCCACTCATTATATAGGTTATTTCTACTAGTACTCAAAAAGTATTAAAAATTTAGTTAAAATTTAACCCTTCTGTAGTCATTTTAGTGTTCTGTTCCTTTTTATAAAGCTAGCAAATTTTATTTAATTGGCTCATAAAATCTGCCCTTCTATAGTAGTTACAAAACATAATCTAAAAATTTTTAAGATGGCTGTGGTGATCTATATGTCCAGTAGTTTATATTTAAACACAGTAATTTGAAAAGTTACACAAATCATTAGGACTTTTAATCTTTCTTTGTCAACAGAAATAATAAAGTTTTTGCTTAGTATATTGTTACTTTCCATTATGCCAGCTATACAAGCAATCTATCAATCACTGAATTTTATAGTAGCTCCTCTGAGCAATTCCTGTATTTCTCCAAATCTGCTCTTCCAATTTTTTGCAGTACAATTCCTCCTTCAATTCCAAATATGGTACATTCATCTGTTTCTACTTTCTTGTTCCCTAAAGTATTTCTTTTATCCTAAGAATACTCACACTTCAGTGAACTCCATTATATCAAAGCTTTAAATTGATGATTTATACATGAACTCTAAAAGGTCTCCAGATTAAAAAAAAAATTAATACAAGCAAACTCTCAAAATACAAATGCAGAACAAATTGCTTTGTGGTTAATATGAAGCAAATCTAAGCTCCATTACTCTGACTAAAGTAATTAAGGAAATTCGGCAGTTTACATTTGGTAAAGCTGAAGTGTCACGCTCTATCTAGTTCATTTATACAACTATAATCCAAGCACAAAAATCATGAAATGAAGATAGACCAAATGAAGAAGTAAATTACTCAGTACTTTCTTAGTGTGCCTCCCCCATCCCTAACATTAATTTGCTTCTTCTCTAACAGGGAAAGAGACTACTCATTTAATTGCCTCTCATTTCAATGCAGGAACTAAATAAAATTGAACCTTTAAAATTGATGTTCAAATAAAACAAGTCTGCCATCTGCAGGCTGGATGAAATAAGGCAGAATGAAGTACAGGTAATTTTAAAATTAGCACCAGGGCACAGAATACGCAGCTTTGAACAAAAGGAGCTGTTTTTTTTTAAAGGAGTGTTTGCCATGTAAGTCTTCTTTGTTCAAATAGTTATTTTGGTGTGGTACTGGTGTAAAAATAGATTGAAAATGTTAATGGACCACAAAAGAAAATGCACAACAGTTTGTCTGAAAATAGCATTTACTTATGCTAACAAACAAAAAATAACCCATAAACAATATACAAGTCAAGTATGCCTTATCTGAAATGCTTGTGACCAGAAGTGTTTTGGATTTCTTATTCTTCCGATTTTGGAATATTTGCATTGTTCTTACTGGGTGAACATACCTAATCCAAAAATCTGAAAATATGAAATGCTCCAAAGAGCATTTCTATTGAGCCTCACGTCTATGCTCGAAAGTTTCAGATTTCAGATTTTCAGATTAGGGACACTCAACCTGTATATGGCATAATCCAATTTCTACCTGGCCAGCACACACACAAACTGAAAGGACATACTCCAAAATGACAGTAGTAGTTATCTCTAGTTAGTGATATTACCATAAGGGCTTTTTATTTGTTTCTTATAAACTACGTTTTAATATTTTTCTACAATACATTTATCCAGTTTCACTCCCTCCCCCAAACTTACCTAATACTAAGTAAAAAAAATGTGCTTTTGTTTTTGTTATTTTTTAAACAAATCCAGGTCACAAAAGAGAGAAACTGGCACACAATTTTGGAAGCAGAATAGTAAATAGATGAGTAATAATCAACTAAAGAGACCCTAGAAAGCCTAAGATACCCTAAGCCAGGGAGGATTTGTGTGGCTGCTGTTTGCAGAGCAGCTAGATACCTGGATCCTCTCTCAATCCAATGCTAGGTTACAACCTATCCTCATTCAACAGAAGACTGGAGATTGTTTTCTCTGGAGAGGGTTCAAAAAGAGGGCCTTTGGAATGGAAGTTCTACCTACACAGGAAAAGCAAAAACAGTAACAATCAAAATATGGGGCAATATATGACAATCCTCCATTGTGCATAATTTTTTTTAGTGTAAACATGGAATGGATTTAACTAGAATAACTTCAATGGAGAGGAAAAACAGAGACCAGAAGTCATTCACAGATAATGTCTAAAATAGAGACAGAGAGATGGGCAAATGCCAAAATAAAGTTAAGAGACAAACAAAAATGGTTGCTTCTAAGGAAGAAGGGAAATGCGGAGAGCTGGGGTAGAGACTCACTGTATTGTTATAAGCTTTTTAGTACTAGTAGCCTTTTGACTATCTAAATTATATGTATGTATTACTGTGTTAAAGGAAATATCTTATTACTTAATAAAATATTTTTTTTAGAGGAGAAGCAGGAAACTATAGTGATTAGAAAGCAAGCGCTGGTACCAAACTGCCCAGGCTCAAATTACAGATCCACCACCTACAAGTTACTTAATCACTCTGTGCCTCAGTTTCCTCTTCTGTAAAATGGTGATATAAATAGGTTTTTGTAAAGAAATAAAGTAACACATGCAGAGTCTTTACAGTGAGGCCTGGCAAAATGTTAGCTGTTTATTATTGATAGAGAGCACAGAAATGGATAAGAGGGTAGATTCTGGAGGCATCCAGATAGCTGGCTAGACGTATCACAATATCCCACAACATAGCATGTCACAATTCCTTCCTGGGTTATTAAGAGATGGATGCACAGGTTCCTTTCACCCTCCCAGCCTAAACGTGAAGATTTGCATTTTACTCTCTCCTTTACCTAATCCAGCCTTGTTCTCATATACATATACAATACAGTGCTTGACAGTTTAAGTGCTAAAACTGAGGTATTAATATAAACAAAATGTAATAGCTGATGGAAGCACAATCTCTACACAATGAATTCACAAAAATGGTCACTTATTAAACTTTTCTCAACCTACCCTTTTGAGAGTATATATCCTGCCTGGACCCTCTCAGATATACAGTAAGATCTGAGAGGGTTGCACCTAAGTACTAAGAAATATTTCAAACTATATGGAAGTCACTCTATTTGAAGGAATAGTATGAACAAAAGAAAGGAGAGGGAAGACATATTTAGGGGAAGGTGAACAGTCTGATGAGCCTAAATGCACAAGTAAACTTACCCACAACCAGATCTGAATCAAGATTTCCAAATTATAGGCTTTGCTATGGTCACCTATGTAAATGTATCTACTAGTCATTTATGTATAATCAGAACCCCTATATTAAAACACATCTTTCTTGTTCTCAGATATGTTAAATATCCTCACAATGTAGCAGAACTACTTTCTGTAAGAAATGATCAAAATGTTTATGGAAGGAGGCTGGAGACTAGGCAGTATTATGGGTAACAGGGAGATAAGAGTCTCCTTGACTCAGAATTATACACAAAATTTTTCATGTATGCATTTTCCTGAATAAGTGGTATACCTTCTAATAGATGTGTACCCCTCTAAAAACTAGGGCTAATAGATTCCCAAACAAACTATCCTGAATTATACATTTGTCAATCCTAATTCTCTCTTAGGAATGTTTCATTTAACAGAAGAAAGTCTTTGATTTATATAGTCACAGAAAGGTGTCAAGTAGATCATTAGGTATAGTAAATAAATGTAGCACCTACCCCCAAAAATATCACCATATGATTCATTTTGTTTATGGAATCTGCTGATTCTTTCTTACACTTTTACTTAGTATCCAATGACACCTTAGAAACAAGGCTGACTGGAATTTTTAGGTAGCATATGGCTATAGAATGTATTTCCTCTGAATTAAATAACCCACTTTATAAGAGGTTTCAGCTTACAATACTGACCTTCTTAGTATTAAACTATAAAACTAAAACTCTACATGAATCCCACTTTATTTTGACATACTGGGAAAAGGGCACTTATAGTCTAGCATAATAAGAATGAACACACACGTGATAGGGGATTTATACATTTTGTTGCAAAAGGCAAATTAACTTCAAGACAAAAATAAGAAAGTATATTGAAGAGTCTATCTATTTATAGATAGCAGGAAGTTTAAATATACTCTTAGTCCTGCCACCTTTATACACAGTCTAGAATTTTGATGTCTTAAATTTTTCTAAAATGATAGTGATACCATGGCTGTCACTAAAATGCTAGTCCATAATGTAATTATTACTAAAATGTCTGATTTTATGAAAAAAAAAAGAAGTGTTCACTTAGAATGTACACATGGTGAATAAAACTTCAGTATGTTGACATGGTTCTGCTGGTGTCTGAAATCAAGCTATCATTTGATACTGAGGTAGGCTGTAGTTAAGCAAAAAGGCATTGGTGTCAAGCCTGGGCTGAACTGGAATTCTATCACTAGATTACAGCATTAGTTTTGGGAGTACTAAATGAGTTGATTCATGTAAAATGCTTAGAAGGCTGTACGGTATTAATATAAGCAAGCTCTCAATAAATGCTATTAATACTTATTTACAAACCTACTCCCTGAACAACTTTCTTACTGGCAGAGGCTCAATTTTGTGCAGCTGTTTGTTTTTCTTGTGCACATGTGCTCAGGGTTAGTGATTCCATCACCTAGCCCCTTATTAGTCAAAGCCAGTCCATTCTTTACACCAGTGAAGTCAAGCAGTGACTGACTTAAGGGCATTTGACCCAATCCGGGTCAATACAATATAAGGGAATTCTGCTGTGGTAACAGTAGAAGACATGTCTTTGTTTTGCAAAAGAAACATCCAAGAAAAAATATCCTTTTTTTCCTCTGGACATCATCACGTACATAGTTCCAAAGTAGTCATCCACTTAGCTCACTAACTTTGGGCAAATTGCTAAACCTCTCTAAGTCTCTAATTCCTCTCTGATAAAACCTGATGAACCTTTGCAGTGTTCTTATGGTGATCAGAACTAATCCAAATATAGTGAGTGCTCAGTATGTGATGGCTACTTCTAATATCTCCCTTTCATATACAGAGTGAAGTGTTTGAAAGCAAAGCAAACATATACAAGGTATTTCCTGATAACCTAAATCTTCTTAGTCCCTCATGTTGCTGCTTCTACTAAGATCTCATTTACTCACTTCCTATTTTCCTTCAATGGCCACACACCTCAACTGAGTAGCCTATATCTGCTTTGCTCAGGTGATGATACATTTTCCTTAGTCATTATTTAGCCTAAAAATAATTATTTTATAAATAATAAATAAAATAAATATTTTAATCAGATTGTCACAGTAAGAGACATACCAATCATTAATTCCCAACTCATACTACCATCTTAAAGAAAATGTCCAAACCATAGCCTTTGAAGTTATCAGCTCTGGGTACCCAATTCTCCAACTGACCTACAATGGATCAATCAGATTCTCTATCCAGGGAATTTGAAAGAAGATCAGAGAAATGATGGTGAACAATTGAACTAAACTGACAGAGTATGGTGCATAAAGACCTGAATCACCAATAAGGCAAAGCAAGCTGACATTATGGAGAAAGAAAACCATCAGGAAGCAGATTGACAAGTCTGCCTAGAAAAAAAAAACCAGAGAAAGAGAAAAGACAGACAAAGGAGCCCTAGAAGAAATAGATGGAATCATTATGATTCCCCTGTGGCCCAGTGGCACTTTATATGTGGTGTTCTAAATCCTATTTTTACTTGAGCTATTCTATGTGTTTGTTTTCACAGTTAAATGAGAGTTTGAAGACGTATTAATATAGTGTTAATACTATACAATCAACTATCATCAAAGTTGCCTCTCTCCTTGTGAAAAACTCAGATGCCTACAGAAAACAAGCAGGTAAAAGAGGGCTAGTATCTTAAAGGTTTTTGCTTTAGATTCAGACATCCTTTATTTTTATAGTAAATTGGTAAGAATCTCCTCCTTTATACACACATACACAACATCTGCTCTCTCCTGTTTTTCTTGGTCTATCTTTTACTTTTATCTTATGCTTTCTGTAGAGATAAGGGTACAAGAAAAGAATGACAACTAGAGGTGATAGCAAATACCAAGGGATAGTCAGCCTTGCTGACTGAGAAGCAATGAAGAATAGGAGGGATAGTGTTAAACCAGGAAAGAATTTCCTACCTAATAAGAACGATCATTATTCAGTCTTGGGCAACTGCCCCCACAATAGGGTTTACTTTAAATTTTCAAGGAGATACAAAAATCTGTGTTTTTATGTAAAGTCTCCTAGTTTTTAAATGTTGTCAATAAACTTTCTTCTAAAATGATGTGGGTCAGTTCACTGGCTGCCAACTTGGAATCCGACTATAAACTTTAGGGTCCTTTTATAACTTCCTAGATTTCTAGCTTCCTAGACATTTTTAATATGTATAATATACAAGGTCTATAATTATAAATTATGCAAATCACTACCAAGGTTGAACCTCATTTATTTTTCTATCTACACATTATTTTAAATTCAACGTTATTCTTCAGAGACAATGTAAAATCACTATTATTAACATCTTATTAATTACCAAATCATGCCACCTACTCTAAAAGGACAATATAAATGCTTCAAAGTGAATTGCCTAAGGTAGGTTGAAAACTTTACAAATGCTGTCAGTGACACCTGACCTCCAGGCCTTTGTTTCTACTGTTCCTTCAACCTGGAATGGCTGCCACCTCTTCCTCTAGGAAGCCTTCTTATGTACTATTAATACTTTCTTATTTCTTATAACTTGAACTTACCCCTCAGAGCTCCCTGCACACACTATTGAAATCATGCTTTTATTATTTATGTCCCCAAGCAGAATACAAATACCTTAAGTATAAGGCCTACACGGAATTTAGGATTGCACATCCCGAAGCTAAATATGACTAACTCGGCCACGTGGCAGAATACCGAGAATCTGTTTTGTTGAGCTGGCCAATTATTTTCCAAGCAGGCTATCGTATGTCTGGCACCCAATACATGATCATGTCTTCACTCATCGTTCAATAATAGCAGTGGTGAATAACATAGTCTCTGCCTTCTCGATTAACATCTCAGTTGAGAGAATACAACGAATTAGGGATTTGTTAAGCACAAATAAATATATGTATATAAATATATAAATGCTCTTCAGTTCATCAGCATTATAGCTGGGCCTTTGAGAGCCTCATAATTTTACTAAGCCTTGAAATTTTTGTCCAACTAAATGCAGATTATGCCAACTTTACTAAGTTGTGAGAAGTGAATAAGAAATTCTAGGAAGTGATAAGCAAATGGCATATGTCAAAGCACATAAAAATGCAGTCAGTACCTCTTAAGAAAACTAAAACTCCACAGGTACTTCCAACAGACAAATTTTTAAATCCTGGATAGATGTGTGAAAGGAGAAATAGTTCAATAAACATACTTAATTCACATAGTCAACAGTAATCCAAATAGTTGCTTAGTTTTTATAAAATGATAGTTCCTACCAACTCAGAGAAAAAAACACCAGTGTAATTCACACTTTGTAAAAGAAATAGTTCAAAGATTGCCACGTGTATTCAGCATGGCAAAAATCTGTAGGGGAAAGTCAAAAGGAGATAAATTTTGCCTCGCTATTAGGAAAAACTTCCAAAATTTCCAAACAACTTGAGTTACTCAACAATACAGCTTCACATGCAGAATGCCCCCTGCCAAAGAGGTTCATGTCCTAATACCCAGAACCTATGAATGTGTTGTTACATGGCAAGAGGAAATTAAGGTTGAAGATGGAATTCAGTTTGCTAATTAATTGACCTTAAGATGGGGGAGACTATCCCCATTATGGGGAGATTATCCAGGTGGGCCCAATGTAATCACAAGGATCCTTATAAGTAGGAGGAAAAAGGCAGGCAGGAGAGAATGTCAAAAGTGATGTAAGATGACAAAGACTGAAGGCTAGCACAGTGGTTCATACCTATAATCCCGGCACTCTGGGAGGACAAGGTGGGAGAATTGCTTGAGGTCAGTTCAAGACCAGCCTGGGCAAAAACGAGCCCCCATTTGTACTAAAAATAGAAAAAAAAAAGGTGGGCATAGTGGCTTCAGACTGTAGTCCTAGCTACTCAGGAGGCCAAGGCAGGAAGATCACTTGAACCCAGGAGTTCCAGGTTGCAGTGAGCTATAATCATGCCACTGCACTCTTACCTGGGCAACAGAGCAAGACCCTGTCTCAAAAAAGATTAAAATAAATAAATAAATAAAAAATAACTGAACCAAACATTGCTGACTTTGAAGATGTAAGTAAGCCATGAGTCAAGGAATCTCAGAAGCCTTTAGAAGCTGGAAAAGGCAAGGAAACAGGCTGCCCGCACAGGGGTGGAGAACCTATAGACTTCTGATTTCAAGATTGTTCTTTAAGCACCAAAGGAGGCAAGAAAAGCTTCATTTTTCTCTGCTGTTCCCCTTTTAATAAAAGGGTTTGTTCTGTAAAATTTGGATTCAGTCAAAAGGCCCACTTAAGGACCTAGAAGGCCACATGTGGCCTTAAGGTTGCAGGTTCCCCACCCCTAGCAAGCAGCCCCTAACAACACAATTTTAGCCTAGTGAGATCTATTCTGAACTTCTATCAGATAATAGATTTGTGTTGTTTTAAGGCACTAATTTGTGGTAATTTGTTGCAGCAGCACTAGGAACTAATTCAGCTTGCCTTGGGATAGAGCCCTTCTCCCTTACAGGTGGTATTCACATTGAGTTAGAGAAGTTGTTACATTTGGTGTTCAAACTGAGTTAGAGAAATTGTTTACCGTGTGTGTCTAGGGAATGGGAGTAGGTAAAATGCCAAGATGATTCAGATAAGGATTGCCTAAGTGAGTTTCTAAAGGCAGGAATCTTTTAACTGGGCCTATGCATGAACATTTTTGTGCATATAATCACGTATGCCCTTTTCTCTGTACAGAGTTCAAGCATTTTCAAAGATTCGCAAAAGGATCTAGTTTACAAACATTAAGAACATTCTTTCTAGATTATGACCAATACTAAGCTTTTAATATTCCATGATTTTCTAAGGCAATGAGTCTCATAGAGTAGTCCATCAAACATAAAAATAAAACATCAAAACTTATCTAACTGTTGCTTGTAAAATGCACATTCCTGAGCCCCACCCAAGACAATCTCTAGAAGCTGTAAAAAAGTCTAATTTTAACAAACTGGGGGGAGGGGGAGGGAAGAGAGGGGTTAAAAAATCACTGCTCCAAGGAGTGTTTTGTGAAACATTACACCAAAGAAACTGAAAAATTGTTCCCATTACTGAATCTTTAGAAATGTCAATGCACTCATCTCACTGTATGACTTTGTGCAAATTATTTCTTCTGAGCCTTGATATCTCAGAATATAAAGGCAATGTCTACTGCACCTAGTTATTTAGATTAAAATTCATTCTATGGAGTGCAAGGACTGATTGGCAAGTAATACACCACACTAGAAAAAGTTAGTCCTATTCTTCACCCTCCCCCTCCCCATTCCCTTCTCCAAGTAAGGAAAAACAATGTCATGTCATTTTACATACCGTTAAATACAAAAAAAATTGTGTTGTGTCAATGTCACTACTAAACGACACTTTCCTATAATAACCTTATTGGTATGATTCCCCTCCTAAATTTTCACTGTTACCAGAGAATGTTTGCTTGAAATATTTTCCCTGATCTATGTTTGTGATGCCGTAGGTGTTTACAAATTAAATCTTTTAGGAGTCATCGCGTACGCTAACCCGACTAGCCTCCATTAAAAGATCTCCCAACAGAGAAAGGCCTAGAGAATGAATAAGAACCACTAACAGTGACTTCTGAACCTCGGCGACCTTAGGCAGCTTTTCTGAGTCGGAGATGTTTAGACAACCCTGAAGAAATCTAAGATGTGATTAGGAAGGGGCCTGAGAGAAGAGCATTTAGGAACCTCTTGGAGCCTAACAAACAACCCAAATTCCAAGGCAAGGTCACAAAGAAGCCATACAAACCAGGGGACCAGGGGCCGAATCGAGTTCTCCCAGCTCCCAAGAAAGCCCTTTGCGGCATGTATTAAGCCAAGTTGACGAACCCCACCCCAAGAAAAGGAGAAGGGAGCAAGAACCCCAAGAATTGGGAGCCTGGGCACCTCCACACCCAAATGCAGGCCCTCAAGCAAGACTGCTCCTGACCCAGGCCCATCGCTCAGCTAGCTACACTGAGAAGCTGAAAAGAGTTCCGGCCACTCACCTTGAAGCCATTGCGTGCTGTGAAACCATCTCCAACTAGCTGCGCGGCCGGAGGACCAACCAGCAGCCCCCCTAGCCAGCCCTATTCTTCGGCGGACAGAGAAACCGAGGAGGCAGCGTAGCAGCCGCGGTTCACAGCCCAGCCTCCAGGAGGCCGCCATCTTCCCAGCCTTCTCTCGGGCTGCCCGCGGCACAGCCTGATCGCTGTGTGTCAAAGCCCTCCAAGGCCCCGCCTCCTATCTCGTTGGCCACGCCCCCTGGATGCTAGCCGTGCCCCCAGGTCTCGTAAACTTGAAGCCCTCCTAGCCCCGCCTCCAACCTCATTGGCCACGCCTTCCCTGTCAGGCAGCTGCGCCGCCGTAAGTCCCCGCCAGCTAGGCCCTCCCAAGCCCCGCCTTCCGCCCTGTGCGCCCCGCCCCCGGGCTGCCTTCGGTGCGGCCTGTCCGCGCTCGCGGCTCTGTCGCGCTAGCCCGGGCTGAAGATTGGGAGCTGCGGATTCCCCTCGTCCCGGCCATGTCTGGCTGCTACGCTCCCGAGGGAGACTGTGGCTCCCGGCGGTGCTGCGCGCAGGTAGGGGCGGGGCCGCCGCTGCCCGGTATTCCAGGCAGGCGAGGCGCCGGCGGGGCACGAGCGCGGGAGCCAGGCCGGGCGCGGGGTCGGGACCGGGACTTCGAGCGGGTCCGCACGCGCCCCGCGGCCCTCCTCTGCGGGAGTGAGGCTGCGGGGCGGGGCGGGGCGCCCCGACGGCGGGAGCCGGGCACCGCACGTCGAAAAAGGACGAATAACGGAGGGGAGCATTGGGCGACTTAAGTGGGCAGACGGGCCAGAGAAGGAATCGTGGAGCCCCGGAGTGGAGCTGGAGCCGGGACGGAGCTCCTCGAGCTGACTTCCTAGCCCTGGCTGCCAGCCCGACCGTGGGCGCGCAGAAGGCACTTGGGAGACGGGAGCCCACCGGAGCTGTCTCGGTAGGCGGCGCTTTCCTCGGAGCGGTTGCCCCGTGCCTGCCTCAGTGTAGACTGGTTATGGGATGACCACTGGAACATTCTTCCTTAAGCAGAAGTCAAAGAGATCCACCCTCAGGCCGCGCACACACCTGCAGTTTTGCCTCCTACCTTTATACCGAGAGACAGAGATAGCGGTGAATAAGACGAATGGCCTAAGGCAGGGGTGAGGAACCATTTCAAGTTGGAATGCCGCTTTAATTTAGCTCTGAGGCCGCATTCGAGAAACTTCAATTAGATATTTATTTAGACTTTAAAAATACATTATTTTGTAAAAATCTAATGATTTCAAAACATGAAAACTAAAGTTAACTAACCTTTTACTGACTTTGTCGTGTCTGCCTTTTGCAGGAAAGCATTTGAATATTTGGTTACAGCATGGAAGTCTTCAGTTTCAGTCGATCCTCTATATGCCTATCAGTCATTTGTGACCTTAAGGGTGTCTTGATTTAGGTTAGGTAGAAGAACGTGGATTCGCCGCAATAAGTGATTGAAAAGCAAGAAAGCATTTTTCGGACATGTTGCCAAAGGCGTGGTTATTCTGCATATTTCTTATTTCAACTGGATCTTTCTTAGCATCACACAATGACTTTAACATGTCATCTACAAGAGCTCAATCAATTCCATCTGTAGTTCTTTAGGTGCCTTGGTGACCTCAACTAGGTTAGGCTGAAATGCTAATTTGAGTGTGATGTGATGATTCTCAAAGTCGGTGAACCTTTCGTTGTGTTCTCCAATTAATGGGTCTGTAACAGTGGCATATTCTTCAGATGATTCGAGTGTATCATCTTGTGCATCAGTGACCTTTGCTAACTGGGGAAAAGGTTCATCCAGTTTCCTTTTGAAGAAGAATTGTTTTGAAAAAAGATAGCGTTTTTCAAAATGCTTGGATTTTTTGGCCACATATCACATATAGACTTAGTTTTACCTTGCAAAGAAATATTCAAGTTGTTTGGATTTGACATGATATCACACAGAAATGCTGCGTTCCTGTAGAAATCTTTCAATCTTTCACGTTGCTGATTCTGTGCTTCATAAAATTTACCTATCTGTTCTCGCAGAGATAAAATTTTGGCTAACACCTGTCCCTGCTATCGCCAACACACTTTAGAATGATATGGCAAATCCACACTGAATACCTCATCATTTAACTTTACCATGTTAGGGAACTGATGATGCTGTGTTGCATTTGCATGAATATACTTAACAATATATACTTGCAACTTTTTGCAAATTGTCACTTAAAATAGTAGCTTTAGCACTGAGATTTTGCTGATGCAAGATACAAGGAAAAGAAATAGGAGCATCTATATCTGTTGATACTTTCTCTATCTGTGCAATAAACCCTTCATGTTTTCCTGTCATGGAAGGTGCACCATGTGTACCTACACTCACTAAATTTACCAAATTCAGTCCAACTTCACATTTATCTTGAAAGTTGTTGAAAATATCCATTCTCTGTGTTCTGTTCGCAAAAGTGTCCAAAGTGAGTAACTCTTTGTAGCAAAGAAAATCTTCTATTGTGACCCAAATGAAGTATAAAACCGGCACGGAGTCAGTAATATCAGTTGATTCATCCAAAGCAATTGAATAATATATATTTTCCTTTTGAAGTATTGCAGTAAGTTAAGTTGAAGGCTAATTCATGCTGCCAGTCAGTTTTGGTTCTCCTTGAAAGAGGCAGTTGTTTATATTTTGATATGTTATCAGGGTCTAAGCATCCTACAACTTCGACTGTGCATTCTTTCACAATATCTACATTACTGAATGACTTCCCTTTTTTCTTGAGCATATAAGCTACTTTATAAGTTGCTTCAGTGGCATTATTTCCAGGTCTTATTGCTGCTTGAAGGAATTGTCTCTGCTTTTGCTTTTTATCTTTTAATTTCTGCAGTACAACCTTTCGCACCTCTCCCTCTAATTTAAAATATTTGTGGTCTTTGTGAGTATTATATTGTAATGCTGAGCATTGAATTTCTAAATGTTGATATTGCAATATCACAAAGCAAGCAAATCCTCTTATCTTTAGCAGAAACAAGATAATATTGCAATTTCCAATCCTCATTAAAAAATCTGTTTTCTTCCTTCATCATTCTCCTGGTCTTCTTTGACATGATGGGCTATTAAGCAGACAGAATTAAAAAATACTGTTGAGTTGTACAACTATTCACAAATTCCACTTCAAACAGAAACACAGTCACTGTTGTCAAAAGCTGATAAGACTGGCATACTCCATCCCTCTAAACTCTCACCAGCCAGCCTTGTGTGGTAGTGGTACCAGTCAGGTGGGGGAAGTTAGAACTAAACCATGAGAGTAGCAGCCTTTAATTTAGCCTTTACAGCTTACTAATGTCCTAATTATGCTGATCAATCTGGGAGGATTATTTTGTTGAAAATTATTTTATTCTTTGGTATTTTATGTTAATTTTAAAAATAAAATGTAAAAGACAAAAATGTATTAATAAAAATAAAAGGGGCTGGGCGCGGTGGCTCACGCCTGTAATCCTAGCACTCTGGGAGGCCGAGGCAGGCAGATTGCTCAAGGTCAGGAGTTCGAAACCACCCTGAGCAAGAGCCAGACCCCGTCTCTACTATAAATAGAAACAAATTAATTGGCCAACTAATATATATAGAAAAAATTAGCCGGGCATGGTGGCGCATGCCTGTAGTCCCAGCTACTCGGGAGGCTGAGGCAGGAGGATCGCTTGAGCCCAGGAGTTTGAGGTTGCTGTGAGCTAGGCTGACGCCATGGCACTCACTCTAGCCTGGGCAACAAAGTGAGACTCTGTCTCAAAAAAAATAAAATAAAATAAAAAAATAAATAAAAGGATTTGTTCTATAAAATTTGGATTCAGTTAAGGAACTAGAAGGCCACATGTGGCCTTAAGACCACAGGTTCACCACCCCTGGCCTACGGTCCACAGCAGAAGTAGACAGATAAACAGTTTTAATACAGTGTGATGAACTGGCTTAAGAGGCAGGGAATGCCCTCTAAAATTAATTCCCTTGTTCCTCTTGTTGTTTCTTGGGCTGAAGATCCCAGTTAAAAAGTAATAACTCTTGAGACATTTTATTGCTAAACATTTGTCAACCATTATCTTGTTTGAATAAATGACTTTCCCCAAATGAGCAAAGACGACTCTATAGAATGCTAGATTGGCAAGATTGAATGGGAAGAAAGATCTTTGATATGGGACAGGTAATTAGAGATCATTCCAAGGCAGGTGTGTATGGGGAATGAGAAACATAAAATCAACCTGTTAGTAGAATGATGTTTCAATAGCTCAGATGTTCATGCTCCCATGAAATGTCATTTAAATGAGCGTCAAAGACTAGTCAAAGAACCTGAGAATAAACTGATTCACAAACCAAACATGACCCACAGACAACTTAAGACAGGCATCTTTTGTTTGCACCGCTCAATGTTCATGATAAATTTGAGCCAACACTTCACAATTCAGAATAATTTCAGTTTTTAAAACTTCAGAATGGTAGCATTGGGCCCTTATTCCTTCATGAAATCTGGATTGTGCTAGTGAGCACCCATTTCCCCAGGGCATGTGCTGGCCAGGTTACCCCAGCTTCCATTACTCACTAGATTTGCATATGCACTGAAATACATGAGCTCCTCTAGACATTTGTGTTTGCCTGATTTTGCACAAATAAATAAAAAGAACAATGAGAAAGGTTTTAAGAAGTCATAAAATTTCAGTGTGGTTTTAGGGGGGTTGTGGACAATTGAAAGAGACAGTCTCGTTAGCCTTAAGGAAGGGGGGCATTCAGTTATGAGTGATTAATTCAACAAATATTTATTGTATGCCTACTATGTGCCTCGCATTGTGGATTTAATGTAGTGCAAGCTACATCTGATTCCTTCCTACGTAGAGCATGCTGCATAATGGGAGATAGAAAAGAGTAAAGAGACAAGGACAGTATGACAATATGACATAGTACTATGATGGCAAAGTTCAGGGTGCCATAGGAGTACAAACTTGAATGGGTTAGAGAATGCCTCAGAAGAAAATGAAGGTATCAACTGAGGCCTAAAGGATCAGAATGGCATAACCATCTGAAATGAAAGTAAGAGTTTTCCAAGTAGAGGAAGTGGCATATACAGAGGCTTAGAGACAAGGACATGGTGCATTCCCCTACAAAAAGAAGTTTGGTGTTACTGGAACATAAAAGTAGGGGGCAGGGACTTGGGAAGAGATAAGACTAAAGAGGAAAGCTAGGACCAAACCTGGAGGACCTTCTAAGCCAATCCTAGAAATACAGATTTTTATACTGAAGGCAATGAGATAATCAGAAAGATGACTGAGCATGAGGGTTGCTGGCTAGAGTTAAAGACTAGAGGCTTGGAGACAAACTAGAAAACTGTGGCCTAAGTGAGGAATTTAGGCAGTAAAATCAGGAGGACTTGGTTATTGATTAGATGTATGTAGCGAGAGAAGGAATGAAAAATTACTTTCAGGGAGGTTGGACACTACAACTGGCTCACACCTGTAATCCCAGCACTCTGGGAGGTCGAGGCAGGAGGATCCCTTGACGTCAGAGTTCATGACCAGCCTGAGCAAGAGTAAGACCCTGTCTCTACAAAAAAAAAAACAAAAAAATCACTTTTAGGGTTCTGATGAGTGATTGGGGCCTGGTGGCCTACCAGAAAGAGAACACAGGAGGAAGAAGCAGTTTATGATGAGCGTTTTGTGGACATGTTGAGTTTGAGGGACATGCTCAGTGTGTGGTACTGTGTATCAACTGGGTAGTTGTATTGGTGGCTCTCAAGCTAGGAGGGAGAGCTGGATTAGAGATAAAGATTTGGAACACTTGCTCACTAAAACCTTCCCCCTTGAGAGCTGTGTATTTATCGCTCTTTCTTTGACAGACACCCTCTTCTGAACTTATGTTACTTGCCTCCCTCTATAGCCCTTTCAGTAATATTTTATTGTCCTTTGCTCTAACATTCCCAAGTGATTTATGTTTTATAGACTTTCTTCTAGTACTCTGAAGATTCTTCCGGCACTGAGTGTATTCTTTTCAGGTTAAACTCAGCTTTTAGCAGTAAACTCTAAACTAGTTTTACAGTTCTGAAATTAAACCCCCACTGCCTGACTTCTGGCTCTTGAACTTAATTTTTCTAACATCAACAAAAGTCAAGAGGTATTTCCTAAGAGAGAAAGCATTTATTCAGAAACTATATATTTAAAAAGTCTAAGCTCTGAAAAATGCAAACATGGATAAGTCACTGTGCCTGCCCTTGAGAAACTTAGGCAGTTGTAAATGCATGCCAGTAATTAATATACTGCATACCAATACTGGGCATTGGATGGTGGGGGAGAGGACTGAGTTCCTTAAGAAAAGGATAAAATATTTTACAGGTGCAGAAGAAGGGGAAGGTAATTTCAAAGAGTGATTCATAGAAGGCTTTATGCAGAATCTGGCATTTAGATTGGCCCAGATTTAGAGATGGAAACCAAAAAGAAGGCACTAGGGCCAGCATATGCCCTTTCTTAAGCACTACCCAGCACTGACCTCTGTTGATATGTAAGAGTGTCGGCCCATTGTCTAGTTCTGTGTTCTTAAGGGAAACTAGAAACTTGGATTTTGTATGTTATCTCTTAATTTTAAAATGTGGGTGCAGAGTCTTTCTAAGCGCTGTGTAGACCAAATAAACTACTTCTTATGAGTCTGATTTTGTCCACAAGATACCAATTTGTAACCTCTGATACAGGACTTTTCTTAATGTAAGTGATATGATCTTAATTCAACCAATGTTTATTGAACAAAGCACTATGGTGGGAATGTCTATATTGAGAACCTGTTCCCTTCCCTTTAGGGAGTTCTGCTTAGTTGGGGAGAAGAGCCAGGTAGGCGCTATTTCTATTTTTTTATTTTTTTAATTTTACCTTACCTATCACAGTGTCCTATATATGTTGACCTTTAATAAATATTTGTTCTTTGTTACGACTACAAGACAAGGCTATCCAGTACCCCACCCTCTCTGTTCTTTGACCTCAATCAGTACTGTTTATCTTTGCCTCCCTCTTACTCTAGCATCCCATTCCCATGGTTGTAGCCTTCCCTGCCCAGCCTCTGCACCTTCCTCTCACCTTTTTTGGGATGAGGGATTTTTCTTTTCTGTTCCTGTAGTTCCCTCTGTGTACCCACTATCAAAGGATCTTCTACACTGTATTACAAATAGTTGCCTTTACTTGCTGAGACCATTCCCAAGAGTTGGAGGGATCACTCAACTGTATGAATTGGTGTCTCTACAAAATATTCTGGTGTCCTACCGCAGGTAGCCCCTGAGCACCACATGGCAGTCCTTGGGGGAGCTGCCTTTCACATTCGCCTAAGTGGCCATTCCAAAACCTCATCATCTCACCTCATCCTCTACCCCAAGCCTGTTTTGAAGATGACCTTGCCTCCAAAATCACAAACAAAATGAAAGGTGTGAACTCCTCAACTTTAATTTCTTTCTCTTCCCACCTGCACTATAATATAAATAAAGGTTAAGCACTAGGGATCTAGAAACAGACTGTTTGACTCTGACACTTGCTATCTTGGCAGCCTTGGACAAGTTACTTAATCTTTATTAGTATAATAGGGTGATATAAGGATAAAATAAAGTAGTTCACATAAAGCCTGTAGAAGAATGCCTGGCACAAAATAAACAATAAATGTTAGGAATTCTTGTTACCAATGGTATTATTGCATATTTACCTGCATCTTTGCCCTTCTTCCTAAGGCAGATACTTCCCTGTCCTAATTGTAACTTTTTTGTCTCTACAATGACTGACCTTTTAGACTTTTGATCTCCTCTACCTTTAATCTCTCCCTATTCCCCATTTTACCGTTAGCACATAATAGACTGAAAACTGTCTTTATTAACTAGTTTTCCCTTCTATTGCCCTGTCTAGCCCTTTATAGCAACACTATGGAAAGAGTCGTTGGAATTCCATACCTCCCATTTTCATTCACTTCTAAATGAAAGTGAGTGACGCTCGCTGCCATCTGGCTTCCACAGCCAATCTGTTGAAACATTTGTTACTTAAGGTCCTGGTTGACCTAATTTACAAATATAGTTGGCTTAGCAAAACCTTTAACCAGGATGAACCCTGCTACCCACCATCTCTGTGCCTGCACTGAGCAGCTGAGCATTGCTGGAGAGTGTTACGTAACTCTGTTGCCCCGCCTCCCTTCACATTCATGATTGCAGCCAAATCGGCCCTACTGCTGCCCAGCAACCCTCTCATGTTTCCCTAGTAGTTCACTGTCCCAAATCCTGAGATGACCATTTTACACCTTTAATTTTCTTGTCAAACCTCTCATACCCTGTCCTCATAGTCTCATTCATCTGGTAACTTTGTTTATACTTAAGAAAATAGAAGTCATTAGATATGAACTTCTCGCCTGCCTATCACAAAAACCTACAGATCTGCTGAACATGAATCCATCTTCTTTTCATTTCATGAAATGGTTGAAGCCCAGTTCCTCCGCTAGAGCAGGATCTCCAGGCCCTCTCACCTTCTGTAGTTATTTCTCTTCCTCTCCCTGTGTCTCTCCCCATGAATCAATTCCTTTCTGACAGGACTGTCATCTGCATGGCTTTCAAGTCTCTGGCCCTTACACATTTATCCTGTGCCACTTTCAGCACTTCATGGCTCTGCTCTAGCCAGCTGGTCTTCTACCTGTCAGGCACTTGCTCACTCCAGCGCCTTCACACCTGCTGCTTGCTCTGCCTGGAGTACCTGCCTCTCCCTGACGCAAAACTTTGCATGTGCACACACATTCATCACACACTGGTTTTTTTCACATTCTTGAGGCCTTTCTTGATCACCTGGATCAAAGTTGATCCCCGCTATTTTTCTCTAAGCCCCTTCTTTGTTTCTTTCTTACCACTACTGCAATTTATTTATTCTTGTTTACTTTTTTAGGGCAGGAATTTTGTCTCATTCGTGGCTAAATTGCCAGGGCCTAGAAGAGCTCTCTGCACATAGTAAGCACTCTGTAAATATTTCTGACTGACGTCCCAGTGAATAGTGTCACTGTCCACTCAGCTACTCAGCCAGCCAAAAACTTGAGAGTCTTTGAGGCCTTCCTTTGTCCTTCAGTTTTCTTACCCAGAGTCCTTTCTTTCTGTTTAACCTTTCAAAGATCTCCCAAACCCATCTCCACCATCACTCCTGCCAATTTCGTTTTTAACTCTGTCAGCAGCCTCCCTGCTGGTCTGGGCTTTTGCTTTCTTAGTCACCACGCTTCAGCCTCTTCTCTCACTGCTGCTGCAGAAATGTTTCAGAAACAAAATCTGATCATGCCTTCCGCTATTTCCAACTCCTCGGTAGTTTTCAGTCCTCTATAAAATATAGTCCCAAAGTGTAAAGATCCTTTATACTCTGCCTCCCTTCCACCTCTATCCCCCAGAATCTAATTTATAACCATTTCTAACCACTGAGAGTTCTCTCTGAAATGCCCTTTTCTTCACCTATCCAACATGCTCCCACCATCCTCCATTAAGACAGATATAAGAAATACCAATATAGAAAAAACTGCTGGCCTTGAAATTCATAAGTCTGGAGATCACTGATCCAAATTATTGAGATGAGGAAACTGATACCTAAAAAGTGTCACTGACTTGCCTTAGGGCACCAGCTAGTGGGTGGCAGAACTGAAAGTAGGCTCCATGGCTTCTGATCTCTAGTCAACACTTGATCAACAAGAAGAAAAAGGAGCAAGAGGAGAGGTTTTAAGTGCGGTGAAAGTATTTAATAGATAGGAGAAGGGCATTTAAGTGAGGAAAACCAATATGCACAGAGGGGAGAGTGAAACAGATGTGCAGAAAGAAACAAAGACCAAAGACTGAGAGAAAATCCTGACATCTTTGCTGTGCATACATTCAGGTCCTTCCTAAGGTTAATGTCAGGAAAAATTGTGAAAGACTTTGAAATGAGCAAAAAAAGATTACTCACTGGGTGTCTTGGGATTATCTTTAAGCTATTTTACAACTCTTAAATTGTAGGATATTGACAGTAATGCAGATGATTATTCATAGAAATGTAGGCTGTGTTCAGTGGAGATTCAATTTATTATTACTCTGTGAATATTGTCCAATTTTGCTTTATTTGTAAAGTCAGGAATCCTGATTATTTATATATATGTATGTGTATTTTGAATTCTCTCTTGAACCAGTTGCAACATCTTACTGGTTTCCTCATTAACTGATGAATTAAATAATATTTTTGATGTATGCTTATTCTATATTCATATGAGAGTCTTTCAGGAAACACTTTATCTGAGGAATATATGCCTGTGTTTGCTTAAGTTGGAGGAGAAGGTGGGGGCAGGGATTACAGCCATATGTTGGCTGTGAGTAGGTATCTCAGTGACAAGCAGGGCTGATTTTCTTAAAATACCTAGATTGAAAAATTAGAAAACTAAAGTACTGACTCAAAAACTTTCTAGACTTTAATGTTTTCAATGTTTACAAAATGTTGTTAAATATGTTCCTTCCTCCCTATAGAACCTCTACTATAAGTGGTTGACTGTAATGGATCTTTAGATATATACTTCAAAATTCTTATTCTAATTGAAAACCAGATCTAGCAATAGTAGGCAAATGATATTATTGACATTCAGGAGGGAACTAGATACTAACTAAATCTTTCCTTCTTGTCAAATCTTGCTTTCCTTTGGACAGTTTAAATGACTGCATTTGCACCAAATGTATCTCTGTTGATGCCTGCTAAGTGATTTTTTTTTTTTTTGCAGTTGTAATTTTGTGGGTCTGAATGATTGAAAATTTATTAACAGCAGCTGCGTTATCATTGTTATTCCTGTAGCATGAAGCTGGCTAATTGCTATAATACCTCGCTGCTAGAAAAGACAAAAGGAAAGGGGAGACCCATAATAACAGACCATTTTCCATAATGTTTGCAATTTGCTAGGCAAATTGATGGTTTTAAGGATTGGAAAACTGCGGGAGTCTTCCCATTAGCTGTACTTTAAGATATAATTAAAATATCATTTATAGCCCTAAAAAAGGAAATAGCAAATTATATGGGGCATGGATAATTTTGGCTAGATTTCCTAAAGACAGATATAAGAAATACCAACATGGTTTTATTATTTTAATTCAAGAAATTTTAACTCTTTAAAATGGGAAGGAAACTAACATTGACTGTGTTACATATTGTGCTAGGTGCTTTATATCCACTGGATCTCATTTTAATCCTCACATCATTCTAATTTTAAGGATGAGTAAACTGAGACCCAAAGTCGTATAAGCAGTAAATAGTGTAATGTGGATTTAACTTTGTCTATTAACTCCAAGCCTCCGTTGAATTAGAACTTTTAAAAATTTCTAGGTTCCCATGTTCTTAATTTTATACTTTGAAGGTTGCTCCATCAATCATCATTCATAATATTTACCTAAAATAAAATGTATATGTAGAACATAAACAGTAAATTTGGAAAAACACCATAATTTCAGGTATCCAGTTAAGTTAGCTGAGAATTTAATCTGTCAAATAATAATTCCTCTTTGGACTCAAAGATGTTTTTTTTCCCTTTACCCAGTGCCAAGATCAATAAAGGTGAGCTTCCTGCTGTACTTTTCTTCTCATTGAGTCCATCTTTATTTGCCCTTACCTTGAGGTTGTAGCCAGTTGGTGTCTCAAGCTTATGTGGCAATTGTCTCATAAATGCTTCCATTTTGAGCAAGTCCTGGCTTTTTATCTCACGGATCTAGTGGCTTGCATAACTATCAAAATTGAAGCTCATGGATACCAGAGTTTTGCAATACCTTCAGGGAAATTCTGCTTTGGAGAGCTCAGTCCCTCCAAGGTAGTTTCACTCTCTTTCTTTTATGCCCCCTGTGAAACCTTACTTTTTCTTGCCAGCTCAGCAGTTTATTTTGAAATATTTTGAAAAATAAGTTCTTCAGACTTTTTACTTATTTTCAAGGTAAGAGTTGTATATCATACTACTGAAAATGGAATTTATTGTATTTCTTCTTTATTGTTTTCATTAATTTAAACTGTAAAAAGGCAGGGAAAAAGTTGATGTGTTTTTTTTTTCCTAAAGAAGTAAACATTGGACTTGTATAAAAATAAAGCTTTATATTTATGTTGGTGTGTGTATAGATATATACACACACACTCATAAATATATACCATCACAGAAATGTGCTTAGCAAGTATTAATTAGGATTATTTCTGAGTGTTTTTTATTTGCATCATTTTATTTTATATAATGAGTGTATAATGCTTTTGTAATAAGAGAGAAAAATAAAATCACAATGGAAAAAAAGGACATTTTTGGAATAAAAATAAAATGGAACCAACACATAAAGTTGTAATGTTGAGTAGTCACCCCTCCTCCCACAGATATGGAAGGGAAATGTTAACAGTTGGGGAATATGTAACAGAGAGAATGGCCTAAACCACTCCCCCTCCAGAAATATTTTCTGTCTTTTTAAAACCTCACTCACTCTTTTTGGAAATGAAAAATCTACATTCCTGCCTCAGGCCAGTGGTTGGGAGAGACAGAGAAAAGTCTTTTGTTCTTTGTGCTACAGGAAATGACCCAGGGAACTGCCAGTCCAGTCTGGGCAGGGTAGATGTCCTGGAGGTACAGGTGGGCCTCCTAGGTGGGCAGAGGTCACAGGATTATCTTCAGCAGAAATAGGACAGAGATGGATGATTAAAATAATCAACTATAGTTAAACACCTGCCTACAGCTGAGAACCCACCCTTTAAAATCTCTGTATTTCTACTTACTGTTAGGATGATGACATTTTTAGACAGGAGTCTCCATCCTCCTCATTTGTTGGCAAATTAATAAACTTCTCTTTCCTTCTCCTCAAACCACTTGTCCTCTCGTTCTTCAGATGCAGCCTTGGGGACAAGTGCCAAGTTTTTGGTAACACAGTGTGTGTTGAACATAAAACTATCCAATATCTATATCATCAAGTCTTAATTGAATACAGTGTTTTGTGTAAAAAATTTTCTGGACAGACTGTTCCTTCAGCGTTAGATTCTGTTTTCTTTCTACCATTTCAATAGATACATTATGATAATAATATACTGGGCATTTTCCCACCTTGTTCTTGCCACCTATTCCTTAGTGTTGGACAGTATGGATAATCCCAGGTTGCCAAATAATGTAGTAGATCTACTTTCTAAACATTAAAAACAAAATGTTTGTAAGAATTTTCTTTCTGACTGTACCCTCTTTATGGTAAATTTTCTCAAACTCCCTTAAATTGGTTTCTCATTAGAAATGTCAGCTGGAATAGTTACTTGATAAAATAATGTCTGTTTTGAAAATCATTATCTTTTTAAGGACAAGGAACACCCAAGATACTTGATTCCAGAACTTTGCAAACAGTTTTACCATTTGGGCTGGGTCACTGGAACTGGAGGAGGAATTAGCTTGAAGCATGGGTAAGTTTCTGGCAGATTTTATTACCGGAAATTCTCTATGTGAGTAGACCACAGAGAGCCTAACTCGTTATGTCCAGAGAACAACTGATGATCAGTTTTATGTAATACTGAAGATATTTGGTTTCCAAATGGACAGACATTGGCATAACTGAATGGAAGCAGGATGCAGAAGTTGCAGATAGAATAAATACCTAAGTATTTAAGAACCATGATTTCTAATTAGAATAATTTGGTCCTCAATTTTTGGAGTGCCAGAGTTAAACAACATGCTGCCAAGTATATTTATATGCCTGGAATTATAAAGGATCCTCCCTAGGTAGACATAATTTGTTTCAAAGGGTCAGAAACATATTTTAAAGTCACAAATACATACTACTAACCATTGAAAATGCTAAAAATTTTATCAAGTCGAAAGAAAAGTAATATGCCTTGCTAAGCTCATGTATCATTATTAGTGGATACCTCTAGTCTGTATTCCTCAGAGAATAAAACGAGATATTGGACTTAAGTTGACACAGAAAGAATAAATGGTATTTAATTGTTCATTAGATTTATTCAGTGTCGTTCATTCAAGAAGATGAAGAAATAACAAGTTAGTGTTAGTAAAAAGTAACTTACTAACAACGAAAATAAAGATTGTGGAATTTTATTCTCTCAAGGGTTTCTTTTTTTTTTTTTCTGGTAAGACAAATTTATTGTTTTGGTAGGAATACATTTCATATTAACCAATGAAAATAGTATCCACATTGAGATATGCTGTATAGAGAATTTTAAATTACATATGTAGAACTTGTATTATACTTCTATTCCACAGTGTTAGGTTGGATTATATGATTTCTTTAGTTATCTTCTTTCCTTAAAATTCTTGTATGCTGGCCGGGCGCTGTGGCTCACGCCTGTAATCCTAGCTCTTGGGAGGCCGAGGCGGGCGGATTGCTCAAGGTCAGGAGTTCAAAACCAGCCTGAGCAAGAGCGAGACCCCGTCTCTACTATAAATAGAAAGAAATTAATTGGCCAACTGATATATATATATAAAATTAGCCGGGCATGGTGGTGCATGCCTGTAGTCCCAGCTACTCGGGAGGCTGAGGCAGAAGGATCACTCAAGCCCAGGAGTTTGAGGTTGCTGTGAGCTAGGCTGATGCCACGGCACTCACTCTAGCCTGGACAACAAAGTGAGACTCTGTCTCAAAAAAAAAAAAAAAAAAAAAAAATTCTTGTATGCTAAAAAGTTCTTTTATAGTTATTCATCTTAAAATTTTTTTTTAATTTCAAAGTATTATGGGGTACAAATGTTTTTGGTTACATGAATTGCTTTTGTAATGCTTGAATCAGGGTTAAAAGTGTGCCCATCACCTAGATAATGTTCATTGTACCCGTTAGGTAGGTTTTTACTCATCCCTTTTTTCCCCTTCTCCCCTGATTGATTTCTTTGAGATTTATTTCCCTCTGTGCATGTGTGCTCATCAGTAAGTTCCAATTTAATAGTGAATACATGTGGTGTTTATTTTTCCATTCTTTATATGCTTCACTTAGGATAATGGTCTCCAGTTCCCTCCAAATTGTTGCAAAAGACATTAAGTCATCCTTCATGGCTAAGTAGTATTCCATGGTATACATATATTACATTTTATTAATCCACTTATGAATTGATGGGCATTTGGGTTGATTCTACGTCTTTGCAATTGTGAATTGTGCTGCAATAAATACTCGTCTCTCAAGGGTTTCTGAAATAGGATTAATGTTTTTCCTCCTGAAATGTTTTAAGAATATTATTATCTGGAGGCTGCATGTTAAACTGGGTGATGTTTCTTTATCCTAATTATCTTTCTTTAAAAAAAAAATTTTTTTTTTAATTTTAAGTATTTATGGCCCTAAGGAGGCCATATTGTATAGTAAGGAATAGAATGTAAAATAAAATCAGAACAATTTGAACAAAAGGGATTTTATGGCATACCATAATATAATACCACTGTAATTTCTTCTGCTTTAAATTACCGAGTAACTTATAAAATAATCATTAAACAGTGGGAAATAACAAGGGGCACCTTAGTCGACCACTAGCACAGTTATGGATATAAGATCATGTTCCACGTGGTAGATCAGTACATTAATCTGTGCCTCTCTTTACATCACCCCAGTTGTTAGAGTGTAAATTCAGCATTGTGCAAGCTTTCAGATTATTTTGCAAGAACTTTAAAATTGTCCTGTTCACAGCAAACTCTATAACATTTATTCCTGTTGCATTTATCCACTTAGAAGTTAAGTCCTAGTCATTTGGTTTCCTAATTATATTATTTATAAATAAATCATATTCTAAATGTTGCCTTTAGTTAACTGCTTTCTATTTGCATGTGTAGAAATAGTTTGTATATGTACAAAATAGGGCTTTCCACCAAACTGACTAAAATAACCATATCTAACTCTGTCTTAAAAAACACTCGTACATAATAGTTAAAAACAGGAGAATGTAGAACTTGAGGGAATTTTTTTGATCAAAAAGGAGGAATTATTTTCTTTCTAGCAGAATTTTACTAATCTGTGCACTACAACTGTGTGTGGTCACTATAAACCACTCACTCATTGGCACATCTTTTAAAATTAAATGGCTTTTATAGTACTACATTCAGTTTATAGGAAAGTTGAATCATATGGTAAAATGCTTCCGCCTTGGTTAAATTCTTAATGGGCGAGGAGCTCCTCCTGGAGGCTATGGATGGAAAGAGCCAGTTTTATGGCACCGTATTTGGAATCTTTTTAAATTTGTGCTTTACAAAGTAAAATGAGTATTTTGTAGTAAAATATTGAATTTTTTCCCTAATATTTAAATGACTTCATAAGCCCACATCATTAGCTTTATCAGCAATGTTATTCTCATGTTGTTAGTGAAAGTTAGGTCTTCTTAGTCTGATGCTCAGGGCAAGTAAATCTGGAAAGAAGTACAGACCCATAAATTATGTTTTCAAAATAATACTAACAATAACTTCTTTGGGAATATAAAATGATTTTCTAATTCCAAGGTTTGGCTGGTACCATTCTAGCTTATGCTTTTAATGTGTGGTACCAAAAGATGTATATAAAAGACAGCTTAAGACACATATGAGTTAAATCAGAAGAAGGAAATAGAGGACCAAGAAAATAACAGTGATCAAGGCAATTCCAGGATGTTCAGCCATTGTGTTTACATAGGATCCCTACCATTCAAACTTAACATTTCCTGTTTTCACGGTATAATAAATTGCAGGTGTCAGAGACACTAATTCTGTTGCACGCTATTAGAATACAGTTAATAAACCCATATTATAGGTAAGATAATTGGGGCATAGTAAGATATAATTTTTTTTTTTAATTTAGAAAGTAAAGATAGAAGCAACTGAACATAGGGGTATTATGAACTCTTGGGTTTTGGCTCTTGCTTACCACACAGTGAAAGAGCAAGGAGTATAGAAAAATATATTTCTAAACTTAATACCTTGAAATTCAAAATGCTTTTTGTTTGTGGCTTATAGCCCCAAATAAATACTTCACTTTGGTCTTTGGCATGTTTCCCTCCTAAAATAAAAGCTCTGTCATCTTTGTATTTTTATCTGGATATCTCTTTGTAGGTGTAAATATATTTTTTCTAGATGTATTTAGCTAATCTTTTTTTTTTCCAATTTTTAATCTTTTAATTACCCAAAGTTGATCAAAGTCTAAATTGATTTCCAGTTTACAAAGATAGTAATAAAAACAGACTTAGCATACCAGATCGCTTGAATAAACAAAACAAATACCCTTGGTTTCTCTACTTTATAAATGGGTTTATTTACTAGTGGACCATTTGGTACTCTATTTGGGTCTGTTCCCAGAACTGCATAAATTTCTCCCCACATGAAAAGGCCTACAAGTCCACTTACCTGTGGAGGTGAGTAGACTCTATACCATCCATGATTCTAGTTGTAAAGGGCCCTTTTTAATAGTATGACCCCAACCCATAGCCACTGGTTCCAGAGGAATGTCCGTCTATGCTATCCTTACATAGCAGAGCTCTAAAATGATAGCCACTTCATGAAAGCGAGTGCCTGCATGCAAGCCTAGTGTGCATCGGACTTCTCTCACATTGTTAGGCATTTATTTTCTAGACTTTACCAATGGAACCCTACAGAAACTTTCATTTCACCTTAGATTTTTATCAGTTCCAAGCCTACAGGTGTATTAGTAACCCTGACTTTGACAGCTTGGTATAGGCCATCATCCTCATTTTCACTGTGAGACATTTGATACTTGTTCACTATGTCCATGCCTCGGTGGCAGAAGCTATGGCATGTAGGTGCTGGCATTTTTTGGTTTGCATATATGTGGCAGCTCTTTAATTCTCTCTGACAGCAACTGAAACTGATAAGTGAGCCAAGGGACCTTTGTTGAGTGTGGAGAGAATTTAGAGAAGATCTTAAAATTAATCTCCACATCAAATTTGAGAGTCCCTGTGGTAAATGGTAGAGCGTAGCATCTTAGCATCTCCCTTAGCACAATATCCTGTAGCAAAGAGATCTCCACATGTAGCCATTCTTCTCACTGCTTTTTGCAATTGTTTTAACTTTGTTACCACGTATTTTCTTTCCAAGAGACATGTGCTTTTCAAATAGGAAGCATAGGCTTCTGTCCCAAAAGTAGCCCAGTGTTAATGCTGTAATTTAATAAATTGTCCAGCAGAGGTCTCTGAACTTCATGGTTTATAATAAGAGCATTTTAAACAATAAAATTAAACCTGATTCTTTGCATACCAGAAATATACTCCTTTTGAGCATATTTTCTCTTGGTCAGATTTTTAAATAAATATATTTCACATATAATAGGGTAAATTCTGCTTATTAGTACTTAAAGATGTATTCAGATTTTTTATTTCCCCTAACTAGATAGGAGCCTAGTTACCATTGATTTTACACCTTAAAAAGAAATGAACATGTATGAACACATGGAAGATAAAAGCAACTACCAGCATTTTAGTTTGCCACCAACATCACAAAGGCATTAAAGTAGTTTGGCATTCTTCCTATGCAGCCTAGATCTATAATTAAATCAAGCAGCTATTTTGTATGGCTTGATTTATAAAGAACATTAATGATTGGACTGCAAAGATATACTTTCCTTTGTACAAAAGCAAGAAATTAGTTAAATAAATACCAATTTCTATATTTTGTGTTACCAGCAATGAAATCTACATTGCTCCTTCCGGAGTGCAAAAGGAACGAATTCAGGTATGGTTAAAAGGGATTCTTCTAAAACTCAAATGTCTTGTCTTGTGTACTTAACTATTGTCTTGTGAAGTGGAATTAATTGTAAATGAAAATGTTAGTTTTGAAGGGTGGTTATATTGTGATAATTTAAATAACAAATCAATAAACATTTGTTGAGTAACTATTAAATGTTTTTTTAAGGTGGTAAATGCCCTCCATATAACTAATGAATGTTTTGAAATCTCATTCAATCTGTAGAGGGTAAAAGTGAATAGTGTAATCTTAAATCATAATTGGAGTGATTATAACTTTGTAGCCTTGTAACATTATCAGGCTAGTGGGGTAATCAGATTGATGGTGTCAGATGGAACAAAATGATTCCTATTTCTTAATAGCAAAGCTATTCCAAATTCAAGTTAGAAACTTTGTTTTAAATTTTGAGAAGACCTATTCTCAATTATTAATGCTGGAATAAAACCCCAAATTTAGTTAAAACAAACATACAATACTTAACTCTATCTAAGGCAAGAAAAAGAAAAGCTGCTTTATTAATAAGACATTTATATTGTAGTTTCAAATAAACCCTGACAAATGAAAGTTGCAAGTCAGAAATACACATGCATTACTGAGAAAAACCTGTAGATCTATGTAATTCCTTAAATCTTTAAGAAGAATATCTTATTGCAATTTACCTTTCTGAGTACCAGTTATGTTTCTCAGGGGATAAGAAGACTTTACTTTAAATTTTTGCTCTTTATGAAATGTAGGGGGAGGGGATTGTAACACCCATTTGGGAATGCTGGTTTCTGTATATAGTCTTTCTGAAATAGAACTGTGAAATTACAGGGCAAAGTTGAGAAGCTAAATTGATGAAATGACAGCAACATTATTACATACATATTAATGTTCCATATCAATTTTTTTCTTCAAATTCTAAAGGAAGATGATTTTTTAGATTTTCAAGAATATTTTTGTTAGAAAACATTTTTTATTTCTCAAAAGTGCTAAAATATTTTGAGAAACTATGATTATATGAATGTTTAAAGCAGGCATCCTCAAACTACGGGCCACCTGCGGGTGTTTTTGCCCGTTTGTTTTTTTACTTCAAAATAAGATATGTGCAGTGTGCATAGGAATTTGTTCATAGTTTTTTTTAAAGTATAGTCCGGCCCTCCAATGGTCCGAGGGACAGTGAACTGGCCCCCTGTTTAAAAAGTTTGAGGACCCCTGGTTTAAAGTATGAGTTAAGTATTTATACATGCATATTAACACTCTGTATGTGTGCATATGCTATATATATACACACACACAAAAGAAAAGGGGCATTACTATGTACTGATCATATCTATATTGATATTGTATTATATAAACTTTGTTTTTCTCATTTTCCTCCTCTATGAATAGCCTGAAGACATGTTTGTTTGTGATATAAATGAAAAGGACATAAGTGGACCTTCACCATCTAAGAAGCTAAAAAAAAGCCAGTGTACTCCTCTTTTCATGAACGCTTACACAATGAGAGGTATGCAGAAAATGCATTCAACATAAAGAATATCTGCAGAGATTTTACCGTTAACTATTATTTGAGTTAACGTTGCATGAGTGCCTACTACGTGCAAGAACTGTAAACGCATTAACTCATTCAGTTCTCCCATCAGCCTGTGAGGAAGGTCCATTATTATTCCATTTACCTCCTTACCCACCACCAACTTATTAGTCCATGCCAGGAAAAATAAATCCATAACCATAAAAATACACAGAAATAAATTTTTGTTTTCTTTAAAAGTTATAATCTGGTCTTCATTGAGTGTATGACTTTCTGCTTCCTCCTTTAGGAGCAGGCGCAGTGATTCACACCCACTCTAAAGCTGCTGTCATGGCCACCCTCCTCTTTCCAGGACGGGAGTTTAAAATTACACATCAAGAGATGATAAAAGGGATAAGGAAATGCACCTCAGGAGGGTATTATAGGTATTTTCTTTTTTTTCTTTTTTTTTTTTTTGGCTTAAATAATTTGAAAAGAATTTTTCCTTCTCTTTGATAAATGGGATACTGATCTTTTTGTGTGTATAACGAGGTGTTGTGGAATCCGTGTTAAGTAATACCCCACTTAATATTACACTTCCAGATCTATTCTCGTGACACAAATTGGATGGCTTCCCTCCTCCCCTGCCCCTGCCCCAGCCATGGTAAATTATTAGCAATAAGAATAATGAAGTATTTGTTTAAGTAAACTGAAAAAAATCTCTGCTGAGATTTCTATAGAGAAGGAGAGATTGTGTTCTATGTTGAGAGCAAGCTCTCCTCACCTTCACTTTGTCTTTGGGAGATTTGAACCATGACTAAAGTTTAGGCTTTCTGTTTATGTAATGTATTTCTAGAACATTTTCATATTTATAAAAGTTTTCTAATCATTTTAATTATGTAAATCTTTATATTTTTAGAATTTTTCAGTGTAAAATGTTGTATGGATAGTAAGTATAGAACAGTGATCTTCTAGATAAGTTTAAATAAATCCACCAGCCCACAAAAGTGTGGTAACTCTTCTTAAATCTGGAAAACAATTGCTGAAGAAACATATTCTCAGTGCTCAGAATTTCATTTGAGTTTAATAGCATTCTTATTCCTGAGACTTCACCTTTCTTAATTTCCTAAAGGGCCTGTTTCTACCTTGCCTTGCTTTTTTAGAGGAAAAGGGTGCCAGTTTTACTAGAGCATTCTTACAGCAATATCATATTGTTACTGCATGTAACAGAGCATACATGTTTAAGTTGGTGTGCTGAGAAAATAATTTGATTTGATTTCAGTTAGTATTTATTGTGTGCCTACACAATAAATTGTGTTCCTTGGTGCTTTTGTAAACACCTATTTACAAAAGTTAAATATTTAAATTGTGCCAAGTGAACATACTAAAGAGAGTATGGCCCCATATTACCTTTTCCATATCTGGGTCTTAAAGGAGAGGTATGTGGGTGTTATCAGTTACATACGCATTTGATTGCTTTGGTGAAGAAATAAAAATAGGTCATAAGAAACTATTTTTCTGAAAACAGGGAAAAGGAGAGGTAGAGGAAGCATAATAGCCTTTAGGATTTTGTGGAAAAGAAGGACATGAATGAAAAAATTCCATTTGTTATGTGTAATATATGTTTTATATTATTTTGAATATTTCAGAATTTGAAGAATAAAAACATTCGTAAGATGCCCTTTGCAGTTCTGTTGGAGTCTAGCTGAGAAATGAGTAACAGGGTCATTATCAAAGCTTAGGAGGCAGGGATATTTTATCTGATTTTGGAGAGAATCCTAAGAGTTTAATCAAAAGAAGGCCAATGAAAGTTGAATGAAGAAAGAAAGGATGGAGGTTGAATATTCTCTATTCTCTTTTCCTTTAAATACACTCATGTGTCACTTCACAACAGGGATACCTTCTAAGGACTGAATGGTTAGGTGATTTTGTCCTTGTGCGAACATCATGGAGTGCACTTATGCAAACCTAAATGGGATAGGCTAGTACACACCTAGGCTATGTGGTATAGCCTATTGCTCCCAGGCTGCAAACCTGTACAGCATGTTACTGTACTGAATACTGTAGGCAGTTGTAACACAATGATAATTATTTGTGTATCTAAAACATAGAAAAGGTTCAGTAAAAATACAATATGAAAGATAAAAAACGGTACACGTGTATAGGGCACTTGCGATGAATGGAGCTTACAGAACTGGAAGTTGCTCTGGGTGAGTCAGTGAGTGAGTGGTGAGTGAAAGCAAAGGCCTAGGACATTACTGTACACGACTGTAGACTTTATAAACACTGCACATTTAGGCCACACTAAATTTAAAACTCTTTTTCTTCAGTAATAAATTAACCTTAGCTTACAGTGTAACTTTTTTACTTTATAAACTTTAAGTTTATAAAGTTACAAAAGTTTTTTTTTACTTTTTGACTCTTGTAATAACATTTATCTTAAAACACACATTGTAGAGCTGCACAAAAAATCTTTCTTTGTATCTTTATTCTATAAGCTTTTTTCTATTCTTAAAATTTTTAATTTTTTTGACCTTTTAAATTTTTTTACTAAAAACTGAGATACAAATATACACATTAGTTTAGGCCTACACAGGGTTAGGGTCATCAATATCACTGTCTTCCACTTCCACATCTTGTCCCACTGGAAGGTCTTCAGGGGTGATAACATGCATGGATTGTCATCTGTGATAACAATGCCTTCTGGAATACCTCCTGAAGGACCTGCCTGAGACTGTTTCTTCTCTCTATATAATTCTATATATATAACTTCTTAACTTATACATATAACATATGTATATAAATAACTTTCATATATATATATGGAGTATACTCTAATAAAAATATAGTATAGTAAATACATAAACCAGTAACATAGTCATTTATTATCAAGTATTATGTACTGTACATAATTGTATGAGCTAGGCTTGTATACAACTGGCAGCGCAGTCGGTTTGTTTACACCAGTATCACCACAAACATGTGAGTACTGTGTTATGCTGTGACCTTACAGCAGCTACAAGGTCAGTAGGCGATAGGAATTTTTCAGCTCCATTACAATCTTGTGGGGCACCAACATGTTTGCAATTCATTGTTGCCAGAAAGGTGGTTATGTGGTGCGTGACTGCACTAGTTCTTACCAGGGGGGCTTAACATGTATAAATGTAATTGTCTTTCCTTTTGGAAGCAACATGCCTATCGTGTAGAGAAAGCAATGCAGCTTGATGGTCAAGGACTTCTCTGGCTCTATTTCTCATTTAATTTGTCGGGATCATCATCCTGTCTGTAAAATGGAAAGATTGGCTTGAATTAGCTTTCAGGTCTTATTTTTGCTGTGAAATTATTTTGCAGCTGGAAATATTTCTTACCATTCAGTGTGTGCTAGAAGAAAATATTAAGTTTGTGTTTCTCTTGGCCAATATTAGGAAAGATTTGGGACTAGCAATTCATTCCTTCCATATTTAAGGATATTTTGTAATTATCTTTGTTTTACTTAGATGAAATAATGGGCAACTGCATATTCTTAATGATAATGGTTGGCCAAGTTATCACATGACAGTTACTTAGTGTATACCTGCCTAAAGTAGCAATTTCTCCCATCCAAGTACTAACCAGGCCCGACCCTGCTTAGCTTCCAAGATCAGATGAGATTGCGCGCATTCAGGGTGGTATGGCCATAGACTAAAGTAGCAATTTCTTAATGCTTTAAGTTTCAGCACTACAGAGGTAGATATTACATTAACAATGCAAGAGAAATTCATGTAAAAAGGAAAACTTATCTGAGTTTTGATTGGTTATGACCTCAAGAATAGATTTAATTTTGCCAATAACTAAGTTATTTGTTTAAATATTATTACATTCTGATTTTATCACATGTATTTCCTGAAAATGAAGTAGTTCTAATGCTACAGATTTGAGAATGCTCGGAAAGTATTATCATACATTTAGTAGTTAATCTCTAGAAGGTTCTTGTTAATTAGTGCTGCAAACCACACTTGGCTATATTGATTTTCCTTATCCAAGACACTTTGGAGTCCTGTAGAGATGAAATATTATGATTTTTGTATGATTGGGAAATTCTTACTTAATATGTAATGTAGTTTTTAATCCTTTCTACGATTCTGATTTTGAAATCTATCATTTCTCATCTCCTGTTAAAAATATTATGATTGTCCGTGCTTCAAGGAAATGCTTGTATGATCTTGATGATTTCTTTGTTAGGTTTTGGTATATGCTATACAAATTTCTGCCAGTTATACTTAGGATTAGAACAATGCCTGCCAAATTCCCAAGGTATCTTTTGATATAGATGTTTACACAAGATACACAGAATAACATGCAACATCTTGTTCATAATTTAGAGTGGCTTTCCAGATATAAAGAGAATGTCTAACCGGTTACTTGAAAAAATTACATATTGTATAAATATGAATGCCTTTATTGGTTTTAATTGGAAAAAATGGCTTGTTTTGTCTTACAGATACGATGATATGTTAGTGGTACCCATTATTGAGAATACACCTGAGGAGAAAGACCTCAAAGATCGAATGGCTCATGCAATGAATGAATACCCGGACTCTTGTGCGGTACTAGTCAGACGTCATGGAGTGTATGTGTGGGGAGAAACATGGGAAAAGGCTAAAACCATGTAAGTGTAACTCAGAGAACATTTGGGTCAAGTTACCACACTCTAGATGTGAAAGAGAATGAGATATGTTTTATGATTTAAAATGAAGTATGCTTTTTATGTTTTATTGGTCAATAGATTTAAATTTAAGTAGTTTATTGTTAGTATTTCTAGATATTTTATTTTTATTATGTATTCATTCCTTAAGAAATATTTATTGGGTGAGTATTATTTGGCAAGGCTCTATGGACTTTGATAGAAAGAAGAAGGAAATACAGATCCCAAGCTACGTAAGTTTTATTTTAGAAAGTGGCACATAGTAAAAAGATATAAATTTATGTAAGTAGTATATTTTAAACTCCCTTTGTTTTCCTGAGAAGCATATAATTTGGTTGCATGATTCAATATGATTCCTCCTTTCTGTGTTTTAAAAATGTGGGAGCAAAATAAGAAAAATTTTGCCTAGAATTCAGGGGAAAAATGTACTAGGAACAAAATAGAGTTCACTGGACAGAGAGGAGAAATGTGATTGTTTAGGATTAGAGAACTCTGTTTCAATAAACACATTCAGTTCGTTTTTTTCTTTTACAGGTGTGAGTGTTATGACTATTTGTTTGATATTGCTGTATCAATGAAACAAGTGGGACTTGATCCTGCACAGCTCCCAGTTGGAGAAAATGGAATTGTATAAGTCAAAGGAAGTTTAATCATATACACAGATGAAGCTCAACTTAAATATTAAGTGAAATTTGACTATTTTTTTAAATGAACTGAAAATTTCCATGCTAATATTTGTCACTACGTACTGCAAATGGTCACTTTGACTCTCTTCTGACATTGGATGGTATTTGCTTATATTCTTAATTTTAAGTGATCAGGTAGTGGAATAAAAATTTTATACTCAGTATTGTTTGTGTTTCTTTTTAAATCCTCAACAGCAAAATATTTGTCTTTAACTTAATTTCTTCTTTATGTCTACTCACAGGATTCCTCTTAATCTTTAAAACTGCTGGTGAGGGTAAACTCTTTATTGGGAAACTCTCACTTAATCATGGAATGAACACTTTCTTGTTTTAATAGTCATATCAAATTTATGTGAAACATGAAGGCCAAATGTATCCCTCAGTGTTGATGTCTAAACAATTTTATAGATTTCCCTTATAAGCTGTAGTGTTTCCCCTATAACGTAATGTAGGGCCCTCATTTTATATTGGAGTCAGTTGTGAAATTCAAATGAGGTGTTATTAATTCAAACTCTCCTAACCTAACAAACCCTGACCAAACCAGTGATGTAATCAGACAGTGCTTTGTAAATGTAGCCAAAAAGCAACATCAACTTAATCATAAAGGCTTTATTTGATTAATGCTTTTTTAAATTGGGGGACAAAATCAATAATGCACCATCTCCAAAATGTTAATCTCAGTATTCCCACCTCTCAGATCACCATCTTCTAACCTTCTGAGCCATTTTCTCCAGATCTTTCACTGCAACAATTCTTTGACCTCATCCAAACTCCCAATCTCTTGATCTCACCATTTTTCATTATCTGTTACTCCTTTCATTTTCTTGCTTCCTGCCTTAGTAAAGCATAGATTGCATGGCCCAATATTCGCAGCACTTCATTACAAACATCTTAGCCCCCTGTGTCTTGTTTCCTTAGTCATACACACCTGGCAATGACCTCAGTCCTTATTTTTGATGGCTTCTACTTTTTCAGTGCAAGAGTGATCAAGGTCACTTCCATTTACTCGGCACCTGCGCACAGCTACAAGCCCTGCTGGGGGAGAAGTACACGGCACATTGACTGCTCTCAGTTCAAATGGGGCACTCAATACTGCCGAACAATCTTGCTGCAATTCCCTAGGAAGTCATTTTCCCAATCTCATGATTATTTCTCCTCACACTTCCTTCTTTTCCATCAACTCTCCAACGTTCTTTTCCCACCAACTTTCAGATGGTAACTTTGCCTCACATATGAAGAGATAAAACAGATTCATTAGGAAGAGAATTAACTAATCATCCCACCTCACGTTTTCACCAGCCTTCCTACCCACGGCCACCTTTGCCACTTGTCCCTCTACAGGGTTGGCTCTCAGGTCTCCCACTTTTGCCTTGGATCCATTGTCCTCTCCCCAAGGGCTTTGCTTGTACAAGGATCCCCACACTTATCCCACTTCCCTTGTACTCTCACATTTTTACTTTCTTTACTGGGTCTTTTCCATTGTTATAGAAACATGCCATAACAGATACCACCTCTTAAAACACGAACCTTGCCTTTGACCTTCAGCTAACTCCATCACCTTTAGAGCAACATTTGAAAGTTTTCCATCCTTCTGTCATTTTTCTGTTCTGCCATGTGCTCCCTGGTCCACTCCAGTCTGGCGACACCACTCCACTAAAGCAGCTCTTAACCAAGAGTAACCAAATTCCCTCTGTCCTCCTGCTTTCACTTTCTGGCTTTAAATGGAACCTGTCTTTCCTCTGAAGACAGTTTCCCCTGACCCTGAAGTGGTGGTGGTTTCACTTCCTCTCTTACCCCTGGGACTGGGGGTGGAGTGAGTGAATTTCTTGAATGCTAAATGTCTTTCCCCTTCCCTTGTTGCATTGTATTCAGCAAACCTTCCATCCTAGTGAATTCCAGCTCTCTTCTGACTCAGCACCTGCATGTGTGAGTGTGGCAGAAGAAAAACACAACCTTGTTAACGTCGATTGGGCCTTTACTGCTGATGGAATTTTACTTCCTTTCCCTCATCTATTCATTCTCCACACCTCTGGACAACTGTTTCTCTCTCCCTTCTCAAACTTCTCACACTTCCCTGCATACTCAACTCTTGGCCAATGACCTTGATCGCTCTTGCACTGAAAAAGTAGAAGCCATCAAAAGAGAACTTCCACAGGCTTCTAGCCTGCCTGCAGATGCTGCGTAGTACGTACAGATGAACTCTCCCTGGTGCCCACTAAGGCCAGCCTCCTCACTTCTGCAGTAGAATGCTCCTGTCTCATACTGAAAGACAGCATTCCAGCAATTTCTTAACCCCCCAAAAAACACCATCAGTTTTGTTCTTCTCACTAGACTTTTCCCTTCAACTCTTACAAAAGAGAAAAATGTGTTCCTATCTCTCCCATCTTTAAAAGTCTCAAACCCACTTTCTTCCCGGATACTGCCTCATTTCTCTGCATTTGTCTTAAGAGTTTCTCAAAAGGGTTGCTGTATTCTCGCTGTCCAATTCCTCTTCTCTAATGGGAAAACTAGCTTTAGTCACATCTCCTTAACTTCATTTCCCTTATTTTCACAAAGAATCAAATGAATGATATAAAGTATGTGAAAGAACAAACCACAGTGCTTGATCCCTGGTAGATGTTCAATAAAAGTTACCTCCGTTTCTATAAGTCCCATTTAATCCTCGTAATAAGTCTTTGAGTAGGCATTATCCTCGATTTTTTTAAATGGGGAAATTGAAGTTCAGATAGGAAAAATAAATATGTAGAATTTAAATAAGAGAATGTAGCCTTAACACAGTACCTGTCATAGACTAGGTATGCACTCACAATATAAACTTCCTTTCCTAAAAATCCTTCCCCTAGCTGTCCTCAAGATAATTGTCATTCCAGTAAGTCATTTATGCTGCAGCAGCACATCTCCAATTTTATGTTTCTTCATTGTGAATGCAGAAAAGATTTACAAAACCTGCTTAGAGGTGGGGTAACAGCTTTGTATCTCCTAGTTAATGTTCTTTTTTTTTTTTTAAGAATATATCCTTCCAGGCTGGGAACGTTGGCTCATGCCTGTAATCCTAGCACTCTGGGAGGCTGAGGCAGGAGGATAGTTTGAGGCCAGGAGTTCCAGACCAGCCTCAACAAGAGTGAGGCCCTGTTGTTACAAAAATAGAAAAATTATCCGGGTGCAGTAACAGGCACCTGTGGTCCAAGCTACGTGGGAGGCTAAGGCAGGAGAATCGCTTAAACCCAGGAGTTTGGGATTGCAGTGAGTGAGCTGTAATGATGCCACTGCACTCTAGCCCAGGCAACAGAGTGAGAATCTATCTCAAAAAAAAAAAAAAAAAAAGATCCTTCCCACGTGACTGCTAGGAGCTAAGGTCCAAAGGTAAATATAAACGCAGGCTAGGAGGGCTAATTCTCTGAGCCTGGTACATAGGTGTTGAGTGCACATGGGAGGAGGCAACGGGCATTCTTGACATGCCCTTATGACTGTTCTCTCAATTATTCCTACTTCTTTAAATAAAAGGGAAAGTTTGGTTACGAATGCGGGGTTAAACTGGTAAGGGGTCTAGATCAAACGCATTTTGTATTTCATTTAGTACAGGACATGCCATTCGCTCTCAGATTGGATAAGGGATTAACATATTTTAGTCAAGAGACTGTCATTTGTTTCTCAAATGATTCTAGAACCCTTTGATTCTACCCAAGTCTTTTATGAAATACTTCAAAATAATATAGTTTCCCAGAGAATGTTCCAGATAATAGTTCTGAAGTGTGGTAAAGTCATAATATTATATTAAGGAGTGTTTCATCTTATATTTCAATTTGTTCAAATAATTCCCTTCTGAGAAGGAAAACTTTGCCATGGATTTTCATTTATTATTCAACTGTATAATTAATTTTTATCCTTTTAAATATAAACATAGTATTCCTTGTATTATTTTATACTTTACACTTTTAGTATCTTTTACTTTCCCTACTTCATATTATGCATTATTGCAGTAAGGACCACAGATTTGCGAATGAAGCCAGGGAATTATTTCTTTTGATATGCAGTAGAGCTGCATCTTAGGTTTGAAAGTTGAATAAAGTGAAAATTCCCAATACTCAAAATCACTGTAAAATATCACCCTAACATACAGTACTTCATAAGTGATTTGTGAATTTAATCTAAGTTCTTTCATTCATTCTGTAGTGTTTATCCATGGTCCTCAAGTAATCATTTTTTGTTTTCTTTCTTGAGGATGTTCTTAAGGATGTTGTCCAATGTAAATACCTTCCACCTTAACAGTGTGTTTTAAAATCACTCACACACTTTTCCATTGGTCTTGTCAACCCAAATGAATGACTGAGGCAAAAATCTCAATCAGTGGAGGTTTGTTAAGCCAAGAGTTTGAGGATGCACCTGGGAAAAAACTCAAACCGCAGAACAATCTGTGGCTGTTGTACTCTGAAGGAGAGGTTGGAAGTTTCAACATTTTAAAGGCATACACAGAGAAGGAAAAAGGCAGAGTGGGATAGGGGGATAGGGCCCTGATAAGGTAGTGGCTACATTCTTATGATGCCCAAGAAATCTACATGTTACATAAAATAAGGGAGTAAAGGAAGCATCAGTTATGTAGATGTCTTGGGTAGGTGGAAGAATGCCTGATTCTGTCTCCTCTCCAGTTCTGTTACCTGTAAGATAAACTTGTAATTCATTATTAGTGTGGAATCAGATAGGCTTTAGTTTTAAGTGCTAGACATAGGTACAGTCTGCATGTCCTTGCTTATAGGGGTAAGCAAGAAACTTTCTCAATCAATGAATGACCTGTGGGGCCAGCCCTTCACACTTGCCTGAGGCTGTGATTTTCTTTTTGCAGTTTCACAAATGCTCATTGTTGGTTTCAGGTTTAATGTATCTATTAAAGTGAATATTGCCCTGGTATATAATCCCTTTAGGTTAATTTAAAAATGGTTCAATACACTCTGATTAGAACTTATGATCTAGCTAATTAGGATCTGTTATCTTTCTTCATGCCTGGTTAAAATTTTCTATTAATAAACATTTCTTTCCCATGCTCTCAATATAACAAGATTGTGTATATGTGATCTTATGCTTATTTAGGCTTGCATTATTTTTTAAAAATGGGTGAAAGGCAAAATACCCTAAGCCAAAGAAAAACATGTATTAGTATAAAGAATAGTACACTCTTGAAGCAGTCAGTTGTGTTGGTGTGCAGTGCTCCCGGTCAAAGCCCTGATGACCATCTGTAACTTACCCTGTTTGATATAAATGATCTGAAGCTGTGGTCCCCAACCCTGGGTCCACACCCTATTAGGGACTGGGCCACAGATCTCTGCACCTCTCCTCCCCCGGGACCATGGAAGAATTGTCTTTCATGAAACTTAGGAAGGGGGGCGCGTAGCAGGAGGTGAGCGGTGGGTGGTTGGCAAGCCAGCAAAGCTCATCTGTCTTTACAGCAGCTCCCTTCCCCATTGCTCACATCACCGCCTGAGCTCCACTCTCCCCACCAATCACGGGAAAAATTGTCTTCCATGAAACTGGTCCCTGGTGCCAAAAAGGTCTGGGGCTGCTGAAAAGGACACCCCAAGAAGGATACAGAGGAATGGGTGTAGACATCCTCAGGGCGTTGAATATTTCTGCCCAAGACTAGGTGGGAAATCTACTCCTTAAACAATATTGCTATAAACTTTGGGTAAGTAACTAGATGTCCATAAATGTAGAATGAACGACCCTTCATCAGTATTAAAGCAGATGGGAATGAGGGATAAAAGGAAATGTCTACTTCATCTCTTCCCAATTTCATTGTAATAGAATGGGGCCTAGGAAGAATGACTGTCATGTAAACTTTTATGTTATGGGACATAATTGATCATTGTAGTTAGTGGAGTATGCTGGGAGTCTTAAATCCCTGTTTGTGATAGAATTGGAGGGATGGGTTAATAAATAAACACATGAGTAATATATTACATCTCAAAGGAAGGAATTGGGAAGAATAGGATTATAAAATGTGGTTGAGCCAATAAAGCTTATCTGATATCTCTTTACTGGACGTCTTTAATTTTTGAGTCTTCCCATTAGCAAACTATGAGTCACTTTATACATTAACTGTATTTAATCATAATTGCATAAAATCTTATAGTTCAGCAAGCATTTTCACTCTTAGTCATCTTCTCTACAATCCTGATGTCAGTGTTATCACCACCCACCACGGAATATATAAGCTTCTCGTGAGCCAGGGCCACGTCTTATCTATTTCCATAACCCTGTCCCCAATCATGGTAGACAATTAAACAATTTTTGCTTTTTGAATAAATCCTCATGTTACCATGGAAAACACGGTTCAGAAATGTTAACTTGCTCAAGACTCGTGGGCAGCAGAACTGAGAATTTGTCATAGGCCTTTGGCTCTAAATTCTTTGGCATTTATCAACCTGGATGAACAAATTTCTCAACAAATGCACATTATGTGTTTGATTCATGCATTTTAAAATTGTTCAAGATTATATACATTGGTACATTTTTAGCTTGATTTATCTGTTTTTAATCCTTATGCAAATTTTAGGCAGGCATACTGTGATATTTTAGTAAAAAGCGTACATATTTTAACAATATTCATAGACGTGATTAATATCACAATGTTAGAATATTATGATATTATCAAAAAAGCAACTATTTCCCTATCTCCCTCTACAATTATTAAGAATGAACTTAAACAAACTAATAAACCTTCACATTTCTGCTCTTTTCACTTTGTTTTAGTAATTGTTCACAGATATGAGGATCCTGATAACCTTTGTCTCCTATAGCTTCAAAATGTGTTGATTATGCTTTAAATTCAAACTTCTAAGGGCTTTGCACCTAAGTAACACTTTCCAAAGGCACTTTCAAAGCTATTCACAGGATGTCAGGTATAATTCTGCCCTTTAAATCCCCTTGTTTTTAACAATTATTGCAGTTAAATTGACATCTCTAGCGATCTTATCACACAATAGAATGAATTCACTCATTTCCAACAACATTCATCAATGTCATATCAGCAATGTGTGCCTTTTATAGAAATACTCTGAAAAAGATTTCTTTCCTCTATTTTCCTAAAATTCAGAACCTATTATGATTTCCCCCTTTACCTCTTATTATCCAGAAAGCAAAATTGAACTCTTAACTTCAAGTTGCTGGTTTCCATTTTTGGCCAAGAGTGATATTGTTTAAAAAAAGAAAAAACAAACAACAAAAAAAGAACCCCAAAACCTTTCTGTGTTGTGAAAGCTGGCATTTTGAAGGACATTATTTTTGCTCTGGGTAACTCGGTAAGAATTACCATTTAGCGTTCACAATGATTCTGACTCATCAAGCTTACAAATAAGTGTGATTTTAAGTAGAAGCCTTAACAACTTCTAGCTGTTAATCTTCAATCTTTCTATGCCACGCACATATTCTTCAGGTATAATTCCTATTTATTTAAGAAAAATCACCACCTACAGTTCCAACATGAAATAAAAAGTTTGCCATAAACCAACCCGATGATACTGTATATCTGTTATCATTCATAATCTTCCTTAATGCTTTCTCACCTTGAGACTGAAGTTTTCCTAATAGTTTTTCCATTCTTCAATTCCTTCTGCCCATCCACTTTTAATTAGGGAGCTTTAATTCATTGCTATATTACTTTCTCTTTTGCCTTTTTCTTCATTTTTTTCTTTAAACATACACTTTTTTTTCTTTTTCTAGAGACAGGGTCTTGCTCTGTTGCCCAGGGGACTGCAGTGGTATAACATAGCTCACTTCAGTCTCCAACTCCTGCCTCAGTCTCCCAAATAGCTAGGACTATAGGTGTAGGCCACCACACCCAGCTAATTTTTAAAATTTCGGTAGAGATGGGGTCTCGCTATGTTGCCCAAGCTAGCCCTGAACTCCTGGCTTCAAGTGATCCCCTTGCCTTGGCCTCTGAAGGTGCTGGGATTATAGTGTAAGTCACCACATCTGGCCTAAACATACATCTTTTGTTTTATTCTTTGGTCAATGGAAAAGAACCTAAACTCTGTAATATAATTTAAAGATATATATTCTGAACCAAATACATACCACTATGGCCTGGAGAGCCATGCCCAAGAAGCCTTGAGCAAATGGTCTCACTGTGGTGGGTTTACAGTTTGGCTTTATACATTTTAGGGAGACAGGAATTACTCATAAAGTCATGAATCAATACATGGAAAGGAGTGCATTGGTTTGAGCCAAAAAGGTGGGACATCTTAAAGTGGGGCCTTACAGGTTATAGGTGGGTTTAGTGATTCTTTGATTTGTAATTGGTTAAAAAAATGAAGCTTTGGTTAAGGGCTCGGAGTGTTGCGGTTTTTTCGTTTGTTTTTGTTTTTTTGAGACAGAGTCTTACTCTGTCACCCCAGCTAGAGTGCAGTGGCATCATCATCGCTCACTGCAACCTCAAACTCCTGGGCTCAAGCAATTCTCCTGCCTCAGGCTCCCGAGTACCTGAGACTACAGGTGCTTACCACAACAGGCGCCTCATTTTTCTATTTTTAGTAGAGACAGGGTCTCACTCTCACTCAGGGTGGTCTTGAACTCCTGAGTTCAAGCAATCCTTTCACTTCTGCTTCCCAGAATGCTAGGATTATAGGCGTGAGCCACCTGTTAGGCCATTGGCATGTTTTAAGTTAAGATAAGAAAGTCTGATAATCATAGACAAGCCACAGGACATATATCAATACTCAACGGATATGTTAAGTAAATTGATAACCTGCAGTGGTAATTTAACCTTTTTCTTACACGGCCTCAGGCTTGTCAATGATCTTGTACCATCGTTACAAAGAATAACTCCAAAAGGGGCGTGGTATAACTAGGCGTATCTGACCTCCCTTCTTGTAGCCAACAACTCAGCTTTAAGGTGTTTTTTGGGGAGAGGGGACGGCTTCGTCAAGACCATTCGGTTGGCTGGGGGGGAGGAGCTCAAGATTTTATTTTAGTTTACACTTTTAATCTTCTACTTTGACTTACACTTTCTCTCCTCACACCTATTTTCTCAGCATATGTGTTAGCATTTTTAATACTTCTCCACTGACCTTGAACAGAATCACTTAACTTTCTATCTTTTTTTTTTTTTTTTTTTTTTGGTAGGCATTTCCTAAAGGACTTTTAACTCCTAATTGTAGCTAATCTTTTATACTCAGTACTTGTTCAGTTCTCAGGTATTGGCATGTATGTAGAGGTAAGGTGTTGGTTGTGTCTACCCAGTTTCTCTCATTCACTGGACCCACCTCCACCCACTGCCTGTCCCACCAGGTTCTGGGATTACTGTCAATCACAGTGTCCTTCCTGCTCCCTAGCGGCAGGCATAAGCACATGCCCCAGGCCTGGCCAATACCTACATCTTAAATAAAGGAAACAACCCCAGCAAATTATAACGAAGAAAAGGATTAAGTGATAAACACTGAAAGAGACTGCTCATAAAATGGAGCTGAAAAATGGAGCTGAAAAATTTCCTAGCCTAGTATTTACTATACTATACTTTTAATCATTATTTTAGAGTGTACTCCTTCTACTTATTAAAAAATAGTAACTTAAAAAAAATACTGAAAGAGAGCTAACTGTGCTGACATTTTTATTAGTAATATTATTATTTTTATTGGTGTTCTGGTTACATGGTTCCATACATTCAGTGTCTGCCTCACCCTTGTCTATCCTATTTGCCTTGTTATTTTTAGCATAGCATATATTTTCAGAAATACATATATGATGTCAAAGCATTTATATCACATGTGGATATACCCATACTCATCCTGAAACAGATTGAAGACCTCTGAAGATATAGAGAGTAAAAATAAACTAGTTTTTCTATACTCTTACTCAACACCACAGAAAACTTCTGGGACCTCTGGTTACCAAGAAGTGCATGGGTCCTCCTTACTGTAGCAAAAAGAAAAAAAAAAAAAGGAAACAAAAATTAAATAGAATAAAAAAAGTTTAAATAAAATAAAAAATAAATGAATAAAAAGAAGTGCATGGGGAATTCTCCCCACCAGCAACCAGTGGATTCTGTAGTGGACACCAGTTGGGTGTCCTCCAATTCATTTCCAGTAATATCTATTTGAAATAGTGTCAGATCCCACCAGTTGGGGGCGCAGTCCCACAAGACTGCCTCCCCCAGCCTCCTTCCTATGGCAATTGCAAGTCCCAGGTTGGGACCTGTGCTTCTGACTGACTTGCTGTAAATCAGAGTTCCCACCACTTTCTCCTTGGGTTCAATTATTAATAATTTGCTAGAGTGGCTCACAACTCACAGAACTCGGAAACACTGTTGCCAAAACCACAGGGAGTTTCAGCCTAGGTCCAGTTACTAGTCACACAAAGATCTAATTATTGAGATGATGAGGATTGCCAAGGAGGAAAGAAATTTTTTAATAGGAAAGATGTCTTTAGGGAGAACAGCAAAAGCTGCCTCAGATCCATTTCTCTGACTAACAGAGATCATGGATTTTTAAAGGAGGAGCCACATGTCTTGGGGCAGGTCATGGTGTAACTAACAAGGGGCTACAAGCATTGGGGACAGGTTGGGGGGATGGTGAGTTGTCAGAAGTCTGTCCTTCAGAATCTCAACTCTTTTGTCCTGCAGAAAATCCACCATTTCTGGGAAAAACTGAAAAGGTCAAGTATTTAGTTAAGGGAGAGTATTTAAAAAAACATATAGGGATGGATCATTGATATTTGTTCATGAAGCCGATCACACTTACATTTACCTGTGTATTATAAAAGATATTACAAAGGATACGGATGAAGAGATGCACAGGGCGAGGTAGGGGGTAAGGGGTGTGACGCTTCCATGCCCTCCCCAGGCGTGCCACCCTCTAGGAACCTTTCCATGTTCAGTTATCCAGAAGCTCATCCAAATTCTGTCCTTTTGGGCATTTATGGAGGCCTCATTACATTGGCATGATTGATTAAATCATTGGCTATTAGTGATCAACCTAACCTTCAGCCCTCTCCTCTCCTTGGAGGTTGGGGTGTGGGACTGAAAGTTTCAACTCTATAATCCTGCCTTGGTCTTTCTGTTGCCTGGGCTAGAGTGCCATGGTGTCAGGCTAGCTCACAGCAGCCTCAAACTCCTGGGCTCAAACAATCCTTCTGCCTCTGCCTCCCAAGTAGCTGGGACTACAGGCATGTGCCACACCATGCCTGGCTAATTTTTTCTATATGTTTTTAGATGTCCAGCTAATTTCTTTCTATTTTTAGTAGAGATGGGGTCTCACTCTTGCTCAGGCTGGTCTTGAACTCCTGACCTTAAGTGATTCTCCAGCCTCAGCCTCCCAGAGTGCTAGGATTACAGGCACGAGCCAGCATGCCTGGCCCTGCCTTGGTCTTTCTGATGTCCAACTCTCATCCTGAAGCTACCTAGGGGCTGCCAGCTGTCAGTCAACTCATTAGCATACAAAAAGGCACATAGCACTTTGAAGAGTCTAAGGATTTTAGGAAATGTATGCCAAGAAACCTGGGACAAAGACCAAAGATATGTATTGTACAACATCACAGGACCATATAAAAATTTCATAATATGATGATTTGGGAGGAAAAGGAAGAAATAGAAATATAGATATTAAAGTTGAAGGGTAAGACTAAAGCTAAAACAAAATGGATGTTGTAAAGGCTGTATTGGGGGAGTTTGTGTAAAATAAGGTAGCAATTCCATAACAAACCAGTTTATTAATATTACTATTCATCTCATGCTACCCAGCTGGCTGTGTTTATTTAGATTAAAAAATAAGAGCATGAATTTGGTAGAAGAGTTTAAATAGTTTTACCCATTTGTCTAATAAAAGATGTGGTATATTTATTTAGATCCATGAGAACATGGGTTTTGTCTATTTTTCACTTTTGGATCTCTAGGATTCAGCATATAATAGATGCTCAATAAGTATTTGTTAATTGAATATATAATTTTTGGAGAGAGGGTCTCACTCTGTTGCCCAGGCTAGAGTGCAGTGGTATCATCACAGCTCAGTGTAACTCTTAGCTTCCAGGCTCAAGTGATCCTCCTGCCTCAGTTTCCAAGTAGCTGGAACTACAGGTGTGCGCCACCACACCCAGCTAATTTTTCTATTTTTTGTAGAGACAAGGTCTCACTATGTTGCCCAGGCTGGTCTTGAACTCCTGGCCTCAAGCAATCCTCCTGCCTCAACAACCCAAAGTGCTAGGATTATAGGGTGAGCCACAATGTCTGGTCCAGAATGTATTTTTTAAAAACTACTTTCTATCCTTAGATTCTCATTTATTTCTTATATCCATGTTTATTTATTTATGGAATGGGTTTTTCAAACTTAAATTCATGCTTATAATGTACCTATACATTTGACATGAGTTCAAATCTTCAAAATGTACAAGAGTATACCCTTAGAGTAACTCTTCCTTTCACTCTGTTCTCCTGGTCACCTACTTCCTCTCTTTGAAGGCAGCCATGGTTACCAATTTCTTGTGCATCCCTCCACAGAAGGTCTATGCAAATATAAGAATATGTCTACACACATCTGCATTGGACACAGGGATACACTACCCAGATCTCTTTGCGAGTGAAGGTGCCCAGACTCAGCCTGGTCTACACTTGTTGCCCCAACTCCTAGGAGTGCTGTCAGCAGACAGCCTTTCGCTGTCAGCCCCATTCAGAGATCTTCTTGGCTGCAGAGTTGCTCACTCAAGGCCAGCCCAGGCCAGCCCACATGCAGTGGGATCATGGATATGAAGGCCCAGCCATATCAGCCTGATACTGGATATGTCTGATGGGCCAATTTAGTTCTAGAGCTCTCCATGGGTCCACGGAGGCCCTCAGGCCTGCATTGCTGCTTAACTTCACCCTCTGTTGAGTGCCTCTCTGCTTCCTCTATTTCCTAGGTGGGGTTACCAACAGTCCTATGAACTAAAATAAAATCTTAACCTCCCTCCCCCCCCCTCCCAGATAACTGAATGGACACCCTCTTGGCCAAGGACCTCTTACCCCCTCCAAAAAACCTTAAAGCTAAGTTGCTAGCCATGAGGAGAAGGGAGGTCAGGTATGCCTAGTTATGCTGGAGTTATTCTTTGTAACAGTAAAAAATAAAGTCATTAACAAGCCTAAGACCATGTAAGACAAAGGTTAAACCACCCCAGCAGGTCATCAATTTTACTCAACAGATCACTTGAGTCTTGGTATATGTCTTGTATGTGTCCTGTGGCTTGTCTATGATTAGCAGTCTTCTTTATCTTAAAATGTTCCAAGCTATTAGATAAAAAAAAAAAAACTTCATTTCTGTAACCAATTACAAAATCAAAGATTCTTTAAACCTACCTATAACCTGTAAGCCCCCACTTCAAGGTATCCTGCCTTTTCAAGCCAAGCCAATGTACACCTTCCATGTATTGATTTATGGTTTTATGTGTAATTCCTGTCTCCCTAAAATGTTTAAAACCAATCTGTAACCCAACCACAGCAAGCTCTCTTGCTCAAGTCTTCTTGGGCATGGCTGTCCAGACATGGCCATCCATATTCAGCTCAGAATAAGCCTGTTTAAATTATTTTACAGAGTTTGGGTTCGTTTCTATTGACAGTCCTGATTTTCCTAGGATGGAGGGGGTTCCCAGGATGCTGGATTATCAGTGCTAAAACTAAGACTGTTCTATGAAAACCGGGACAAATTTGCCACCCTACCCACATGCGTTGATCCTAAGGACACCACCTTATAAACATCCTGTACCCTAAACTCACTCTCAGAGTCTGCTTCCTGGAGAACTCAGCCTGTGACGGTCGGTAGCAGGAGTGGTCTGAGAAAGTAGGTGGTGAAATAGTTTTGGAGGAGCTGAATCTCTCACCATCAGGCTGGCATTGAGGACCCATCCAGTGGTAGGAGGAGCAGATAGCCCCTGGCATAAGGTGATGTCCAATTGTTAAAGCTTTCACTGACAGTGAAGTGGGATAGTGTTCCAAGGAGGGGAAAACACCAGCATACACAGTATATCAGGCATTTTAAAATTATGGGATAAATAGTTGCAATAATGACAGTAGGACTGGATGGCTACTGCGATTGTTGCTCTATTATACATAACAAAAGGGTGTTTAAAAAGTGATTAATAGGCAACTAAAAGCCAAGAGTGAAAGCCACAGGGCTTCCTTGGTAGCCAAGAGACTCTTATCTTCTGTAATAGGAGGGCGGAGAAAACTGTAGAACAGGCTCGGGTTTTAATCCTCAGAATACCTGACATTTAAAAGAATGTTAAACTCCCAACTAAGGCTGGTTTGCCATGACAAGGTCAAGCCCCTTGTTGGAAAAGAATAGGACTCTTGACATATGGGATGGGGAAATCAGCATTAATGGCTCTGAAATCTTTAGCTCTCAGATTCCTTGAACTTTCTGAGCCTGTGGGGGTGAACTCCCTCCCTAATTAAGAGACCCCTTGTCTCTCCTGTTCAAGACAACAGGAAATCTTCCCATTATCTGTTCCCACCTTTCCTCCTGGCCACTAGGTGCATAACTAGGGTTAAGTCACAGAGACATGGCCCTGGTTGCACTAGGCTTGATGAGGGAGGAAAGGGACCCCAAAGGCACTGCAACCTCGCTAGCATGTACCAGCAGGAGCCAGGGGAGTTCTGGGGAAATGAATTCCAAGAGTGCTTGATCAAGAAAGCTGAGACATGAGGCTGGTTATGAAAGAGTTTATTTATTTTCCTAGGTATAGGATTTAACACTTTGGCTAGGATCCCAGCGGATGGAGACAACTTGCTACATGGATGGGTCCTAGAAGTATGGAAAAAGCAATGACCATCCTGAGTGGAACTGAGACACAGAATTTCCATAGCAGATGGTGGGAGAAGGCATTAAAAGATTTAGGAAAGTGGGCAGGCTGGAGTGGATGTACTGTGTAAGGCTGGACAGCACACCAGATTATTGCATTGCACAAGAAGGCCTGGATATAGAAAGCACTGGACAAAAGGGAGCCCAGCATTACCAACCACCCCAGGGTGGTAGTAAGAAAGACTATCACAGCACTCGGCTCACAAGCAGCAATGATGATAAGACCCCAAAACAATAGAGATCAGGGGATAGCTTCTCACCATCAAAAGCTAGGGGTTGCGATTACCTGATATTGAGTGGCAAGGTCAAAATTTCAGTCAAGGGGGCTTCATTGGCAGAATTATATAGCTAGTTAAAAAACACAGCATCTGTAAGAGCAAAATATATGGGTAGTCAACAAAGGCACCCAAAAATAAACCCTACAAAGATTCAGAGGCCTGGCACTGAAATTGTACCATCAGAAGAAAAAAAGGGTGGATGGTCAGGAGGCTGTGGGCAGTCAACTGAATGAAAACTCACAATCCCCTATCCAGTTACATGACCTCAACTGTGATCTGGACCTAGAACCCATTGATTGAAGGAGAGGACAGTCTCCAGATAGAAGGACTTTGCAACACCATGGCAGGAGATATTATTCTTTTAGTCCTCTCTTAAAGGGACCTTTGGTTATTTACTTGGGTAGTTCTACATTGGGGGAAGGGGGAACTTTGATTACTGTTGGACACAGGGTCTGAGGTGATATTGATAGTTGGAGACCCAATGTGTCATCATGGTCCTCCCTGTTACAGTAGGGTCATTTGGGACCAGGTTATGAATGGACAGTTGACCAAGGTCTGGCTCACAGTGGGCTCATTTGGTCCATGGATGCACCTGCTGGTCATTTCCAAATGTGTACTTGTATTAGACATACTTGGAAGATGGTGCAACCTGCACATTGGATCCTTGGCCTGTGGGGCAAAAGCTGTATCAGCAGAGAAGGCCAGGTAGAAACTTGTGAAACAGCTATCCACTCCCTCCTTGCCCTTAGGCAAGATATTACATACAAAACAAATTCATATCCTTGGAGGGATGAAAGAAATTAATGTCACCCTTAAAGATCTAAAGGAGGCAGGGGTAGAGATACCCTTTTTATCTCTGCTTAACTCGCCAGTGTGGGCCCCTGCAGAAATGAGACAGATCTCACAGAGGATGAGAGCAGACGACGCAAACCCAACTGCAGCTGCCATGTGGATATGGCATTTGTGCTGGAGCAGATAAATGTGGCCTGGGGTATGTCATGTGAAGCCACCCATTTCTTTCAGAAAAGAAGATCAGAGGCAGTTCAACTTTGTGTGAAATAGGCAAGAATTATAGTGTTCCCTCAGGGCTATGTCAGTGCTAACTCCTATAATACAATCCAAAAAGATTTGAGCTTTCTGTGTATCTCATGATCACATTGATCAACCACATCGATGACATTACACTAAATGGCTGAGTGCTCAAGAAATGGCTGGCATCTGCTCCAGGGGGTGGGAGGTAAACCCTATGAAGATTCAGGGGCTTGACATTATGGAAAATTTTAAGGATCCAGTGGTCAGGGGCATGCTAGGATGTTCCGGCCAAAGTGAAAGACAAATTATTACATCTTATATTTCCTATTAGAAAGAAGGAAGCACAATGTGTTGTAGACCTCTTTAGATTCTGAAGAGGTTAGGCATCGTTGAGGCTAGGGTATTCCACACCTGGGAATACTACCCCAGCCCATACACTGGGTGTTTTAAAAGACTGCCAGCTCTGAGTGGGTCCCAGAGCAGGAAAGAGCTTTATAGCAGCTCCTTGACATTTGGTCCAGATGACCCAGAAGATGCTATGATATCTGAGAATCTGTGGTGAGAAACGTCATGTGTAGTTTGTGCTAAGTCCCAGTCGGAGGTTGACTATGCAAGTCCCCAGGTTTCTGAAGCAAGGCCATGCTATCTGCAATGGAGAATTGTTTGCCTTTTGAAAAACTCTAGTGTGTTACTGGGTGCTGTTAGGGATGGAACTTGTCTATGAAACACCAAGGGTGATGGTCAATTTTATGTGTCAACTTGCCTAGGCAATGATTCCCAGATATTTGGTCAAACACCAGTCTAGATGTTGCTTGGAAGGTATTTTTTAGATATGATCAATATTTAAATCAGAAGACTTTCAGTAAAGCAGATTATCCTTTATAATATGAATGGAACTCATCTAGTCAGTTGAAGATCTTAAGGGAAAAGACCAGGGTCCTCTGAGAAGGAAGAAATTCTGCCTCCAGACTGCTTTCAGACTTGAGATGGTAACATCAGCATTTCCCCAGGTCTCCAGCCTGTCAGCCTGCTCTGTAGATTTTGGACATGTGGCCCCCACAGTCTCATGAGCCAACTCCTTAAAATAAACACACACTCTCTCTTGCTCTTTCCTCTCTATATGTGTATGTGACTATATATGTGTGTATATACATATACTACATATGTGTGTGTGTGTCTATCCTATTGGTTCTGTTTCTCTGGAGAACCCTGACTCATATACCAAGTGATCATGCATCCAGAACATCTGTTATCATGAGCTAGGTTTTGTCAGACCCACCAAGACATAGTTCAGACAGGCCCAGCTATGATGTATCATAAATAGAAGTGGAACACTGGGGGCCAAGCATTCGCTAGGCCAGAGATTGTGAGCAAGTGGCAATGGCAGGTAACCCAGGCTTCCATGTCATTCATTGCTGTTGCACCAGTGCCCTCCTTTAGCTCCCTATGGCCACATGGGGATTCCTTACAACCAGCTGACAGAGGAGAAAAAACCTAGGTTTGGTTTAGAGATGGGTCAACTCATTATGTGGTAGAAACCAGAAATGGTCAGCAGCTGCACTATATCCCCCCTCAGGGGTGGCCTCGAAAGACAGAGATGAGGGAAAAATTCTTCTGGTGGGCAGTTTTAGAAGATGAATCTCATCACTCATTTGTATGGAAAAAAGAAATTGCCTGAGGTTATAAATGCGTTGGCAGTGGCAATGGCCTGGTTGGCTGATCTGGGGCCTAGAAGGAGAAAGATTGGAAAATTGGGATCCAATTGGTCTGGTGTAGAAGCATGAAAATAAATATGACAGCAGGCATGAAGCGTGAAGCACAATTTAATACCCATCAGGAAGCACATACTGCAGAACAGGTATGAAAAATTTAGGTGGACAAGAGGACTCCGCCAGTAGGTGTCTTCCACCCTCTAAGTCCCTCCTGACAATTCCTCCCCCACAAGAGGTCATTTGACTATTTCAGACTGAACAAATCCTCAGTGAACCACACCCCAGGCAACTAAAGACAGCCACCTAATTTGGCATTCATTCACAGCCTAGTTTTATAAAAATATTTGACGACTCACAGCAGAAGGAGGCAACCAAGAGACAGATCTGGAAGCCCTGATAGGGCTGTGACTCTCACAGCTGTGAGCCCATTATTCTTCCATGTCTCGACTTGACTTGTAATTAAGTCTCCCCTGGGCAGTCAATACTAGGATGCATTGACCCAAATGTATGTGGTGATATTGTCACCCCTAAATGAGCTACCAATCATTTCATATCCTGCTATCTTCTATCTGTGTCTACTTAGCAAGGACTTCACCCAGTGGCTTCACGGGGACCCTCCCAAAGGAGCTCAAACCTATGCCATCAGAGGGAATCGAGTTACTATTCTCCCCTGTAGAACATCTATATCACACCTTAGTAATACAGTTGCCTCCAATGGGGAAACATGAGAGAGTCGCGTGTGGCAGCCCCGCCAATTTGTTGAAACCCACATTTGGTTCCACCAAACTCTTACTACCATTTCACGGCAATGGCAGATACCAAGGTGGAAAGATCTAGTAAGCTAGGAACTTCGAGAAAAAGTATCTGAGAATTTTGAGCAGATCATTGATTCTCCCATCCATTTATCCACCCATGTATCAAACACCTACTCTTTGTAAGAGGCTAGGAATTTGCCAGTGAATAAGATAGAGCTGGTCTCTGTTGTCCTGCAATTTAGAGTCTGGTGGGGTCCTGGAAGTGTTAGCTGAAGCTGTGCATATACATGGTCTTTCCAAAGGTGTGGAGAAACAGTGAGCTCTGGGGTACATTCTGGAGTGTAAGAGAGAGAAGAGGAAGCAGCAAAGGAAATGGACAAAGAGAAAGCACGTGGAAACCCAGAAGAACATAGCATTTAGTTTAATATGTGATAACTTCAACAGGGAAAGAGAAGGTAAAATTATCATCTACTGCTAAAAATCAAGAAGAAGATAGAGGAAAAAATTGTTCTATAGTATAGTTAACAACATGGACTTTAGCTTCGAAAAACCTAACTTTGAGTCCTACCTCCACCATTTATTGGTGATGTGGCCTCAGACAAATCTTTATTGGTGATTAAAATGCCTCCTTTAAACGTTGTGTAAATGAAATAATGTATGCAAACTGTCAGGTATACTGCTTAATAACTAGTAGTTTAGTTTTATATTTTGTTTTGCACCCTTGAATTTGGCAAAAAGGAAAATTGGTGCATTCTAGGAAATTTGCCTAAAGTCCTTAAATTTTAAATACAACACGCTCTTTCTCACAAAACCTTCCAGTGTCTGTGTATCTCAGACCAACAGTCTTCCCCTATTCCCTCCTTTGATAAGATGTGGGGAAGCGGCAATCAAAGGGGACCCTGCTGATAACAATTTAGCATCCCCATTTGGCATTCAGACGTGTCAATCTTTTAGCATAGAGGTTGTGGTCAGTCACACAGCTGGGAATTTATACCAAGTATATATCCTGGTTCTCATGACTCAGAACTTGGGGCTGAGTTGGACTCTACATCTCCCACAATCAGTGTAGCATATGAATAAATCAAGCATTGGATTCACCCCAAGTTGGAAGGCTATAAAACATTTTCTCTTGCCTACATTTGAGCTTTGGAGACAAGAACGGTAGCAGGGAACCATTAAGGGGAACAGCAGTGACAATAGAAAGTACCAACGAACCCAGATCCAACAGTGGAGGTGGCCCAGCTTGGAGCTGGCAACTGAGAAATGGAAGCCCAATGTCAAAGGGTTAAGCAGAATGCCTTGAGGAGTATGCATAGACCACTTCTTGAAAAAGTTTGGAAGTGAAAAGACAGAGTCACAGGCAATTATGTCTATGCCATCATCAACTTCAACCCAAGCTTAGACCAATTATTAATACTTTAAATAAGTCCTGTTTGATGAGTTGGTTTCTCAAGCAAGCATTCTGTCTCAGCTGTTTCCCAGGGCCTGGCCCTCTTCTGTTCCACAAACAGAGAGGATCACATTCCCTGCTGAGATGTCAGTGGGGCAACTCCACTCTCTAGCATGCCCAGCCTGCAGATAATGATCTGGACTAGAAGATTACAAGGTAGTTAAGAGCAGTCAAGGCGCCAGGTCATACTGTACTTACTCTGGCTGGGGAAAGATCACTCTTTCTATGCCTTAGCTTAGGCAAACAAAACAATCACTCTAAGTCTCATTCTCTGCAGGAACATCAGGCATAATATCAGGTACCACTCTGGAATGCAGGGAGGGCAGGATATAGGTTAGTCTGTATGGATTTGGCCTTCCTAGGTCATCAACAGTCTATAGATTAATTGTAGGGTCAGGTGATTTTCTTCAAAGAGGGACTGGTCAGTGACAAGGGATGACAGGTATGGTTTGACTCAAAAATCTTAAGACCCCCACCCCATCCCAAATCTGTTCCAGAGCACCTTCTACTATGCCCCAATTGGTTCTGACTGTGACTCAACCAACACAAACTCCTCTGACCCTCATGAACTGAGGAAGAGTGAATCTTCCATTTCTGCCTCCACACTTCCAACTCCTGCTTCTGTTTGCTGTAGTGGCTCTACCAGCTGGTGTCCACATGGCTTGACTTACTGCAAGGCCATCCTTGGGCCTGCTCTGTGCACATATGTGCCTGCCAGAGAGGTGGGGCGGGGGGTTGCCAGAATGTTCATCCCAGTGGTCAGAAAGCATGATGACCAAATGTTTATGGCGAGGGCTTGCTGAGGGATTTTAAAACCCCCTAAAGTTTGAGATCCAAATTTAAGTTACCCTACATGTTAGCCTCATGGCCATACAAAGAAATTTCAAAGACAGCCCTTGCCAGGGCTGCCTCCTGAGTACACTGGCACCCAGTGTAGGTCATTGGTTGGCCTGAGACAAGTGTGTCTCTCCAAGTGATAAGATGGGATATTTCTATAGAGTTCCATTACTGAATTTAAATTTAAATAGCATGTTCTTACATTAGGTTCACTGGATGGGGTGGATAGGAATAAATCAGAACATTCTGTTTTGATTTTTGTTCATTCTTTCATTCAACTTATATTTGTTGAGCATCTACCCTTACCCTGGACAATGTGCTAAGTGCTCCAATGTAGTATGAGCAAAACCAGTCAGGTCTCTGGCCTCATTCATGGAGCTGGAAGAAGTTAGTCATAAAATCTTACAAGTGAGTAGAAAACTATAAGTGCTACAAGAGAAAGCTATGGAGTGCTATGAGAATGCATTATAAAGAAGTTGGTGGTGAAAATGGTGGAATTAAGGAAGGAACATCTTAAAGTTTAATTGCCAAGGACACGGAAGATATTAACAACCCCTCTATTTGGTAGCCTTGGGAAAGCCTTAGCTATGGTGAACCTCCTCTGTTCTTGTCAAGTTGTTACTTGTTTTCCTCTAGAAGGAAAAGGAAGAGTAGCAAGTATCCATATAGATTCAGAGGGTAGGGTTTTAGAGGGATAAAGAAGTAATCCAGTAAGGGAACATGATTTCCTAATTTACAAAATTTAAGGCCAAATATGCTAATCGCTGCTTCCTAATGAAAAGCTATCAATCAGAACAATTATAAATTTGTCATATTCAACTTTTTGACTCATAAAAGCAGCAGTTCCATCTGGTTCAGGCTAACTGGATAGAGACTTCTGATAAAAGACTTTAAAGTGCTGATAATGAAGAACAAGACTGACCTTAAACCATGGAACAAGAAACAGTGCCCAGACAGGTTTTTTTGCTTTTGGTTTGCAATGCAAGGGCCAGCAAAACTCTGTGGAAACCAATAGGTATAGCAGAAAGACCACTGGACTAGGTGTCAGGAGACTCTGACTCTAACCCCAGCAAGGCCACTAACATTTTCTCTGTGACTTTGCGTAAGCTGCTTTCTTTCTGTTGCTAAGGCAAGAGTTTCTCATCTGTGACATTATCGGGCTTGCCCTATGATATTTAAGACTCCATCTCTTTGAGACTCTTTTCTTGCTCCTTGCTACTGTAAGGCGGCAAGACTTAGAATAACACATTTCTATAATCCCTAGCTCAGAATACAACTGTTTCTCACTTCCAATCCCTCACTGTATGGACAGGTGCAGCCAAATGGCAACATAGCCCATATCTGTCAATCACACGTGCTAGTCTCCATGTGGACCAAGATAGAAATAGGATTTACCTTTCTTGATCAGAAGATTTGTGACTTAAGAGCTCAGATTTGGATCTGACCTAGCAGTAACTATTTACTACCTGTGAGACTTAGGTAACATGACAACTCTCTGAGACTCTATTTACCCATCTGTAAAAGGAGGATGACAAACATCACCTCTTCGCATTGTCACATGTCTGGCATATATTAATGGGGGCAGAATGACTTCGTGGTTATGTGCTAACACCAGTGTTAGATTCCTGGGTTTGAATCCCACAACCACCCACTTACCAGCCTAGTGCCGTTGGTCAGGTTGCTTAACTTCGCCTGCATTGTACTTTCCAATCTGTAAAATGGACATGATAATTCCGGTGTTGTGCATCAAATGCAATAATACATGAAAGCACATAGAACAGTACATGAATCTTAGTTATAACTCAATAAATGTAGGCTATTATTAACAAATTGTAGCTAGTACTTTATATATCAGGGTATATATCACATATCAAAAATGAAAACATTCAGTAGAAAACCATTTTTGAAGATATTACCCAAAGCATCAGAAAAATAATTGATCTAAATACCCTCTAAAGCAAATAAAAATTACTAAACATTTTGTTTTTTACCTTTCTTTTATTTTTTGAGACAGGGTCTTACTCTGTCACCCCGGCTAGAGTGCAGTAGTGTCATCATAGGTCACTGCAGCCTTGAACTTCTGGGCTTAAGCTATCCTCCTGCCTCAGCCTCCCAGTTAACTGGGACTACAGGTGCATGCCACCACATCCATCTAATTTTTTCTATTTTATGTAGAGACAGGGTATCACTCTCGTTCAGGCTGTCAGTTTTTACCCTTTTTGAAAATAGAGATAGGATTGCTCAGCCCTCAGAAGCTGAATCCAAGGAATTGGAAAGGGAATGCGCAGATCCTCCCCATTCTGCTGACCGGCATGACCACACGCCAGCAGCCAAACCTTTGTGTCTCTCAGCAGAAGGGCAAGTAGTAACACCAGGAGTTTTAAGCCTGCGAAGAGTGATTACCTGGAAGTGAGGTCATGATTCAGGGGTTTGACTGTGAAACAGTGCTGACAAAGACACACTGTTTTCCCTGACAGTACAGAATCATATTACTGCACACGCAAGTGTCTCACACCTGGGAAAGATGAAATTACACTGAGCTTAATCCTCCGAAACCAGCTCAACAAGAAGTCGCTTAAACATTTCAGTTAGGAGTTGTCTCCTGGCAAAAAAATATTGCAAGGCAACTGGGCAGTTTTCACTAGTTAGAAGGGCCTGGACTTGTCAGTTGAAATCATTTTGGATCCTTGATTCTCTTTATTAATTACACCTTGTGAGGTCTAAGTGGTCTCTTTTAAGTGGGCACTCTGGTCTTCTGCACTGCAGCCTTACTGGCTGAGGAAATCCGTCCTTCAGCGAGGTCACATAAGCACATTAAACCAAAGCAGACTGATACCAAATACTTCACTAAAAATAGATATCTAAATTCATCCCTTTCAGGAAAACTGAGCTGTGTTCTAATTAGGGTCAGTGAAGATTACTTACATGCCAGAATGTGGCAGTGAACACATACCCAGGGTTATAACCCAAACCCAGGCCAGACAGGAGTTTCACAATCTTTATCTCTGGGTTTGATTAACCAGCAAGCCAGCCTTTGCAAAGGAGTGTAAACACAATCTTCCAAAGAGCTCCGCTGCACGCCTTTCCCTAGATCTGTGTTCTCTCCCACCTGTCTGTCCTGCAGGGAGCCCGGTGCCTTGACTCCACACCAGCAGGTAGGAGAAGGACCAGCCTCCTCGGGCCACCTTCAACCCTTGGCTCCAGCATATTGTGTCCAAGCTCTTCACTCTTTTCCCTCCCCCAAGAAGCTTAGTTTAGAGTTTTATGGAAGGTCAAGTCCATGAAACATATACCAATTGACCTTCCTACTAAACACAGAACAATGCAAGCAGAGTGGGTCAACCAACATTTTAAAACTTAGCAATTAAAAACTAGATAATACATGGCCAAAAAACCAAAAATCAATATAGGTAACACATGGCAAAAACTCAAAAGACCCCAATATTATATACTAAGAAGTAGATGTTCACCATCCCTCTTATCTCAGCTATAAAGTTTCCTTCCCTAAAGGAAACCAATGTTATCAATTTCCTATGATTCTTCCAGAAGTGTTTAATGTATATTCAAGCCTGTATGTATATATTTCCTTAAACACACTCACATATAAATGATAACAAATCTAATCCACTGTTTTTTACTGTGCTTTTTTCATTGTGTGTTAGAGATACTGCCACATTTACACATGTAAGACAGACTTTCTCTTTTTATTTCTCTCTTTTTTTTCACATGAGCAGCTTTTTATTATAAAACAAAAGAGGTCTGTCTTTGCAAGTGGAGAGAGACAGACTGACTCACTGACTTACTGACTAACTGACTTGTACAGTCAAGGCAAACCTCACTGATAAGAAACAATTTGAGCCAAGGCCTCAAGAGACACATGTGAACTAGCATGCAAAAAAATGAAATAGTAATCATTGCAGGAGACACTACGCTGTTGGTTGTCCATCCAACATCCAGTTATTCCTTCCTTCTCTCTAACAGAGCCCTTCTGCCCATGCTATAATGTAGCCATGTGATCAGGAAAAAGCTGGAAGCCATCTCTAACTGTAGGGGTGGATCCCAAATAGTCTAAGCCAATAGTGGTCACCCAACCTCACCAGTGACCAGTTCAGGAAGCCAGGTTTAAGCTAATCAAGACAGGAAATTGCCCTGGTCACTGTCATTGGTCCAGAAATAGACATATAAGCTAAGGTGGCCTAAGCAGATTTATATTTCTGTTTGGGGGAGGAGGTTTTTTCCTCTCTCCATGATGGATGTGAACAAGGAAGAATGTTGTCACGTTGTCACAATTGTATAGGACTTGGTGACACAGCCATCTCTGGACAATGAGGGCAGCCTGGAGACAGAGCCAATACAAAGAAGAGGGCAGAGCTGGGAGCACTGCAGAGAAAAGGAGTCAGAGCCCTGAGTATTCCATGCCTGGAGCCTGCTGCACTTTGAGACCCCCTATTATGTGCAATGAAGAATTTCCTTACTGTTTGTGCCAGTTAGAGTTTGGTTTTTTATTCCTTAGTGTTTAAAGGTTCTTGATTATGACAATAAAAATAATAGCAGCTAACATTTCTTGAGAATGACCTTGTGCCAGGCACATTCTTTGTATTTGTAATTTTGTTTAATGTTCTTGATAATCTTATAAGGCAAATACACTATTGTCCTTATTTGTAAAATGTAAGTGATTTTTCTCAAGCTCATGTGTGTAGTAAGTGGCAGAACCAAATGTTTTTCTTTGTTTGTTTGAGACAAAGTCTCCCTCTGTTGCCCAGGCTAGAATGCAGTGGCATCATCACAGCTCATTGCATCCTCCAACTCCTGGGCTCAAGTGATTCTCCTGCCTCAGCCTCCTGAGTAGCTGGGACTACAGGTGTGCACCACCATGCCCAGCTAAGTTTTCTATTTTTGTAGAGATGGGGTCTCACCATGTTGTTCAGGCTGCTCTTAAACTCCTGGGCTCAAGTGATTCTCCCATATTAGCCTCCCGAGTCACTGGGATTATAGGCATTAGGCACCCTGTCTAGCTGAAACAAAATCTTTCAGAGCTCAGAGCCTGTGCTCTTCACCACTATGATGGTTCCACTGCTAGATGAGGCAGAGGAAAATAAAGAGGAAGGATCTTGTGAAGAGGCTACAGGAAGAACAGAAGATGGTGATATTATTAATTTTATAATTATTAATATATAATCTGTTCTCTCCACCTGGAATACATCATCCCTGGGACACCTTTTCCCCATGCCCACTTCTCTGCCTAGAAACTTCTATTATTCTTTAAGAACCCAACTCAGATGTCACCTCCTCTGAGGAGCCTTCCTTCATGTCATCTCCCCAAACCTCCAACCCTCTGGAATCCCACAAAAATTTGCTCAGATTTCTATTGTAGTCCAAGTTGTGTTATAAAGTGTTCATTTTCATACCTCCTCCTTGTACTAAATTCAGAACTCCTCGGTAATAAGGACTATGCCTAATTATTCCTTGTGGTTCCAGTGCTTAGCTCAGCTCCTTGTAGGTGCCCAGGGAAAGTGAGATTGAATGAATCAATCATCACACCTCGAGCACCCTCCATCTTACCAGGTACCATTCTAAGAGATATAAAGTCAAAAAGGTCAGACCTTTGGCCCCTTGAAGTTCATAAACAAATTGAGGATATGTTCCTATCTTTCTATTCTACATTATAGAAACCCAACACAAACTAGCTTAAAAGGAAAAAAAGAATGTGGGCAGGGGACAGAATTTGTCCTAGGCAGGTTACTTCTATTAACAGTTTCAGGAATAGATGAATCTAAGATCCAAGGGTTTCCAACAATGTTATCCTCTAGATTAGGTCTCTTTCTATAACCTGCTCTTGGGTGGCTTTGTTCTCAGGAATTTTTTTTCTATGTGAAAGCCCCTCACCACTCCATGTTTACATCCAATGGTAGCAAAAATAGAGGTTTTTATGCCAATGGTCCTAGCAAAAGTCCTAGAAGTAATTCTCAATGCTTTTAATTGAGTCACCTGCCCTTCACTGAACCCATTAAAGTAACTCTGAATAGGCCTATGTCACATGCCTACCTCTGGATTTGGAAGTAGGGTTGACCCCATCCATATTATATGGATTAAAAGTTAGGGAAGGTTGTTCACTTTCCCAGAGGAAAATCAAGTTGCTATTACTAAAAGGGGGAGAAGATATTAGGCAAGCAAAAACCAACACATGTCCTCCATCAAAGAGATGCCCTACACATCAATAATTATATGGTAAGGCTAGGAGTGATGCCTGTCTTAAAGATTAGGTAGAACAAATGGATCATTTCAAGAGCAGCTGTCCACAAACACTTGTAGGAGGAAACCTATAAAGTAGGCCCTTTTGATAGGATTATGGTAAATGATGATGAGGAGGCCTTTCAGATACGTGGAAAGGCATGAAGAAAGGCAAGGAGGTAAGGATCCTTTTGAGGTTTTCCAAGTTTGCTGGGAACTTTTGGGAATTAAATCTAGAACTTTGGTTGGGGGCTAGATCTATACATAGTCTAATAAGTGCTAATCCTTTATGCAGATTTCTTCCATATATGATCTCAAAGAAAAAAGTAGTTTTGGCAGGCACCAGGAGTAGGATTATTCTTCCCATGTTACCGGTGGGGCAAGTGAGGCCTAGTGCAAGAGATGCCCACTGAGAGTTCACCCTCTTGTGTCCAGAGACGGAACAGCACAAGAAGCCCAATTTCTGCCCTTCAGCCCAGGACTGTGCCCCTCCACCATCCACAGTAAAAATAAAATCTGGAGTTGGAAATCACCAGGACAGCAGCTGTGGCTCAGGCCCAGGGCCAGCCTGAGGACCTTTGGAGGAAGCCGTGGGAACAACCATATAGGCAGAAAGAAGATACCTGACTCACATAATGGCTAAGAGCAGAGACTCTGGAGTCAGGCCTGGTTTTTATTCTTGGTTTCATGGGTTACCTTGGGCAGATTATATAACTTCCCTAAACCTTAGCTTCCTCATCTGTAAACAAGGTAAAGAACAATACCTATCTTATAGGATGGTTCATGAGGTCTGAATGAGGTATTGCATAAGAATTGAGCACACTCTTCCTCATCTGGTCGCATCTCCTTGTCCTCATTCGGTCTGGTCTCCTCTTCTGATCTAGTCTCCTCTTCCTCTTCCGGTCTTGTCTCCTCTTCTGGTTTTGTTTCTTCTTCCTTTCTCATCTATTCTTCCTCATCCAGTCTCTTCTCCTCTTCCAGTCTGGTCTCCTCTTCCTCATTTGGTCTCAACTTTCTCTTTTTAAAGACAGCCTAAAATTCCATGGTATAGATGCAATGTAATTCACTTAACCAGTTCCTTAATGAAGGACATAGGTTTCCCTCCAATGTTTTGCTATTACGAACAATATTGTAATATACATATCCCTGTAAGTATATCATATCCATGTGTGAATATACCTGTAGAATAAACTCCTAGGAGAAGAACTGCCAGGTTAAAAAATATGCACTTGTATAATATTGAAAGATATTACCCAATCGCCCTCATGGAGGTTGTGCCAGTTCACTCTCCTACCAGCAATACGAGTGGCTTCTTTCCCTGGTCTTTGCCAAACCAACAGTGACAATGATATCTTATTCTTGTCTTCATTTGCATTTCTCTTATTATAAGTGGGCAGAGCACAGTTAGAAATGTTTAAATTCCTTTTATTTACACTGTCTTTGTCTCTTGATTTGCTGGATCTTTTCCCCCCTTATTGATTCATATTCACCCTTAGTACATAAAGAAAAATTGACTGTGCGGTGCAGTATAAATATTTTATCCTAATTTCTTGGTTGACTTTTGACTTTGTGGCATTTTCTTCCATGAATATTAAGGATTTTTTTTTTTTTTGCATAGCTTAACTTATCAAGATTTTATTTCATGGTTTTGAAGGGGTAGAAGTGCAGGGGGAGGGGCAATCAACATTTAACAAACCAAAGTCAGAAATGACCAAAAGCCAAACTCCTCACAATGATCAACAAGATTGTATTTTCCTTGGTTCCCTTTCAAGCCTCATCTCCATGAATCCTCTCTAAACAAATTGAGTTCCAGTCATATAAACTATTTGCATTTCCCAGAACAAATTATGGTATCTGTTTGTTTTATCCATATAGATTATGGCATAGACTAGTCTTTCTACTTGGAATGCCTTTCTCAATCTTGTACTCTAAATGTATCTGTTGGGAAAAGTCCTGTTCATACAAAGCAATTTAAATATTTCCTTTGTGAAGACTTCCCTGCCTATTTCATCTTACCTGTCCTTAATGAGTTAGGTAGCATTTTCTAAGAGCCCACAGATACTGATCACATGATTCAGTTCATACCCTAGAAGCCAGCAGGATGGGCTCTGAAGCTAGGTTGTCTGGGTTCAAATCCTACCTCTGCTACTTATTTGCTCTGTGACTAATCATGAGCAAATGACTTCTCTGTGCTTCAAAGTCCTCATCTATAAAATGGTGAGGATAGTAAAGCCTCATAGAAATGCTTTGAGAATTAAATGGATTAATATTTTCCAGTGTTAAACAGCACCTGTGTTGTGAATAGCGTCTGACACACAGAAAACACTTACTAAATAAATGAAAACATGTTGAGCCCAGTGCCAGGCTAAGCAAGAGAGAGTAAACTTCCAGGAGCAGTTGTGCTTTCCTTCTTATCTTCTTTCCTAGACTGCGAATGTCTTGAAAGGAAGGGCCAAATACCATGCTTTACTCAACATTGTATCCCAAGCACCCAACATATGGGGAGGTTTGCTGAATGAAAAAATGAATGAACAAACACTTTCGCAGCCAAGGCTCCCACTTTAATAGAAATATAACATAAATACATAATGTAGATTTTTTTTTTGAGAGTATTCAGAAACAGGACATAATGTAGATTTAAGATCTCAGAATAAAATTATAGGATTGTTGTCAGAAACACAAGCAAATACAGTCTTTCCAAGTTTGGTTGCTAAAGAAACAGTCAAGGAGCCCAGTGGCTTAGAACAAAGAAAAGTTCTTGAGGGAGTTTTCTTTAACTTTGTGTGTGTGTGTGTGTGCGTGTGTGTGTGTGTTAAACGGCACTTATAGTAGTGTACAGGCTGTTCCCTGTTCCCGTCTATGGCCGCTCACTGAGACTGACATCGCACTTCCTGTGCACGCTGAGTGAGGCTGGTCAGCGATGACCACGAGCAGGTGCCGGAGCTTTCAAAGCTTTACTTCTTTTATCTGCGCTCTTGATTTTATAAACCATGAAGCTTATCAAGCCCATTCCGATCCAGATATCCTGGTAAACTTGGGCATAGTAGGGTCTCATGGGGACCCACACATTTCTAATACCGCTTTGAAGCATCTCGGAGCCAGAACAGCAGCTGGGCCAAAGGTCACGGCGTGCGCAGGCGCCGCGCGGAGGCTGCCGGGAAGGCGGAAGGAACAGCTCTTTAACGGTTTAAAGCAGGGAAGAATGTGGGTTGTGGAGAAAGTTAAAGAGAATATTTCAGGGAGGGGAAATGACCCCTACATGGAACAATTTGGGGATTCCCTAAATCCTAGGCAGCTCCACCCATATTTTTCTATCAGACATAGCCAATGTACTCACATCCAACATAATTTGGGGTAAAAAAATTGTTTAAAGGTATTTTCTAATTTGGCTTTTGAAAATACTTTTGTATTAGTAACTCCTTTGATTCACAATTGGCTATGATTTTTCAGCAACTATTGGGTACCCATGAGAAATTTTAAGTGAGGAAATCCAATCCACAAATTGTTTTTAACTGTAATGAGATGTTTAAGAAATATTGAGTGTTGGCCGGGTGGGTGGCTCACGCCCGTAATCCTAGCAGTCTGGGAGGCTGAGGCCGGCTGATTGCTCAAGCTCAGGAGTTTGAAACCAGCCTGAGCAAGAGCGAGATCCGTCTCTACTAAAAACAGAAAGAGATGAATTGGCCAACTAAAAATATATAGAAAAAATTAGCTGGGCATGTGGCGTGTGCCTGTAGTCCCAGCTACTTGAGAGGCTGGGGCGGATGGATTGCTTGAGCCCAGGAATTTGAGGTTGCTGTGAGCTAGACTGATGCCATGGCACTCTAGCCCGTGCAACAGAGTGAGACTCTTGTCTCAAAAAAAGAAATATTGAGGCTGGGTGCGGTGGCTCAAGCCTGTAATCCTAGCACTCTGGGAGGTTGAGGTGGGTGGATTGTTTGAGCTCAGGAGTTTGAGACCAGCCTGAGCAAGAGTGAGATCCTGTCTCTACTAAAAATAGAAAGAAATTAATTGGACAACTAAAAATATATAGAAAAAATTAGCCGGGCATGGTGGCCAATGCCTATAGTCCCAGCTACTTGGGAGGCTGAGGCAGGAGGATCGCTTGACCCCAGGACTTTGGGGTTGCTGTGAGCTAGGCTGACACCATGGCACTCTAGCTGGGCCAACAAGAGTGAGACTCTGTCTCTAAGAAAAAAAAAAAGAAATATTGAGTGAAATAATTGATGAAGTTGACATATGTTATAATTTACGGCTATGTCATGACACATTTAAAAATTTTGATATTGCAATGTTCAATGGAACAAAAACATTTCTTTCTTTTTTCTCCCCAGGCTTCAGGTATTTTAATTGGCTCTTGAAATGTTCTTGGGCTCTAGCCTAGGCACCATGCCTGTAGTCCCAATGGGTAAAACAACTGTGCTTGTTTAAAGGCAGAGAGGCAAGTGCAATCAAGTTTAATGCTGAATATGGCAAACTTATTTTCTCTTTTGAAGCCAAGTATCTGTGTGGAGGATTAGTTGGATGCATACTTCTTCAGAGAACCAGCTGTTTTTGTAAGTAAAGTCCTGTTGCAAGAAGAACAAACCTATTTATGTTGGGGAGTAGGGAAACCAATTGTCTTTTCTTATCACCTACCACGAACACCATGCTTTCATTTCATCTCAACACAAGACACAAGATCTGGGATCTAGAATTTTATTTTCCATCACAAAGCCAATTCTCACACCATTTTCAGACCAAATGTTTTTGCCTCTTTAGAGCAGCTTAGAAACTTTCTTTCACTCCCTAATTTCTGTTGTGAGAGATGTTGTATATAGTAACCCTTGGTACCAGATGAAAGGTCCCAATGTGAATGAAGAATGGGAAAAATTATAAACAGAGTGAGGCTAAAAAGATCACTTAACCTGAACCAAATGGGGGGAAAACAGTGCTAGAATGGAATATCCAACTAGACATGGACATGGTTTTTGGCAGGCAGTTATATGAATGGCCCCATTATAGAGGAATCAGGGTCAGTGTTTGCCTCCAACTGTAGGAGGCAACTTTCAATTGTATTCTATGGTCATAGTGCTCCCTGGAGATCTGCAAACTTGTGAGCCTGAAGGCAATGGTTACATGCCTCTCACTTCCAGGGAAATGAAGAACAAAATGGCCCAGGAGAAGAGAAAGCACATGCTACCAAGCTGCATGCAAGCTACGAACAGTCCAAAATTGCGGTTGATTTCATGCCCAACTCTTGCTACACCTAAGATTTGCATAATCCAGTGCTGGGGAGGTTTGGGGGGAAAACCAGAATTCCACCCCTGAAGCCACGCCAAACCTTCGGTGACTGAAGACTGGGAAAGCTGCCTTTTTCAAATTCGATCTAGTTGCTCTTTCCCAATAGCATTTAAAGGACAAACGTGTTCTGTTCTGCAGCCCTGGAACTCCCTATTCATGGTTAAGTCATTACCTAGGAGGACTTTATAAGGGTTATTGGGAGTTTAGCTTTACAGTAAATGTAGTATAATTTACACAATAAAAATGCAGTCCCTTGCTTAATTACTTTCTTCACCTGTTGGGAGTTTTTCTCATCTATGAGGTCAAAGTTTTTACTCCCAGCCATAACTATGCGGTTGACATGGGGATGAAACACTTTTGAACCCCTCAGAATGAAGATTCTGGACTACACCTAAAGAGCAACTCGCCAAAAACAATGAATGCTGTTTCACAACCTGAGTGGGTGTACTTCATCTAACTAATATGTAAATAAAGGAGTGGTGAGTTAACAGCTCAATAGTGAAGGGGCCTCTCCAGAAAACTCAGCTACCAGAAATGAAGGGCAACTTCACTCAAATCCTGTGACACTTTGGAATTTAGGTACAGCAAGGTGCTTGGGCCTGGACCGAGGGAAGGACAAAAGGCTCTTTTCTTTCTCTGGAGCTCACCCATGTCCAGAGAGAGGGAACACCAGGAAGTGGCACTTCAGAGCTATTCTGAATCTTCCCATGTAGTTGTTATTCCAGCCTTTTTTTTTCTATTTTCTGTTTAAAGCCACCAGAGAATTACAGATAGTCCCAAAGAAGGAAGGATCAGTGCTGCACTTTGGTCTTGCCTTCTGGCTCACACATGGGGAGAAGCCTAGGAGGCCAGCGTGGCCTGAGGGAGGAGACCCACCCAGATCCAACCAGATGAAAGAAAACAGAGACCTTGAAAGAGGAAAAATAATATTTGTAGGTACTAATGGAGTTGCTATAACAATAATAAATATAATGCCTACTACTTGCCCACACTTACTTAAACATGGGAACTCAGACCCTGGTAAATTCTGCCCACTTTGCAAGGCTTTCTGGGAGACCCAGGTGGTGTTTTATAGGCATTTGCACACAGCCCCATTACTTTCTACTCCAGCCCCCGTGTGGATGTCTGATGCCTGAGATTCCCTCTGTGTCCTCCAGGATAGTTCTGGTATCTGGGCCAGTGCTGTGTCTCTTGGTGCTGCCAGAGCTGCTGACCTGAAAAGAGCCTAATGGCTATTGTCTTCCTACCTGGGCATCAAAGCATCCCAGGTCTCCTGCAGCTTCTTTGCCTCTGCTGTATCTTTTTCATTCTGGGAGGGTTTGGACATGAGTCCCAGAGAGCCAGACTGGTCCATTTGGGAATTGACAGCTGAGACCAATACGATTCTTTTTTCTGCACCTCCTCCCTTTCCCTACCCCTTACTCTCCTTCAACCCTCTCTCTGTCCATCTACTCTGTTTCAATGTATCAGTAAACTCCAACAATCTACACTTTAATGAGCCCCCAGGGGGGCCAGATACCACCTTCTGAGAAGCAACAAGATATTCATTAAAAGGCCATCATTCCCTTCGGTCTGCAGCTTGGGTGGCACGAGTTCATTATCTAATAGCTACCCATTTCTGAAATCAGGATCTGAAATCTGTTCCTCTAACCTTATTAATAGTGGGGTTCTGTCTAAATTACCTGTTAACCTATTTGGTCACACAGAAACAGAAGTGCATAGGACTTTTTAAAAACTGTATATCTAATGCAATTAAAAAAATTCATATCCAGGCACTAAAATATATTTCCCAATTATCCCCTTGTAGCCAAGGAAAGTGAGTAGGGTTATAGGTTTTTTTGGTATAAAGAACTACAAATCAGTACCTTTTAATCTTCACATTTTAAAGCATTCAGTTCAATATTAACAAAGTTTGTAAAATGTAAAGGTATTTTAAAACTATTTTCAGGAAGCGGCAGAATGGCTAATGAATGCTTCTTGATAAGTTTGCAGGGTTAATTCTATATATGCTCCCTTCTGTGCTTCTGTTTTTGCAAAGACCTGTTTAAATTTAAAAAAGAAGTTTAAAAAAAAAAATTAAAAAAAAGGCCATACAGCCACGTGGCTGAAGCTGGAAGTCAGACCTGGATCTGAATTCAGGTGCTGCTGCTTCTAACTATGTCCTTGAACAAATGACTTAACCTCTTGTGGCCTGGTCTCCTCAATTACCAAATGAGGATAATAATAGGACTCATTCATCAATGTCTTCCATGTATAAATACTTCATTGAGGACCTGTAATGTTCCAAGCACTGTTCTAGATATTAGGGTATGGCATAGAATAAAACATATGAAAACCTCTATCCTCATGGAGCTTAAATTATAGTTGGGGAGACAGAAAATAAGCAGTAAAATAATAGATCATAATGTTGGGCAGTGATAAATTCTATAAAGCATAAAGCCTGATGAGAGAATGGGGAGTGATGAGGGCTTATCTGAGATAGAATAGTTAGGAAAGTCCTCTTTGAGGAGATGGCGTATGAACAAAGATCTGAATGAAACACACTTAGCACAGTTCAGGCACAGAATGCTTTATAAACAGGACCACTAATATTACTTTCCAGGTTCTCAAATTCAAAATGGTCACAAACTATGTACCTGAAAATGTGGTAGGTGGCTTATTTTATTTTATATCTAAACAACATTTTAAAAACATCATTTCATTACCAACACACCTACTCTTATTTTAATTATTGTATCTCATTAATACAATTCTTAATCTCCAGGCCCTGGTCACCTTACTACTTAGTGCCAGAGCAAGGTCCAGAACTGGGAATTTTGATCTCTGGTCCATTTTTGCCATGAAAGGCTGTCAGTGAGAGGGGTGGCAGTACACCTTCCAGAGCAGAGCCACTGTTTGTTTGCTTTTGTGAAATCTGGACTATGTGTAGATGGTGAAGGAAGTAATGGGGGAGGGAGCGAGACATGGTTATTAGACAACACTGTATTTCACTCAGAGCATAATTCTCTTAGATGGGGGCTGGCCAGCATGGATGGTATCACTGCAGAATTATCTCAAAACTGTGTAGGAATGCTTGAAACCTACTACTGTTGTAAGGCCAATTTTTCCAAAGTGTGTTCCTCAAAATATTTGTTTTATGGGGTTCCATGTTCAAAATCTTGGGGAAGCATTGCAGACTAAATTATTCTCCTGTAGATTCACAAGGCATATTAACAGATTAGATAAGGACTTAAATTCTGCAGTAAAGAAATCTGATTAATCTTAATTGTTCCAAACTTCTTTGACTATAGAACCCTTTTCTCTTTTGACACTTATTAATTTGAACTTTTTGAAACGCTACTGTAAAGACACTAAATTTTAATTCGACTCAGCACATCTTAGAATCCCAGAATATTAGAAATGACACAAAATTATGCAATCAGTAAATACGAGGTACATGACTGAATGAAGCGCCCATCAGATACAAATTCAGCTTAGACGCAAACTTGTATATACAAAGGAGTGCTCTTGCTTCAGGTATTACAGGCGCACCGACATGACATAAACGCTTCAAAACTTTTTTTGGGATTCATTTTGAGAATCTAAAACTTGGGAGGCAGGAAGTAATCTTAAAGAGCTTTTTTAACCACTGCTTCTGAATCATGTTGTCAAGACATACTCATTATGAGATTCGTTAAAAATAATTTTTAAAAACACATTAAAGTGCGATAGATTATGAATGATGTTTTAAAAAACAAATAAGTAGAGTCAAGGTTATGCCTACGATATTATCCTGATTTTACCACTTTGCACCCCGGTCTCCTTTCTTGCATGGGAAGGACGGGTGGGGTTGCAGCCAGCCTGCTGGGAATTGCACGTAACCTGCAACCTTCCTTAGGGTGCTGGGGGCACACCCTTGGGAGTGTGTCGTGCACGTAAATCTCATCTGTTGTGTCTGTTATCTGATGGAAGAAAGTTAAGAAACGCCGAGCCAGCACAAACCCCTCATTTCACAGGTAAGAACATGGAGGTCTAGGGAGCAAAATAACATGCCTGGTCATTTGGCCAGGAGAAAACTCAGCAGAACTCATATCCGAGTGTTCTGTCTCCTGGCTCCAAATAACCTTGTCTCTTCTGAAGCAGAACCTGAGATGGCAATTCTATTTTAAGCGATTCATTAGAGGAGTGTTCTAGACCCCACTCAATCTAGGAGGATTCTGTGTCACCTCATAAGAGGATCTGTATTCCAGCATGGAATATGCTACCTCCCAAAGACACCTGTCAAGCATTGTGCTTCTTTCTTAGTTATATAAGGTACAAAGTCATATAAGGTACAAATAAAAGCTTTTTATTAGTAGACACGATAACCCAGCATGCCGCAAATCACTGGAACCCTAAAACTTCACTAGTGTGGCAAGCCCCTAAATCTTTGTAGAGTTTATCCCTAAAATGCTATCCCTTGAAGCATGTGTATCTTACCAAGGCGTCCAGAGAATTTGCCACTTCTCATCTGTTTAAATTAACATGATGTCATCAATGAGGTGGACCAATGTAACATGCTGCTTAATCATCAGATGGTTTAGGTTTCTTTGAACTATATTGTGACAGAGAAGGGGGAAAACAAACATAGCCTTGAGGCAAAACTGTGAATGTATAATATATTGCTGTTCATGGCATATGCATGTCAACTGCTTCTGATCCCTTTTTCTGATGGGCACTTAAAATATTTGGCAGATGTTAGCTAAATACCATATACATAAGAATGTGTTTATCTGCTCTAGTGAAAAACAGCTACATTTGGGGGAATTACTTGGTTAAATTTGTAGCAGTACATTGTCTTCCTGTATAATCCAGTTTTTTAGGGGCCAGACTGATAAATTAAATGAAGATATTATGGGAACCACCAGCCCCACCTATATACATGTCTTCAAGGGTGGCACCAATCTGCCATTTCTCTAGGATTCCAAGCAATTTCGTATACTATCTCGACCAAAGGGTGCAGGTTTGGGGATTTCCACATGGCCTTTCCTACAATTGTTTTTCCTCTGTAGGTCAAAGAACCAATGCAAGTGTTCTGTCAACTGTTAAGAATGTCCATTCCATTTATATTTAGGGGAGCTGGGGAGATGACCACTGGGTGGATCCATGGCTTCAGTTGACCAACTGTGAGACAGACCTGGGTGAGGACTTCATTTGTTACTTGGTTTGCATAAGCCCCTACTCTAAAAGGGGTCATGAGGACATGTTGGGTCCTCATGTGTCAGGATTATCTCTGACCTTGTATCCAATAGCACCTGAAAGAACTGTATATTTCCCTTCCCCAGTGTATAGTTACCTATGTGAATAGCCACAGGTCTCTTTGGGACATACTGGGTGAATCACTAACAGTATATACTTGTTAAGATGCTTCAGTGCCTTCTCACATGGGGACCCAACCCCTTTTGCAGTCAATGGGTTGTGGATCTGAACATTGATCCCAGTCTAGAAACTGAGCAAGAGATCTTATTTTCTGTTGGGATGGCTGGCCTCGGCCTTCTGTTCATCTATTCTGTTCTTCAATTTTTTTCCTCTCTCTCTCTCTCTTTTTAAATAATAGAGTGAATATAGCTGAGTATGTTCATCTATTCTTGATCTCATTTGATCTTACATGCTAAGCAAATATTATTGGCTACAATTTATCTTGCCTCTATGAACAACAGGAACTATTAATCACTTTCATAGATACTTGTGGGTCAGGCCTCCTTGGGTACCATTTCAATGTTACAGTAACTGTGTTCATCTTGCTTCTGAAAGTTGAGTGGCCTGGCCTCTGCTATTCTGGGACCCAATAATTCTCATTGATTACAGGGAGTCCAGTTCTGGAGTAGCATCTTCTATTGTCAGTCCCAGCCTAAAGAGAACAGTCTCCATAGAGCTTCTCAGTAGTTCTGGTTCCCACCCTCAGCCCTTCCCCGTGCATTCCTTGTCACCTTGGTAAATGGGAACACAGCCGATGGGTTTTCCAGTCTCATGTATTTGACTCATCCTAGCATGCTTGGTTCTCTGAGTCTTTTAATCCCTTCTTTCACAGTATACCAGGCAATCTGGCATCTCTATCTCATTTAATGCAACTAATCACTTTTTCTAAGCTGCTAACAACTACTGCATCAGTATATTAGACATATCTCCCGAGGCCCTTAACCCTACCTGGACAAGCATTCCCTTACCCTTCCGCCTTTGTCCAGCATCCTCCTGGTCCACTCCTAGCCATCCTCATCCACTTCCTACTGGTACATATTAACCCGATTCTGTACCTCCTTTGGCGTATAATCCCCCTCCTCCCTTTGAAGGCCTGGTACTTTACCAGTACCTAGTGATATTTGACCCTAAGTATAAGTCTGGGGGCCTGGAGGGAGTGTGATGACTGATCCTAAGAGCAAGCATTATAAACTACCTGCCTCATTTGAGGTTTTAGTATTATATTTTCTTTCAAGAAAAAGGAGGGGGGTATATCTTCTAATGAGGGGGACTGGCCCATTTATGCATACCAAGAGGGTTCAGAGAAATCTGAAAGCTGGGGTTTCAAGGTTCTCAAGAGCATCTCCCCAGATATCTGTATCCCAAGTCTTAGGGTCCCACTCTTTTTCTATCAGGGTCCTGGTTTTGCTGTAGGATATTTACTGAAGCTGAGAATTCAGCCTGTTTTAGAGTTCTGCTGTCCTTCCCATTAGGTTCCATTCTTGTTCTTCAGCTCTGCCCACTGTCTGCCTACAGGAGATGAGTGCCTCCAAGGCCACCAAAGAGGCTCTCTGCTTTAAATGGCTGATTAATACATTTGAACTTGCATTTTCTCTTCAATGAATCAATGGCACTTAGCAGTCATCTCCTAATTTCACAGTCCTAGGTTTACTATTTGCTCCATATCTCTCAAATGCCAGAGACTTTGCACTAACTAGTGCATCCTTTTCTACCTGCGTACCAGGTTACCACAGGCAAAATTCTCAGCCATTGCGCTGCCACAGTAGCCAGGGAGTATCAATACTCCACCTACTGCCAGGAGGGGTCCTCATTGTCATCCAGTCAGTGAGTGATCTGCTTCCAGGATCCTATCCTTGGAGTCCATTTCCTGTGACCACTATTGGTACCAACTGTCTTAGGTAGGTTTCCCTAAAAGCAGAGCCTGAGGCAGGGATTCTCATGAAAGTAATTTATTAGAAAAGTGCTCTCAAAAGATGAGAAGTGAGGGAAGCAGTATAGAGCAAGGGAAAAAAGTTAAGTCAGGATGTGGTCTCGGCTGAAGACCAGGGTCAGTCTGGTCCCACAGAAAGCTCTGGAGCACAAATTGACCACATACATAGTTGGCAGCCCCATTGAGGCAAGGATGTGTGTCTTTTGACTCCCTGTGTCAGTATTGGCTACTGGGTGCACTTGGGGTATGGGGTGCCTAACCTGGGGGAGGGCACGCTTGTTCAGCAGTCTATGAAGAAGGGCAGCTGCAGGTCTTTAGCAGCCTTTGCTGATAGCACCTGGGGGATGCGTGCACCAGCCAGGCGAAGGGGAAACTGGGCAGGGTGCCCACAGTGTCCGCTGCAGATAACTTCTGTGATGACAACTCCGAGTCCCTTGAGAGTAGACTGAATACCAGCAGACTGCCAAAATCTTATTTAGATCCAACCTGGCAAATAAGGTTAATAAACAAATAAGTTTAGACATGTCTCCTGAGGACCTTAGTGTTGTGTGTTTTTTGTTTAACACAAATAACATTTTTTTTTATTTCAGCATATTATGGGGGTACAAATGTTTAGGTTATGTGTGTTCCTTTCCCCCTCTTCGCCCCTGGAGTCAGAGCTTCAAGCATGTCCATCCCCCAGATGGTGCACATCACACTCATTATGTATGTATATACCCATCCTCTCCTCCCTCCTCTCATCTGTCCACTTAGGTGTTGATCAGTTAATACCAATTTGCTGGTGAGTACATGTGGTGCTTGTTTTTCCATTCTTGGGATACTTCTCTTAGTAGAATGGGTTCTAGCTCTATCCAGGAGCACCAAGAGATGCTCTATCACCATTGTTTCTTATAGCTGAATAGTACTCCATGGTATACATATACCACATTTTATTAATCCACTCATATATTGATGGGCACTTGGGTTGTTTCCACATCTTTGCAATTGTGAATTATGCTGCTATAAAGATTCGAGTGCAGGTATCTTTTTTATAGAGTGTCTTTTTTTCTTTTGGGTAGATGCCCAGTAATGGGATTGCTGGATCAAATGGTAGATCTACTTGTATCACTTTCAGGTATCTCCATATTACTTTCCACAGAGGTTGAACTAGTTTGCAGTCCCACCAGCACCATCTCTAATCATCGGGGAAATGCAAAACAAATAACATTGTTTTTAAACTTTATTTTTAATTTTATATATATTCTTTTTAGTTGTCCAGCTAATTCCTTTCTACTTTTTTAGTAGAGATGGGGGGGGGGGTCTCTCGCTTACTCAGGCTGATCTCAAACTCCTGAGCTCAAACAATCTGCCTTCCTTGGCCTCCCAGAGTCTGAGCAAATAACATTTTTTAAAGGTGATAATAATGGTTCATATGAAGAATTTTCTCTTTTCTTGTGTGGTTTATAAACTGATTTGTATGCAAGTCCCATAAGGAGGTTCCAAATATTTTTTATCAAATGGTATTATCATTAGATTAAGTGTCTGGGTGATCACTCTGATGTGGGTAACACTCATGTCGAGGCATAAAGCCATGAATGTGTGAATAAAAATCAGGTTAATCTTGTCAGAGAAAAATAAAAGTAAAACTTAAAGTGAGCAGACAGTTTACACCAGAAGAAATGTAAATGGTCAAAAAAGATTTTAAATGATATTTGACTTCCCTGGAGATTAAAGAAATACTCAGTAAAGCAATGAAATATTGTTCCCTTGTCCATCATGTTTGCAAAAATATCACTGAGGATTAATTGACACAAATGCTCTCCAAGTATTGAGAGTAGAAGTCTGAAGGGGTATAGACATTTTAGAAAATAATTTGGCAATATGTATCAAAATTCTGAAAAAATTGGTATGGCCTAACCCAATAATTCTGAGAATTGATTACAAGGAAATAATCAGTGATCCCAACAAAGCTATATATTCAAGGACACTCAGATTGTGTTATTTTATATCCTTGAAGAATTAAAAATTTAAATATCCAAAAATTACAGAAAGAGTACATACATTCTGGAACATTCATCTGATGCAATATTGTGCCTTGGCATTGTGCAGGTTTGACTTTCTACTCTGTCTTTCCCCAGCTGTATAACCCTGGACAAGGTGATTAACATTAATTTTTTATTAAAATGGAGATTATAATAGTTCCTTTGTAAAAGTGTTGATAGTAACTCTAGTGAAGTACTTGGAACTGAGCTTAGCTCTTAGAAATGCTGTTGTTATTGTTTAGAGGGTATTTAATAACAGAGATATATTAATGTCTTATATAGATATATTTAAATCCAATATGTTAAATACGTGACAAAAAAGGACAAAAAGTTTAAGTATAATGTGATGTCAATTTTTTATGATTAGACATATTCATAGGGCGAAGACTGGAAAAAATTTGCTGTACACTGAACCAGTGGTTCTCAAACATTTTGCTCTCAGGACCCCTTTAGGCTCTTGAAAATTATTGAGGATCACAGGGAATTTTTGTCTGTGTGAGTTATATCTATCCATTTTTTACCGTATTCATAGTTAAAACAAGGAAATTTAAAAACATAAGAATGCATAAGCATACCAGCTGTTAAAGTGATGATGTCATCACATGTCCTGTAGCTTCTGGAAGATTCCACTGTATACTCATGAGATAATAAGAGTAAACAAAGAAGTTAATGGGTTGGTATTATTATGAAAAGAATTCTGACCCTGTGGGCCCCTTGAAAGAGTCTCAGGGACCCCCAGGGGGTCTTTTTTACCATGATTTGAGAATGCTGCACTAAACTACCAACTATTAGCATAAATCACATATATATGTATATGTATGTGTGCATGTGTATATATATTTGTACTTTTTAACCTTTCTACAATGGGCACATATGATTTTGCAATCCCAAAATATAAGAATAATTTCAAAATGTGTTTATTATTTTATAGTAATGCTATATATATATATATATATATATATATATATATACACACACACACACACATACATACACATTCAGTTGGATAAGGGTTTCTTCTACCTAACTGACAGTCCTACATTTTTCTGAGCTCCAAGAAGTGTTTTTCTGGGATAATTTTGTGAGATCACCAAGAATATAGGAACTAATGGTCCTATTCCTTATTTTGGATGTTTTTCCTAGACCACACAACCAATTAAAGAAAATCCTCAGAAACGGTCTGGAAGAAGCCACATAACAGGCTGAGAAATCAACTGATGGGCAGCCTTTTTCTAACGTGCTTATCCACACAGTAGGGCTATTGTCCCTTGAAAGCAACTGAGCCACAAATGCCAACACCTCTCTCAACGCCTTGACTCATTGGGGAACGATCACATGATCATAACCCATGGTCATCTTTGGTTCAGGCCAGTGTTCTCAGGGCTTAGTACTACACCAGATGGTCAGTAGTAATTCAGTATTTGTCAAATGAGTTTTGGTCTCGAGGGCTCCTCCTGGGGTCTCTACCCCATGGACCCCCACCGTGCATGGCCCCTGCCTCAGCCCAGGCTCCTCTGGGCTAGTCACACCAGAGCAGCCCTGTGATCCGACTTCAAAGTCTATGAGCAGGACTTTGCAGTGCTCTCTGCAGAGATCACCAGCAAGATTGTGAGGGGCCCTGAATCCCACCTGGGGATTTGCTTGAAGCCAGAATCTCTGAACTTGTACCCAACTCATCTCCCGAAGTCCCACTTAGTTCTGGAGGAAGTGGATGATGTCTTAATGAGGTTAATGAGTCCAAGAAGGAATCAAGAAGAGAGAACCAAGGTAGCATACACCACCGAGCTCTGCTGCCTCGGAGATTTATGTGGAGCGAGTGACTGATGGCCTGGTTACTTCATGAGACATCACCTCGCCTCTTCTCTTCAGTTCTGCTTTTCTCCACTGCCCAAGATCATCTTGATTTTTGCTGTCATTATTGGAGACAACGTCCTTTAAATTAAGCCTCAGAGCCTCAGCAAATCAGGATTCGTAGTTTTCCTTGGATTTTTGCTCATTTTCATTATAATCATTTTAGCAATAGAAACATTTCTTTGTTTGGGTTAATAGTTTCTGTGTTGGGAAACTGTTTTACAAAGTAACAAAGTCATTCCTGGGTACAAAGTTGTAAAAACTGTTTCCAAGAAAAGAGATTTTGTTACAATTGAGTTTTTTAAAATATATTTTTAATATAACAATTCTTACCACATAGAAGAAAACCTTTGAATTAAGTACCTTAAAAATAAAGTCATGCCTCACCTTAGCTGTAGAATAATGTAAGGCCCAAACACAGCAGCTACCTTAAAATTGAAAGAAGATTGCATTACTGGCACTAGAACACAACTTACAGACTTGAATAATTAATAATCATAACTCTTTTTTTTTTTTTTGAGACAGAGTCTCGCTTGTTGACCAGGCTAGAGTGAGTGCCGTGGCGTCAGCCTAGCTCACAGCAACCTCAATCTCCTGGGCTCAAGCAATCCTCCTGCCTCAGCCTCCCGAGTAGCTGGGACTACAGGCATGCGCCACCATGCCCGGCTAATTTTATATATATATTAGTTGGCCAATTAATTTCTTTCTATTTATAGTAGAGACGGGGTCTTGCTCTTGCTCAGGCTGGTTTCGAACTCCAGAGTGCTAGGATTACAGGCGTGAGCCACCGCGCCCAGCTAATAATCATAACTCTTTAAAATGCAGTGGTTTTCCTCCTACTAATGACTTGCTTTTGCTCCCTTTATAATCTGTTTCTAATTAATAAATAGAAAAAAATAAAAATACATTCATGTAGTTACGAATTTGAAATATATATCTGTGGACTACCAGAAATTATGTACACCATGGCAAAAACAGTATGATTAAAAGTAATTATAATCTCTCTCTCTGGGCATCATTAGTGGTTGGCATCATTAGCATCATTAGCACTCAGTTAAAATTGACTTGGAGGAGATGAATTATAATTTACTTGAGTTAAGAAGATTAAAAGTTGGAGCAAAATTTCCAGCCAAAGTTCTTCATTTCCAACATGATAACTTATTTAAATTGAAGCAGAGTGGGCAGACCGATTGCAATGAACTTTACTCTCTGCTGTGCATGTGCAACATACTAAAGTGTTACTTCCAAAGAGATCAGAAAAGACGGAACAGTTTAAAATTTTTTTTTTTTTTTTTTTTGAGACAGAGTCTCACTTTGTTGCCCAGGCTAGAGTGAGTGCCGTGGCGTCAGCCTGGCTCACAGCAACCTCAATCTCTGGGGCTCAGCGATCCTACTGCCTCAGCCTCCTGAGTAGCTGGGACTACAGGCATGCGCCACCATGCCCAGCTAATTTTTTGTATATATATTTTAGTTGGTCAATTAATTTTATTTCTATTTTTGGTAGAGACGGGGTCTCACTCAGGCTGGTTTCGAACTCCTGACCTTGAGCAATCCGCCCGTCTCGGCCTCCCAAAGTGCTAGGATTACAGGCGTGAGCCACCGCGCCCGGCCTAAAATTTTATTTAAGGAAAGAAATTTGATTATTCTGTGATGTGATCTGAATAATAAAAAAAGACGTTGCTTTCTTTTACAAACATTGTCAAATGAATCAATGTATGAGCAAGAAGAGCCTGCAGGCTGGCAAGGGGCGCTGTGATCATAGTGCCCGTGCCAAGTGCTTTACGTGCATGCTCTCATCTCGGCGCCCTGCGACTCCCAGAGGTGGTACTCTTATCCCTGCTTTATAGACAAGAATTCAGAAGCTCAGAGAATTTCAGTCACTTGGCCAGAGTCACCTAGCCAGGAAGCAGCAGAGCCCAGAACGGAACTCAGATTTGTCTGAGTTTGGAGTCAATTTGCCTAAGTCTGTAGAGCACCACCTCCTTCGCAAGCTGGTGTGATTTCAGGGGTGCCAGAGGAGGCTCCCACCCCAGGAAACACTGGCAGAAAGATCACCTGGAACTTTGATGTTGTTAATAAGATCCAACCCGAGACATTCCTGCCTCTGACTGAAAGCTGTAGGATGTAATTTTCTGAGTACAGAACGCAATGTGTGTGGGGATGGGGGTGGGAGGGGTGGGAAGGGGGAGCCTGGAGTAAGTTGAGAAAGGGAAGCAGAGAGGTTGGCACCCACCATGGAGATGTGGAAAAGGGCTATGGCAACATGAAGCTGGGGGAAGTGAGAGCAAACATCGCGCTCGCCTCCTCTGGGTGTCCCGGCAACTGACATCCGGGAGCCAGTGGAGGCAGAGATCCCTCAGTGGGCTGAGCTGACAGCAGCGTTGCTTGGAAACCATGTTTGAGAAGTGTGAGGGAAGAAGATGGGCTCAGTCTTCCTCAAGGCCAAAATCTCTGAGAAGACCTCACTCACTCAAGATGGTGCTTTCATTGCCCCAAATCTCAGTGGGACCCCAAGCAGGACAACAGTCATGGGGCTTCCAATGAATGCAAGCGGGATGGAGTCTCAGGAGCATGGCAAAAATGCCTGCTGATGAAAAAGAGAACATTCTCCATAAAGACCCTGAGCTCAAGGGAGGAGGTGGACGTGGGAGCCAGGCTGAGACATGAGAAAAAGACAAGCAGAATGTGACCAACAAGTTGACTATGTGGCCAGAAAGGTTTCTGCAGGCATTGTAGGAGAAGAATGCATTTATTAGATAAAACATGTTTACTGAATGTGAGTTAGAATGCTACACTGGAGCCAATCCCTGCAGAAGGGATGGCTGTGGTGTTATGTTGGCCCTACCTCTTAATCTTTGCACATGTTGTACCCTCTGCCTGGAATGCCTTTTATGCTCTTTACCTATCTACCTCAAACTCATCCTTTAAGACTCAGCCAAGAGATTGCCCCCTCCAGGAAGTCTCCTGCCCCCTCCCCTAAATTCTTAGCCAGCTATAGACTATGCTGTGGAGTATTTGTAATATCTTTATGAATAGATACACCTGAAATAATACACTTGAAATAATCTGTGACTGTTTCCCTTGCCAAATTGACATTTCTCAAGGGGCTATATCTTATTCATCTTTGTATCTCTGATGCCTGGCACTTAGTAGAAGCTCTGTAAATATTTATTGCATTAATTTTGTTGATTCTCCACACCTGATTCCCCACAACACTGACTAATCATATGCACTTAATGAGAGGCAGGGTTTTTTTTTTTTTTTTTTTTGAGATAGAGTCTCACTCTGTTGTCCAGGCTAGAGTGCCATGGCATCAGCCTAGTTCACAGAAACCTCAAACCCCTGGGCTCAAGTGATTGTCCTGCCTCAGCCTCCTGAGTAGCTGGGACTACAGGTGCTTGCCACCACGCCCGACTAATTTCTTCCTGTTTCTATTTTTCGTTGGCTGGCTAATTTTTTCTATTTTTAGTAAAGATGGGGGTCTCACTCTTGCTCAGGCTAGTCTCAAACTCTTCCCCTCAAGCAATTCTCCTGCCTCAGCCTCCCAGAGTGCTAGGATTACAGGTATAAGCCAATGAGAGGACATAGTCTGGGCATCAGACCTGAGCTCCAGTCCTGGTGCCACCAGATTCTAGATCTACAGCCTTGGGAAAGTTATTCCATCTTTCTGAGCTTTAGTTTCCTCATTTGTAAGATGAAGCTGAAATCTCCTAACTTAAAAGGTTGCTGTAACAATTTAATGAACCTATTTAAGTCTCCGACACAGTTCCTAGCCCAGTAACAATTAGTTTCCTTTCCTTTTAGTAATAAATTATTGTAAAAGTTGATGCAAGGGTTGGCAGGGCTTGGGAATTGTCTGGCCTTGATAATATAAGGTCTACTGCCCTCTGGGGGCTGCATGAGTAACCTGGGTCTAGCTAGCATCCTATGCTCAACTCCCAGCAGGAGTCCTTAGTGGTCCATGAAGGGGACAGTGGGGAACCTGTCCTAGGACACAACTGAGAACCCACCTTGTGGGGCAGGCACACACCAAGGCAGGCTAATGAGAGGGGCTTTTGGCAGAAATAACCTCAAAATGGAGAAGACACTGAGATAGCCGTGTGTAACAGGACTGGGCATAAGAAAGTGGCCCTTACACTGCAAACACGTCTGACTGTGTCACAGAGGTCTGGCTGGCCTGGTGTTACGGTTCGCCTCCTCCCCTCCTCTCCCGACACACAGCCGTCCTAAGCCCTCTCCATGTCTAGCCAGAAAAAGGGACCACAACACTGAAGCCAGCTTACAGACCAAGGAAGGGAACATGTTGGGTGGGGAAGAGAAAGTAGAAGGACTTGAGGGGTTCTGGGGCCCACAGGGGCTGTGTGACTAGAGAGCCTTCCCTCCCCCTGAAGAAAGAGGTTTCCTGAGGGGCCAAGAGAGGAGAAGCTTTTCAACGCGTGGTTTAGCCAGAATCCTTCCCAGGTTCCAAGCCAAAGGTGAGCTCCGAGGAATCACAGTGGCCAGTTTGGGGCCAAAGGAAAGAACAGTTGTAGATGTCCTTCTGGATTCAGTGTTGTTATGATTATCAGTGAAACATTACTGGCAATCCGCTATGCCTCTGCCCTTCTGATGTTAACAGCTAAGTCAGGACATTTGGTAGAGACTGCTAATTGTTCTCTAGTATCCCCTCTGGTCTGTCCTTCCTCAGCAATAGATTCTCCTCCAGATTTTAGCTAAATACATGGCTGCCCAGAGCAAAGACTACATTTTCCAGCCTCTCCTACAGCTAAGTTTGGCCAGAAGACTAAGGTTGTGGCCCAAACATGGATGCAGAAGGAGGTGTGCAACTTTCATGAGATGTTCTTAAAGGTAGATGGCATGTGCTCTTCCTTCCAGCTGGTTTGGAACACAGATATGATGTCTGGGACTTAAGCAGCTATATTGGTCCATGAGGTAGGATCTTCAGGTTGAAGATTATGGAGTAAAAAGCTAGGATTCTTGGTTTTTCAAGACTGTGGAGTTGCCCTACCAGCTGCCAACACCTACCATGAATTGGAAACAAACTTCTACCTCTTACTTTGAATTTTTTGTCACTCACAGTCAAGCCTAATCTTAACTGATAAAAGGAGGTCCATAATAGTTTCAAAAGCCAAAATCCTGCATTTTCTCAGAAAAGGCCATGTAGACTATGTTGAATGACATCTACTGAGTGCTTACTATGTCTTAGTCACTGTCCTGAGTACTTTAAATATATTAGTTTATTTAATCCTCAAAATAATCCCATGAAATAAGTTGTCCTTGTTTTATAAATGGGAAAACAGGCATAAGGGAAGTTAACTAGCTTGCTCCAGGTCACATACCAAGTAGCAGAGCAGGCATTTAAACCCAGATCATGAGGTTTTACACCCAAACTTCTAACCACCGTGTTAACTAAAATGCAATCATATCAGAATTCCAAAAGACTAATTTTGCTTGTTCCCTGTCCTGCTGTCTATCACTCAGAGTTGTCCTTGTCTTTTATGACTTTCAAAAAGGTGAAAATATATGCATTACTTAATACAGTCTGGGAGAACCTTTTATCAAGTGGGTACCCCTACTTTAAACTGGTGGTGACCAAATTCTCCGGATGGCATGCCCCATCAGCATAACACATGCATTGTAGAATCTTAGCTGCAGCCTTGACCTCCACCCACTAGATGCTAGTGGCACCACCCCTGAGCTCCAGCTGTGACAATCCAATGTTTGCAGACATTGCCAAATGTCCCCTGCAAGGCAGCATGGCCCCCAGTTGAGATGAAAGGAGAAGCATCTGTAAGCCACAGGCTAGGGGGCTGCATCCGGAAGCCAGAGAGGGCCTGGGGAAGGGCTGTTGTTGCGTGCTGCAAGGCAGACAGGGCTAGACCCTGCAGGCCAAGAAAGAAGAAATTGAGTTGTCTGCTCCCTGGTAAAGAAAACAGGAACCTGCAGAGAGAGGTGGGAGCCTACAGGACTGTGACAGGATCTCATGACTCTAATTATTGGGATCCAAAAATTAAGAAATCAGTCTCCATAAAACCGGAGCCTGAGACATTAATGGAACTCGGTTAGCACATGTAGCCCATCCACCTCTGCTCCCAGGGCTGACAGGGGATGACAGATGAACCTTAGCGGGGCTGAGGACATGCCAAAGGCTCTATTTAATAAATCAACTGTCACTCCCCTGCACTTGCATTGTTAATGGCGGCGCCTAAACCTGGGGTGTTGCTGCAGAGACTTGTCCCTCTGATGCCTCCTGATCTGAAACTTCCCGAGTGAGTTGGCACAGGACAGCAGGGTGCTGGGTGGTTAGTTCTGAAACACATTTTAAAATCAGCCTGGAGCCGGAAGGTGGGTTAAATGTCCAAAAGATCTGGTGGAGGTTGTGCAGGCTTGGTGTCCTCATGAGCACTTCAAACTCGGGTCCCTGAGGCAGAACCGCCCTGGAATGGGACACCAGAGCCCCCAGCCCCCAAATGCATCCTCCCCTGGTCCCTGAGCTCCCAGACAATCCATCGTTAACTCATTTGCTAACCAGTGGTGACCTCCAGTAAGTAAAAGTTAACCTCTTTGCATCTCAGTTTCCTCCAATACATGTTAATTCTTTTCTTTGGTGGGCTGTGGGAATACTGAATATCAGAATCATCTAGTGAATTGCTAGATTATAAAAGTTATTATATTTTTAATTTCTGGAGGAACTGACATACTCTTTTTTACAGTGGCTGCACCATTGTACAAGTCCACCAACAGTGCATAAGGGTTCCAGTTCGATGTCTGCACATCTTTGCCAACACTTGCTATTTTCTGGTTTTTTTTTTCTTTTAACTTAGTAGCCATCCTAATGGGTGTGAGGTGGTAGTGCCTCCTTAAATTTTACAGCCGAGGAGGCGCCTCACTAGACTCAGTCTTGCCCTGCCCCATTAGGTACAAGTCATCACCCAGTTGAGTTGCTGGTTCTGACTGACATGTTTTGACATCTCTCACTTGGGCTGCTGTAGGAAAAATACTGTGCACTTGGATTAGAAGCTTGGCTCTACCACTTAGTAGCTGTGTGACCTTGGGCAAGGCACTTAACCTGATTGTGCCTTAGTTTCTTCATCAATAAAAGGAGAATAATTTTATTACCTGATAAAATTGTTGTGAGGAGTAAATGGATTAATATACACCAAGCTCTCAGACACAGTAAGTAAGCCCCATAACTGTTTAAATGATGCAACTATTATCATGGATCTTACCTGCAGATGTAGCTGTTTTTATTTTTTAAATAAGCTTATTGTTTTGGAATAATTTAGATTTATAAAAAAAAGTTGCAAAGGCAGTACCATAACTTCCCACATACCCACCACTCAGTTTCCTCTAATGTTAGCACCTTACACAAGCATGGTACATTTGTCAGAATTAAGAAATTGACATTGGCCGGGCGCTGTGGCTCACGCCTGTAATCCTAGCTCTTGGGAGGCCGAGGCGGGCGGATTGCTCAAGGTCAGGAGTTCAAAACCAGCCTGAGCAAGAGCGAGACCCCATCTCTACTATAAATAGAAAGAAATTAATTGGCCAACTGATATATATATAAAAAAAAAAATTAGCCGGGCATGGTGGTGCATGCCTGTAGTCCCAGCTACCCGGGAGGCTGAGGCAGAAGGATCACTCGAGCCCAGGAGTTTGAGGTTGCTGTGAGCTAGGCTGACGCCATGGCACTCACTCTAGCCTGGGCAACAAAGCGAGACTCTGTCTCAAAAAAAAAAAAAAAAAAAAAAAAAAAAAAGAAATTGACATTGGTACATTACTATTATCTAAGCTATAGGCTTCATTCACATCTCACTGGTTGTTCCACTATGTCACTTTTCTGTCCCAGGATCCAAGCCCGACATTACATTGTACTTGGAGTGTAGCTGTTTTTATTTGTTTGTTTTGCTTTGTATTTGTGTTTGTATCTTTCCTAAAGAGTGGTTTCAGAAGCTGGATTTTGAATGCCCCCAGATGGGGCATGGTTCTCCAATCTGCCACAATCTTCCTTATACCCTCCTGCCATGAGCCTGTGTTATACGTCTGCAGTTGCTGGCCTGCCCGTGGAGACCTGTGCCTCTGCAGCCTCTTGATTAGCTGATGGCTCAATCCTTTCTCTTTGAGAGGCTATAATTGGTGATTAATTCTTCTGGGTCTCCAAATATCCTCTATTACAATATAAATACTCTCAGTCCATGTAAGCTGAAGCATAGCTAAATATCTGAGCAGAAAATAACTGATGGTGAAGATGGTCCCATGGGAATAGTTAGTGAATAAGTGCCTGGAGGTGAGAAGCCAGCAGGACAACAGAGAGGCACCTGCAAGGTCAGCTGCCAGACTTTTCTACCTTATGGCCTTGACTCTTGTGCTGGGAGCATCATGGGTCTTTGAACACAGTGGAGCCCACCCTGCTGCTGGCCTGGGGTCATTTTCTGGCTCTTCCTCCCCCTTTCTGGAACGTGGGTAACTCAGATCCTTGGTGGAGAATGGGAAAGGCTAGAAAAAACTCAGCCACCCTAAACAATTTCTCAAGGACTTTCTTTTTGCCCAGGTTAATGCAAAATGCTAAGTAGGGATTTGAAAGTGAAGACCTGACATCTAAATAATAGCAGTATTTTCAACCTTGTTTTTCACTTAGACCACAATAGGCTAGGAGCCACCAACTAGTTTATTTTCTTCTCCATATCTTTATCTATTTGGGTGTGCACATCCAGAACTTCAGGTAAAAGTTGCTTCTCTCATATCTGGGTATTTAGAGAAGTTCAATATGGACCAATAGCACAAATGATGAGAAAAAGATGAGAGGCTTGATTTAAAGAAAAAAAAAAGTATAAGGGTTCCCCTAACCTATATTCTTGTTATTGCTTGTGGGTAGAGCTTACAAGATACCTCCAACCTCAGCCATGCAGTTTCTCCCTGCCCTCGCCCTAGCACATTTCCTGCTGCTATGGCACAGTGGGTAATCGAATGGGTCAGAGTGAGAACTGGCTCCACCACTACGTGACCTTGGGCAAGTTGCTCAACCTCTTTGGCCTCACCTTCACCTATAAAATGGGGACTGTTGCACCTGCCTCCCAGGGCTGTTGTGAGGTTAAATAAAAGGCAGATGAGGTGAAACACGCAAAGTACTGGGTACAATACCCGGCATGTAGTAAGTCTTCCACAACTTAGCTCTTGTTCCAGAATGTTCCAGGAAACATAGCACAGTCATTACTCAAGTGGCAGCCAACATAGAGGCAAGAGAAGAGAACAGGCAAGAATGAGGAGAGCTCTTGTGAGGGGCAGACATCCATTTGGGCTGAGTGGCTTTCACACAGAACAGCTCGTTATTTCTGACGAGAACCATGAAACTGTCTCCATTTGCCAAATGAGAAAAGTTAAACTCAGAGAGCCCAAATGACGCACCAGCAGCCACACAGCCAAAGAGATGTGTGACCGGCCTTGAAATGTTGCAGTGGAATAGTTAGGAGTGTGAACCCTGGGTCAGAATGCCTGAATCAAGTCCTGCCTGCCAGCCACTTGTGATATGAGAGAAGTCTGTTAAATTCTATCCCAAATAGATAAAGATACAGAGAAGAAAATAAACTAGTTGGTGGCTCCTGGCCTATTGTGGTCTAAGTGAAAAACAAGGTTGAAAATACTGCTATTATTTAGATGTCAGGTCTTCACTTTCAAATCCTTACTTAGCATTTTGCATTAACCTGGGCAAAAAGAAAGTCCTTGAGAAATTGTTTAGGGTGGCTGAGTTTTTTCTAGCCTTTCCCATTCACCACCAAGGATCTGAGTTACCCACAAACACAAGAGTTGCCTCAGTTACCTCAGATGGAACTGTACCCAGTTTGGGGTACTTTGCTACAGCAGCCTAGAAAACAAATACTACAATGTTAATACCTACAGTAATAATACCCCACAGGGTCATTGTGAAGACTAAATGAGAGTATGTGCGTGAGACATAACAGTCCATGGTAATCTTATAGGCGTGTGAGGAAAAAAACCGAAACTTGGAAACGCCGACCTTCTGAGTCTAATCTCCTGCTCTGTGGACGCAGAGCTGAAGGAAACACCCTTCCTCTACCCTCATTTCACAGATGAGAAAACTAAGCCCATGAAAATAGAAAGTTTTCTTGTTTCAGTTTAGGAAATTAAATTAGGAAGAGGAGATTAAAAAAAAAAAAGTACCTGAAATAAAAACACAAAGCGACAGATTAGCAGGACCAGACAGGATAGAAGCTAGACAGAGCGTCCACAAAAATGCGAAGGCTGAGAAGGTTAACACAACAGTGATGTCCCTTCTGACAGATAACCGGAAAGAACCAAGCTGGTGGTTCTGTCAGGCGCCTTGGAGGCTGCCCAGAGCCCGGCCGTCTTGCCCGGTGTGCGGCCATGTGGCTCCACGGTCCTCCAAACCCAGCTCAGCCACATTTGGGGGACATTCCCATCGATCGAGCCACTGGAGAGCATAAGCTCTGTGCTCCATTCTTGCCACGTGCCCCCCCTCGGTTCCCAGCCCCAGCCACCCCAGCCCTGAGCACACTGACCAAGTTCAGAAGGGGCCACCTGCTTGAGAGGACAGCTTTCCTGAAAGCTGGGGGCCAGGGAATCAGCATGTGCCGTCGCACACTTTGGATCTTTCCGCTCCCACTACTGGCCAAGCGACTCTATTAATATTTGGCCAGAGCAGGCCTATGGTCAGTGACCTGCGGAGGGGCTGGCAGTCAGATGGTAGCACGATGAGACAGATAAGAACGCACAGCGGCAGGAGAAGCTGTAGGACGGGGAGGCGGGAGGGCTCTAAGGTTTGTTGTCTTTGGCCCCCTTGAACAGTTTTCCTCCCTGGTGAAACGACGTCTGCAAGCATCCAACCCACATGCACGCCCCCGCCCACACGTGGAGTGTGCAGAGCAGTCCGCCCTCCCGTCCCCCTCCTGCAAAGATGAGGTCACCTCCTGAGTTCTTTCCTGTGTATCTGAGTGGAGTTGGCAGGTTGTTTGATCTCCTGTCTCCCTCTCCTGCAGGTGACCTCTGAGTGGCCTCTGGTGCAGGCTGAGACTCCAGACGCTTGTGGCCACGGTGTGCAGCTTCTACCTGCAGTGGGTGGAGCCCAGCCCTGGCTAAGCCTGGCAGGCCCCAAACCAGATCTTCCCGGCTTGTCCTCACTTTGCGTCACTTCATCCTGCTCCAGAAAAGCAATTCATTAAATGCAGCATTCGATGGGATGGAGTCTTTATGCTTGGGTGGAATGTTGTTTATAGATACATCCATACAGCAGAAAAACAGCATCTTCTATGACACTGTGATCTGCTTCGGGGTACTGTATAGTTGAACAGTGCAGTAGATCAGAAAGGGTAATCATTTTTGGAGGAAAAATTGGGGAGAACTGCTTTATTTTCTGGAGTTTTAAAAATTATGCTATAAGCAGAAAAATTTACCTTTTTTAGTATACAGTTTTATGACTTTTCACAAATGCATACACTCATCAGACCACCATCATAATTAAAATATAGTACTATAGTTTCAGCTCCTAAACGTTCCCCTGTGTTCCTGTTATGGGTTAAATGATGCCCTCCAAAATTCCTATGTTGAAGTCCTAACCCCCAGCACCTCGGAATGTCACCTTATTTGGAAATAGGGTCTTTATAGAGGTAATTGAGTTTGTTGGGGGTGCGGGGAAGGTTTGCTCAAGGGTCAACTCACAATAAGGCAGATTAATAAGAGATAGAGACTTGTCTGTCGTGGTCATGAACACATCACAGAGTAATTCCCAATATCCCAGTGGGGTCCAGAAATTTATATACTCTCATTTTAGAGGGAGGGAGAAATGAGTATAGGTAATTCTGTTTAGGGGAAATAAATTGTTAATAGGGAGGATGAATAGATACTTGGGAGAATGATTAGACGGGGAGAAACATATTGACTTGTAAATAATTCTCTTTGGAAATTAAATTCACCTGAGAGACAGGTATTATATTTAAAATGATTTGGGCCAGGACTGGTTGCTGTTCTTGATCTTCTTTTCTGTACCATACTGAGATAACAGGGAGGGGGAGGGGATGTCAATTGTTCTTTTTGATGGGTCCATCCAGTTTATGCAGATAGAAGTGAAAGCTCCTTCCAAAGCCCGTTGCTCTCTAAGGGCCTTTAATTCAAAATACTCTGTATACCACGGAGTCATATTGTGGGGTGAATTTTCCTGAGCTCCTTCAAGTTCATATGAGGTCATTAAGGTGGGCCCTAATCCAGTATGACTGGTATCCATCTGAAAAAGGAAATTTGGATACAGATGTACACAGGGAGACACCTTGAGAACATGAAGACAGCCATCTTCAAGCCCAGGAGGAGGCCTGTACGGATCCTTTCCTCATAGCCACTAGAAGCATCCGGCCCTGCCAAACGTCTTCATCTCAGACTTCTGGCCTCCAGGACTGCGAGACAGTAAGTTTCTGTTGTTTAAGCCACCTAGTTTGGGGTACTTTGTTTCAGCAAGTCTTGAGAGGATAAGAATATGAAAGATTTTCTACAAATCTGTGGCTTATTTTTTCTTTTCTCAACAGTATTTTTTGAAGAGCAGAAGTTTTAATTTTGATGCAGTTCAATTTATCAATCTTTTTTCTTTTATGGATCATGCTTTTGCTATCACATCTAAGAAATCTTTGCCTAACGCAAGGTCACAAAGATTTTCAGAGCACTGCTTCTCACTGAGCAGCCGAGGATCTCATCCAAGTCATTTATCCTTTCTTGGCCTTAGTTTACCCATCTGTGAAATTGAAGATGGAAGTAGATAAGTGTTTTCCAAACTTTTTGTTTTTGTTTTATTTTATTTTATTTTGCTTTTTTGAATTTTATTTTATTTTTTTTTTTTTAGCAACTGACAATTTTATTTGCTTCTCTGACACCCATCCACCAAACTTTTTGGAAGCAAAGAACCTACTTTTAACTGAGACTATGCATGGTATCCCAGTATATAAAACAAATGCAACTGTACCTAAGGCCTCTTGGTCTCTTGAACAGTGAGTCCCTCCCTCCCATGTGCACACAAATCACTTGAGGACCTTGTGAATATGGAAATTCTGATTGGTAGCCCTGGGATAAAGCCGAGGTTCTACAGTTCTAACAAATTCTAGTGATATCCACTGCCAGGACCTCACTTTGAGTGCCAAAACTCCAGAGTACTCTCAATGTCAAATTGTGAAATCTGCCTTTGTCAACATAAGACTCTGGTCTTCTACAATGTGTTTCTTCTAAGGAGAGCAAAGTTCTTCCATAACAGTAATTCTTGTTTCCTCCCTGCTCCCTGCCCCATTATCATCCCCAATTAACTGAGGGGTACACCAAGGCCCAGGTTTGAGGCCCAAGTTCACTGGAACCTGGCAGAACTGGGTAGAGAAGGATGCTACTAGTACTAGCACCATTGTGAACTACATGATAGAGTTGTTATAATATTAATACTAAAATCTTGTTTGGTCACATCAGAAACCCAAACAGCTTTAAGGGAAAGGGGAAAGGAATGTTTTGGCTGTAACTAAAGAGTCCGAGGTTAATGCTGGCTTCAGGTGCAGTCACATCTAGGTGATACCATTAGGACTATGGCTCTCTGACAGTTTTGGTTCTGAGCTCCTGTGAATTGGTTTCGCTCCCAGGAAGGCTCTTCACATGCTACAGCAAGAAGATCTCTAACTGGAAATAGAAAACAAGATTCTGTTACTCAGGCCACCCAGAAAACACCGTCATTGTGCCTTTGATGCCACCGTTCCTTCTTAGCACTCAACTTGTTTCCCGTCTCTCTAGATTCCCTTCTCCCACTTCTGGTGCGGCTTCCCTCACCTCCAACACCCAGGATTTTCATCCCACCTTTCCCAATCAGATAAACAAATTCATATTTCAATGATAGAGACCTATGCTTCTACCCATCCAGAGTTATTTAGACTTTAAGTGAGAATTGCAGCAAAGAACAATGCCTGACACCAAATAATGGTGCATTAAGGATGGAATTTTAGGCATTGGGAGATTTTTTTTTCCTAGGAGAAGAGGGTCTCCTTGGTCCTGCCAAGTCATGCATCTGGTTTCCATTGATTCATGAACATGGCCAAGGTCATGGCCTTCTAGCCCTGGAGCAATTCCCTCTCTCTGGAGGTGGCAATGCAAACAGGCCAAGTCACAGCTGGGTTGATTATAGGCACTGTCAGGACTGTCTTGGGAGGAACCCCTAAACATTAAATAGCAGTGCAGGTGGCAAACCTTGCTTAATTATCGATGTGAAAAAGCCTGTAAATTGACACCTAAGGAGGGGAACATTCTTGCTTTGTCTCTGGCAGACAGAAAAGGCTGGTTCAGGCCTGATAGCCATCAACTTCAGTCATCCAGGTGGTTAGAAACACCCCCCAACTGCCGGTCTATAGACAGGCCCACACGACTCCCCGGGAGAAGTAGGATCATTCTGGCCGCAAAAGAACCGGTTCTGGCCTGAGTTGGGAACATTTTTTTTTTTCCCTGTGGGATCTAGTTGATGTTCTATAATGTCAGGTTAGGCTGATAGGGTATTTTATTGAATGACACAAATTCCGGCATCAGTAACAGTACCCCAGTGTCAATAGTGAATGTAAATAGATTGTCTTGTAAAAACGAGAAGATATGTGCACAGTGTCCCAACCTTCCCCGCTCCTGAGCATATGAGCTATGAGGCCACACTTGGCACCCAGAGGCCCCTCTCACTCTTTAACCTGTCGCACACAATAATCCCCTTTATGTGATGCCTGCCAGGCTGCATGGGAAGGGCGCTTGCTGTGTGCAGTTTGACTACAGTAGTACTGTACGCGGTAATCATTAACCCGAAACGGCATTTATGGTGGCGAGACGAGACGGTGGTGTGTGCTGCTCTCCTTCATCCCCGCAGCAAACAGAATGTACTGACTCTAAAACAGGCAGGACCAGTTGCTGCCAGGCCTTCAAAGACACAGTGTTCTACTGTGGAATGAGCCGTGCATAATGGGCCCATTGAGTCGGGCAGCGGACGGTCTCCCCTCTGGGCTGCACAAATAGAGCAGTTGGGCCTAGACTCCGGGGACTGGTGGGTAGGCTTTGGTTTCTAAACAGGCTTTGTTCACTCACTGGAAGAGAAACTCCAAAGCTGAGCACAAAACCCTGGGAACGGGGCTTAAAGCTTCAGATGAATTCCCTCAGTAGGAGTCGGGGGGCTGGATACTACCTTTGGTGACTTCATAACTGAAACTCGGGTTTATCACCTGAGGGCCTTTTAGCATAATGGCTTGGTAAGCTAGGGGCAAGTCAGGCTTTGGGAATAGTCAGGGTTGAGGGGAGGGGTAAGACACAGAGGAATTTGTTTACTGGAAATCACACAGCCATTGTGGGCCTTCTGATTCTTGTGTTTTGGCCTCTTTGGAAGCCCAAGGAGCAACGGCCTTTGCCTGGGAAGTTCAGTTCCAAGCAAGGCTCCTGCCCCTGGGAGTCTCGGCACTGTGGCACCTTCTCTGTGCCCCTAATACTTACTTGGACGGAGGAGGAGAAGCAGTGGGGATGAGGAATTTGGAATAGGAGAAGGTGGGTTCTAGGCCAGGCTCTGTGGCCCTCAGCTGTGTGATGGTAGCAGATCCCTTCACGTCTTTGAACCCCAGTTTCCTCATCTGCAGAGAGAGGGAGCCAGGGAAGACGGCCTCCGGGTGGGCCACAGCACTCACATCCGTACACAGCATCCACGAGCAGGAGGTCGCTCCTACCAGGGATCGCAGGGAGAGCATGGTGGGAAGGGTTTGGTGGGTGGGGGTGAGAATGCAGAAGGGGAGGTGGAAGCCCAGAAAGCACACCACTAACTTGGAGCAGCGACTAACGGGACCCTTCTAAAAGATGAAAATGTGCTAATCAGGATCTTAGAGCAAATTTTATTTAGCTCTTTTCATTTTCAGACCCTGGATTTCCAGATCAAGTGACTTGCCCACAGCGACAGGAAGAATTGGCAGCAGGTCCATCGCCTATCTGTAGCTCTGTCACGTGGCCACTTGTGCTCAGTAGCTGGTGACCAGACCACCCTTCAATCAGTAGCAGCAGCAGCAGCAGCAGCAGCAGGGAACAGATTCCTGGACATCTAGCAATGCTGCAATATCAATGACTGAGCCAGTTACCTACACCAGCTCATTATTATTATTATTATTATTTATTTCAAACCTATGACAGGTGTGCTCTTCTCTGTTCCAGATAGAGGGGAAAATAAAGCTGAGAGGTGAGTTACCTGAAGTCACAAGGTTTACAGTTGGAACTAAACATCTCACTACGGGATCTTTTAACCTAACCATTGCACCCCGATGCCTTGCTATGGGTGGGTGGGCATGGGCTCTGGTTTAGCGTTATGGAAATACAACATAAAGATAGTTTTTAAAATGACCATGGCATTTCTGATTAGAAAGACAGTTGGCCAACAGGACACCCTCCTGATGGGCTCTGGCTGCCCTTGACACACTGGGGGAGGGCCCTGGACGCAAAGCCCAGTTGTTTTCTTCTCATGCTCTCGAGCCCCAAACAAAGCGGTGTTTCTTCTCCTTCCACAGTGTGGCCAGGTGGGCTAGCACCTTGGATTGGCCAGGGGGTGATCCTACCCACAGTGAGTTTGTCTAGAAGCCTTCAAAGAGGAAGAAAACAGTGCGATCCCTCTCTGGCTCCTGTTGCTAAGGCAGACAGGACATCAGCCCCAAGATCCTGAAAACTCTTGCCCAGTGGAGATCCTGTGTCTGTGTCTTCCTGTGACAGCTGGTGCTGAAGGTTGGGGGAGTAGATGGAAGGGCTGGAGTGATCACGCTTGACAATTCTTATCTGGGTGCAACTGTCACTCTCAGGATGACCAGATCAACTTCAAGCACTTTTCACTATTGTGTATGGAAGAGATTCATTCCTGACATAATCCTCAAAATTGATAAATGAGCAGTGGGCTGATTTTCCCAATGGATAGGCCAAATGAGGCCCTATCCCCGTGGCGATTGGTGTTCCGTCCCAGAAGCCTGGGCTGGAGGCAGAGAAAGGAACCGAGTTGGCTGCTGTGTTGCCAAGTGCCTTCACTCATATGGTCATATGAAATGATCACATAATCTGCCTCCTGTGACATTCAATTCTAGGAAAAATACTTGGCTTTGTCAAAGAGCGCTAGCTGACCTCGGAAGAGAAGGTACCCAGAACCACGTGGCCCCTCGTGGCTGATCTGAGGTACAGTCACTTCCACCTCGCATGCAATGATTCAGAAAGTAACTGATGCCTGTGGAGCCAAAGTTCGTGAAATGTGGCCCAAGAGGCTTTTGATTTGTCTTACACAGACTGCGCCCTCACCAGTGACGCCGCCGGAACACCTCTTCGTCAGAGCAGCCTTCCTGTAACCTCCAAGACTAGGTCCCCTGAGATTGTATTCCTGGGGGTCTCCCTAGCAGTTCTTATCCCAATAGCAATGTAAATAATTACTTGTACAATTATTTGTTTACTATCAGTCATCTTTTCCAAGCTGTTGCTCGAAGAGGAGGTTTAGTGTCTGGCTGAGTCACTAAGTGATGGCACTTAGTAGGCATGCAATAAACATCTGTTGGCTGGGCACGGTGGCTCACACCTATGATCCCAGCACTTTGGGAGGTCAAGGTGGGGAGAATGCCTTGAGGCCAGGAGTTTGAGACCAGCCTGAGCAACATAGTGAGACCTCATCTCTACAAACAACAAAAAATTAGCTGAGTGTGGTGTCATGTGTCTGTGTGGTGGCACGTTCCTATAGTCCCAGCTATTTGGGAGGCTGAGGCAGGAGGATTGCTTGAGCCCAGGAGTTGGAGGTTGCTGTGAGCTATGATCATGCCACTGCACTCCAGTCTGGGTGACAGAGTGAGACCCTGACTCAAACAAACAAACAAACAAACAAATAAACATTTGTTGGAAAAAAGGAGGTGATGTAGAGAATGTGATATTAAAAAATGGACAGGAAAAATGTTAGAATTAAAAATTGCCTTATGTGGACCAGTAGGCCAGGAGTGATAAAATGACTTCCTCAAGGTCACATGGCTGGGTGACAAGACATCTAGGACTAGAATCCAAGACCCTCAGCTTCGATTCATCCATCAGGGGGATAACCTTTAGTTTCTGCTCTTGGCTCAAACTACATGAGATTCTAGTTCTTCTGTGCAGTCTCCCCACCCCCCTGCCTCCAGGTACAGCTGGAATCTCCTCAGTTCTCAGTATCCCCGTTCCCACTACGCTAGGCCGAACCACCCTCACCTCTTGCTGGGATTCAGGGGTTTCCTGAGTCTCTCAATTGTTCCTCTGCCCCTCTCCATCCCCTTCTACACATAAAAGCTAGAGTGAGCTTTTAAAAATATGGATCACAGCATGTCATTTCCCTGCTCAAAGCCCACCAGTGGCATCCCAAACATGACCACAGTCACTCTTTACCAAGGCCACAAGCCTTATATCATTTGACCTTGCCTCCTTCTTCAAATTCCTCTTCACTCTTGCATTCACTAGCTACACTCCACCTGGTTGATTTTCTTTTCCTGTTGCTCAAACATTTCAAGTTTGCAGTTTCTTCTGCCTGGAACATTTTCTGGCAGATCTGTCCATCCTTTCCAGACAATGTCACCTCCTCTGACCACCCCGTATAAACTAGCCCTCCCATGCCCCATGCTTCTAAACCACTCTTAATTACATTTTTCCATTCTGGTGATTTAGCATAGATCACTCTCTGAAATCATCTTTTTTACTTGTTTTCTTGTATATGACCTGTGAGTACCAAGAACATGGGGACTTTGTCTTGTACACTCTTGTGTGTCCAGCACCTCATATGAATTTATTGAATTGCTTGAACGAATTAGGGTTTGTAACCACACCTATTTAATTGGAGGTACTACCACTGATTTGTTCCTGAATGTGGTGGCAAAAGGTTAACACATATAAGATTCTAGAATGTATCCATAAATAAATAAAGGAGCATTTTTTTGGGAGAAAAAAAGGGAGAGCACTTGGATAGGTCAGTCATTCTCCAAATGGGCCAGTGTCAGAATCAGGAGAGCTGGTAAAAATAGAACTTCCTGGGAGCCACCCAGCGCCTACTGGATCAGAACATCCAGGGCCAGGTCAGGAAGCTGCTGGCTACTGACAGAAAGTGGGCCAGTTTGGAAAACCACCCAGTGATAAGATCCAAGCCAAGTACATGTTCTTGCCTTTAACTTTGTATCTGCATTTCTGGGAAATAATCCTAACCACAGAAAAGACTTTGTGTACAAAGATATTTATCTCACCTTGTTTATAAAAGTGAAAATTTAAAAATAACATGAGTGTCCAAGAGTAGGGGAAGTGATTAAGGAAACCATGATATAGTGACTTGATAGACATTAAAATTAATGCCTATGAATAGGTTTCTACATGAAAAAGTGTTTATGACTTCACCATGCCAGAATGTAAAATCGTTTGTTTGGTATGATAGTGGCTAAATGTACAACACATACTGGAAGCTGAAAACATGGATTGAAATTTTAGCTCTGACCAAGCATGTGACCTCGGGCAAGCCACTAAATCTCTCTGTGTTTATGTTTTCTCACCTTTAAAATGGGGATAATTACAGTATCTGGCTGAAAGTGTTGTTACAAAAATTAAACGAGTTAACATATGCCATAACCTAGGCCGCCATGAAACATTAAATATTAAATATACAGGGTAGAAGACTAGAAAAAATTCTATTATAATACTAAGAGCAACGATGCCCAGCTTGTTGGATATGAGAGATTGTTTTTATCCATTCTCCATGAGGTGATGCTATTATCTCTATAACTTATAACTTACTAAGTATTGTGACAGTCAGGTCCCCAACACTGGAGTGGGGAATTTGAGTGTTACTGAAAGTTCGGCACCTGTCCCCAAGGCTGCATCAGAAGAGTGAGGACAAATGGTTTGAGAAGAAGGAAAGGGGAATTTATTAATTTGCTGGCAAATGAGGAGTATGGCAGCCTCGCATCTTAAAGTACACAGTCCTATCTACAAGCAGAAATACAGAGCTTTTAAAGGGAGGGTTTTCAGCTTTAGACTATTGCTGCTTAACTACAGTTGATGGTCCTGATCAACCCCATCTCTGGGGAAGACAATCTCGTGACCTCTGCCCAGGCAATTGCCCCAAGCCATCTCCTGTGTCTCGAAAAACAAAGGACACTCCCCTGCCCCTCCCAGACCACTGGCTTGAGGCAGCGATGTAGGTTTTAGTTCTTAAAAAGGGTGAGGAGGTTTTGAGGAGACAGAAAACATTTTTACCCTTTTTCAGGCCATTTTCTCTGTTACATATTCTCCACTTCCCTATCTATGGGAGGTGGGGTGACGTACCCAGCAAGTGACTTCCTGCTGAATTGGGGTGATGTTTTACATGGAAGGTTTATATTTATTTATATCATTACAAAGTCTTGGCAGTAGATTTATAGAAATAAAGAATGCAACAGATTACCAGGTGGAAAAGGGCGTACACAAGAACTACAACCCTGAGGATTGACAAGGTGAGATGGACGGTACCTGATAAGAGGGTTTTTACTCCTCTTGGTATGTAAGACACCAGCAGGACCATGAGTCCTTCCTGTCACCTTGCACACAATGTCTGATACAGGGTAAAAAAGAAACATGGGACCTCCGAGTGCAGAGCTATTAGTTGCAGCCTGTAGGTAATCTGAGAGACTGGCTTCTGCGAATTCAGAAATCATGTACAGAAATACTTGCACCAAACAAGGTTTAGGTTAACAACCCCAGCAGTGAGATAAATCAGGAGAAGAGTTGATAGCCCAGGGAAATCCTCACTAAGGAGTTGTCCCTCTATCCTATAGACAGGACAAATAACCAAAGAAAGATTAGTGAAAACATCATCATTTTCATTTTTCCCATTTCCTTAAACAAATACTTTAGATCACCTAAAAGCTGACTCATCCACTGGGGGTTTGGGTCCTCTTCTTCCACAGGACACCTCTTTATTCTGGCATGATGGACCCAAGGTTTTCACTCCTGACAATTTCAATGAGGTGTGCATTGTTAGACAAATTGCTTTACTCTGTTTTCCTCACCTAAGGTTATATTACCAAACTTATCTTGGGGTGTTAGGAAGGGTCTCCCATAAACTGTTTCTTAGGGGCTTAACTTAAGCCTGCTTCTAGGGGCCACCCTTATCCAGAGGGGGTCAAGCAGCAATACCTTATCCCACTTTATATAGATTTCATGCAATTTCCATTCTAGGTGTAGGGCTTTGCTTACTTGGTGTGTTACCTCCACTACAAAGGGGGGGGGTCTATTATCTCTCTGTATGGAGTAAAGGAGCCTATGAACATTTTGATGACCTGCAGGATCATGAAGTCCACCGTGTTCAGCTTTTTGGAGAAATGGTTCACCAGGTTCCCACTGGGGGTCCACTCGAAGAAGTTTATGGGCAACCACAGGACAGTGTGCAGCAGATTCAGGTATAAATGGCAGGAAGCAAGGATTCCCCCAGTGGGCACTGCTATGGAGTAGCCAAACACAGTGATAACTTGAGCTGTCTAGCTGTCTCTGTAGCAGTCTGTCTATGGTCTCATCGCCAGCATTTATGCTCCATTTGCTTGGCCTCCTTCCCTGGACTGTTGATGCCCATCAGGCCACCGTCCTCTGAGGCCTGTTTCTGTATGTGTGCAGGAACTCGGTGAAGGCCCTGTCAGCTCCTGGTAGGAGGTCATTTCAGAGTGAGTCCCTCCAGAAGGAGTCCAGTAACCTCAGATGCTCCTTTCTTTCCTCCAGGTAAGACAAGCCTCTTCCCAGCCCAAAAAGGTATCTACCAATTCAAGCGTAGGCATCTGAAGGAAACTGCTGATCATTGAACGGGTGGACCCCACATGTTGGGCTCCCTGTGTAGGTCACCTTCTGTTCTTGGACAACCCCCAGCACATAAACAGTTAGTTATAAATGAGGTACTCTCAAATGAGGTCCCACCAAACCCATCAAGGCATCATGCTCCCAACGTGTGTATTTATGCAAGTGCCTCATGAGAGACTGAACCAAAGCTTTGGGTAGGAGATGCATCTATGAAAATTCTGTCTCCATTTAGCTGTGCCATCCCAAATGTCAGAGCCCCAGTCTTTAGTTTTAAAGAGTTCTAAATCAATCAGGGGTATCCCTTTTAGATCTAATACCATTTACTTTATATATCTGGATGCTCTGGTGTTGAGTAAACATATATTTACAATTATTATATCCTCTTGCTGAAATGATCCTTTTGTCATTATTTAACAACCCCCCCCTTTTTTTTTTAGCTCTTTTTATGGTTTTCAACTTAAAGTTTATTTTGTCTTTTATAAGTATAGCTACTCCTGCTTGCTTATGGTTTCTATTTATGTGGAATATCTTTTCCATCCCTTCACTCTCAGTCAATCTGTGCCTTTACAGGTGAAGTGAGTTTCTTGTGGGCAGTATATAGTTGGGTCTTGTTTTTTTGTTTGTTTTTATTTTTTCCATTTAGTCAGTGTATATCTTTTAAGTGGGGAATTTAATCTGTTCACATTCATATTATTAGTGATAGGTGGGGACTTATTCCTGTCATGTTGTTAATTGTTTTCTGGTTATTTTGTATATCCTTTTTCCTTTCTTCTTCTCTTATTATCACTGAAATTTCATGGTTTTCTGTAGTGATAAGGTTTGATTCTTTTTTCTTTCATCTTTGTGTATCTGATCTATAAAGTTTTATACTTTCATGTGTTTTCATGGCAGTGATTATCATCTTTTTGCTTCTAGATGTAGGACTCCCTTGAGTATTTCTTGTAAGTCTGGTCTAGTGATGATGAAATCCCTCAGTTTTTGCTTGTCTGGGGTCTCCTTCATTTGTGAAGGAGAGTTTTTCTAGACATAGACTTTGGGTTAGCAATATTTTCTTTTAATACTGGAAATGTCATCCCATTGTCTTCTGGACTGCATGGTTAATTAATTACTGAAAATATTGACCTCAGCTCAACCTTTCTACGTTAAGTGACAGAAAAGGAGTGTCAATTTTTAGGTGTAAATACTAATCACCTTAGTATCTATTCTTTTGCAACATACAATGCCCAGCATTCAATCAAAAATCAAAAATAAGATGACTCATTGTCAAATGATAACAATAAATTGAACCTCACCCAGATGTTGCAACTATCAGACAGAGGCTGTAAAATAACTGGAGAAACCACAATTTTTTTTACACAAAATAGAGGTATAACTAGTAAGTCAATAAAAGAGAGAAAACAGAATCATGGAAAATAGTCTTAAGGAAGGCAGAAAAAAGGAAGAAAGAACAGATGTCGCAAAAAGAAAACAAAACAGCAAGATGGTAGATTTTAGTCCAATCACATGGAAAGATTACATTAAATGTAAAAAACCCCAATACTACAATTAATAGAATTGTCAGATTGGGTAGAAAAGAAAGACTCAACTATATATTATTGATAAAAGTCTGACTTTACATACAAAAATAAAGGAATGGTAAAAAATATATTATGCAAACACTAAAAGAAAGCTAGAGGGAACAGATAAATATTAGACAAAGTAGATTTTAGAATAGGGAATATTATAGAGATAAAAAGGGATGTTACATAATGACAAAGTAATCAAGAGGACATAACAGTTCTAAATGTTTACATATCTAATAGTAGAGCTTCAAAATATATGGAGAAAAAATAATAGAACCTAAAGGAAAAATAGACAAATATACAATTATATTTGAGTACTTCAACACCCCTCTCATAGCAATTGATAGAACAAGCAAACAAAATTATCAGCAAAGTTAGCAAAGAGTTGAACAACAAATTGATGAAATAAATATTTATGGAACATTCCCCTAAACGGCAGCAGAATTTATATTCTTTTCAAATATACATAGAATATTCACCAAGAATTTATATTCTGGAGTATGAAAGAAGTCATAAAAAATTTAAAAACATTGAAATTATACAAAATTTCAATGTTTTAAAATTTTAAATTTCAATGTTTTTAAAAATTTAATGTTTTTAAATTTTAAATTTTTTTTACTTGTGACTTCTTTCACAATGGAATTATTCTAGAAATCATTAATAGAATGATATCCAGAAACTATCCTAACATTTATTAGTTAAACATTAATAACACACTTCTAAAATACTTACGGGTTGAATTAAAACAATCACAAGAGAAATTAGAATATACTCTGAATGGAAGAAACTAAAAAATAATATATACATAAATTCATAATATGCACCTAAAGCAATGCTCAAGGGGAAATTTATAACATCAAATGCTTATACAAGGAAAAAAATGTTTCCAATCATTGTTACAAGATATACCTTAAGTAACTAGAGAAAGAGCAAATTAAACCAAATGCAGATAAAAGTAAAGAAAGAAAAAAGTGAAAAGCAGAAATCAATGAAATTGAAAACAAAAAAAGGTAGAGAAAAAACAATGAAACCAAAAGTTGGTTCTTTCAAAATGTCAATAAAATTAATAAACGGGGACAGGAGAATAGAGAGAGAGAAAAAAAAATGAGAGGATATTGCAACATATCCTAAAGACATTAATGGGATAATCAGATAATATTATGAACTCATTGGTGCCAATAAATTTGAGAAGTTAGATGAATTGGACAAATTCTTCATATAATACAAACTACCTTGGATCTCTTAAGAGAAAACACATAATCTAAGCCAGCTCTTTGCTTGTTCTCCCAGGTGGCCTCCTCCCCGCACCATGCGAGGCTGAACCACACGATTGAAGAATGTCCTAGGTCCCACTGCGGAAAGTCCTCCCGGGGAAGGTCATCCGGGACACAGATGCTCACAATGAGATTCAGGAGGAATCAGATATGTGGAAAATAAGAGAACTGGAGAAACAGATGGAAGATGCTCACTGTGGGACTGAAAGGAAAATGATACCCAGCAGTTCAAGCAGATGTGTAGTGATGGTTTTGATGAAGGAAGCCAAAGAGACCATAGGAGGCCAACGAATGACATTTCTGGGACACTGGAAGATGATTTTCTTAAGGCTAAATCCTGGAACAAGAAGTTAAATGATTATGAAACTAATATGCCAGAGAGATGGGGTCACAGTGGTTATACAGAGTTATACCCTGAAGACTTTGAAACAGACCGTAGTGATCAGCAAGATTTTACCAATGGGAAAAAAAAATCTCCCCAGGTAAAATCACCTACCCACGAATCCCACAAACATAAGAAGTCACAGAAATCCCATTGAAAAAAATCATAAGAAAAGGTCACACAGAAAAACAGAAGAAAAGCAAAAAGAAAGCCGTGGATATAACAGCAGATTCTTCAAGCGAGTTCTCAGAAGAAACGGAGGCTTCTAGTACCAGGAAAAGGAAATAACCACATAAGCACAAGACAAAATCCAGGAAAAAGTCTCTCAAAAACTTTGCTTTATTCTTAGAGGCAGAAAGCGACACTTCCCAGTCAGATGATTCAGCATCCAGTAGTTCTGAGGAAAGTGAGGAAAGAGACACTAAGAAAACCAAAAGGGAAAAGGGAGATAAAAAAGCCCACATTCCTATAGCTATTAATAACAATGAAATACAGGAGAGAACAGATGCACAAATTGGAAAGTGGCTACAGATGAAAGTTCTGCTGAGAGCTCGGAGGATGACTAAATGGGAAAGGAACATTCTTGTTTCCCAGGTGACTGGTATTTACAGCTCTCACTGCTTTGGGGTTTGCCAGGGACTCTCATTCAACACAGGGGGCGTGAGATCAGAGCTGTCTCATGCCATCTATATATGTTCTGACGGACTTCTTGTTTTCCATTTTGGCCTGTGAAACTTGATCCCCTTTTCTTGTTAATAGGGAATCTGGTATTTTGTTATCAAGGTTTCTTGAAGAGATTATTTTTCACAATGAATCATATTTACTGTAGAGTATATATACAGCAAATTAAGGGACCCAGAAAGTTGAATCCTGCCTATGCCAATTGGAATACTGAATTTGGGGAAATCAAGGGCTGGGATCCATGGGTGGATTGGAACCAGTGCTGTGTAGAAAGGTAGGACAAGGGAGCACTATGCTGCTCTCTTTGTTTATATAGCAGGTGTCACAACTGGCTTGTCTTTAGCCTTGGTGCTTTGATCCTTCCATATTTTGACCCCACAGTTGTGGTCCAATTTACTTAATGAGGAAATAGCCTCAAGAACAAACTTTTCCCCTTCATGATAACATTCATAGGCAACTGTTAATAGAAGGGACTAGAGTTTTCTCAAATTTTCCTGGTGGTCAGGGTCTAGAGCTACACTTAGTATGCGCCTAAACATGGTAACTGGATAGTAAATGGGTTTTTAGTTCCATTGCTATATATTGCCCAAATATACTTGTGTACAAAACTATTTCTTCAGTTGTTATAGATGATCCTCTACCGAATGAGAAAGAATCAGGAATTAGTCATGTTGTCAAAATGGTGCTCTGAACAGGATTCAAGGCAACAAAATTTAAATTTTGTCTTCCTTGTTCATTTCTAAATCTGTGAATTAACTTTAGATTTTCCCTGAAACAAAGCTGAATCATTTCCAAAATGAAACAGGCTTCTCGGGGACATAGCCACTTCTTCTGTCTTTGGATTAAAGTACCAAGCAGAGACCATGTTATTTCCCTTTGCTATACTCTGATCCCAACTATGTTAGTTCTTAAGAAATGAAAATATAACTGAAAGAAGGCTGGCAGAATACAAGTGAATTTTTCTACTACGGGAGAAAAGATCAAGTGACACCTTGTCATTATTTTTTCCTGGTTGTCACTTGGTGGGCTGAGTAAAAAGTTTGAAAACTCAGACTTTTGGCATGTAAGTCCAAGGTAACTTTTTGAGGTGATGAGTATGTGTTATATTTTGATTGTAGTGGTGGCTACATGACCAATACATTTTCAAAATGTATAGAAATGTATGTTTTAAAAAGGGTGAGTTTTACTGTATGTTAATTATACCTCCATATACCTGAGCAAAGGAAAATTAAAGAAAATGGTAGGAGAGAAATTGTAGACATCCAAGAGACAGATCTCTCAAGGAGTTTGCTGAAAATGAGAGCTGTGAAATGAGATATTTGCTGGTGGAGGAAGTCAAGTCAGAGTGAAGTAGTTAACAAATTTGTTTTTGCATTTTTATTTTTATTTTTTTGATAACAGAAGCAAGAGCAGACAGTTTGATTGCTGGTGGAAATTATCCAATAATGAGAGAAGAGAATTACTGGAAAAACGTCCCTGAATTGGTGAGAAAGGATAGGATCTAGAATGGAAGTATTGGCTTCAGATTGGAGCATGGATAGTTCTCCAATTGTGATGAGAGGGAAGGCACAACAGTTAGTAGATATTGTGGGAATCTGGAAGTTCTCTTGTGATTGTTTTTGTTTACTCCATGAAATAGAAATCAAGGTCAACAGCTCACAGAGAGTTTTCACTCTTAAATGACTAGTAGCTGACCTGAAACTGACACTTTTCTTCATTTCCACTAGACTGTAAGCAGGAATGGAAAATACCTTGCATGACTGCATCACCAAGAGACATTTCAAGTGCAGCCAATAGACCAGGTTACACAGGGCTACACAATGCCAAGCAATTCTACTTTTTGTTGTCATTTTTTTTTTAACTGAACTGACCAGTAACTTTGGGGCCAGGAATTCCCAATTAAAGTTTATTTTCAGCTTTCATTTCTATAGCTCTTATGTTTCTTGCCTGTTCTTTATTTGAGTGTCTATTTTCTCAATTAAATAAAGTGTGAACTGTCAACATGGGCTCATCCCAGTGGTCTCTGGTTTTTTAATCTATCCTGCCTCTTGTCTCCAGATGGCTTTTGGTACACTAATGCTCTTCTTAATACCTAAGATAAACTTAACTTCCCTCTCCCCCAATAGCATATTTCCCTCTCTGTCTAGTATTCCCATCTCAGTAAATGCCACAGTCATTTACTCAGTTGCTCAAACCAATAACTTTGGAATTATCTCTGTTTCCTCCCTTTATCCCCATTCCTCATTTCCTTCAGACTTAGGCCATCAGCAGGTGTTCTTTATCCTTTATTCAAGATGTCTCAAGGAACTGACCATGACCTTAATCCACGTCACTACCATCATCTTTCACCTGGAATGCTACAACAAGGTTCCTGAATATTCTCTGTGCTTAAGCTCCTTGTTTCCATGGAATCTTTTCTCTAAAGTTCTGTCTTACTTGAATCTTAACTACTTCTTGAATCTCATGTCATGCCCCCTCTCCTTGCTTACTCCTGTCTAGTTGCACTGACCTGTCATTTCTTTGGACCTACCATGCTTTTTATGACTCAGAGTATTTCTCTGCCCCTTGGCCTGAAATGTTCTTCCTTCTGCTTCTCAAATAGCTATCTTCTTCTCACCTTTAAGGTCTCTGCATAGTTGTCACCTCCTCAGAGAGGACTTCCCTGACTACCTTATTCAAAGTAGATTTTCCCAGCCCAACTCTCATTGGCCCTGTAATGCTCTGATCTTTTTTTCTTTGCTCCCATCCCCCACAACATTTTTAGTTTTCTTCTCCACTAGACTGAGAACCTGAATATATACAAATGGGCAGTGGCCAGCCATGTATAAAAATAGAACTCTGACTCACAACCTGCAGAAACCTGCCCAGCAAACCAGCCCCCTTATCTGCAATAAACAATTCAGGAAGCCAACCTGCTGTAAGTCAGACTTGCAGTAAGCTAGATTGTTATCTCTAGAGACAATAATTGTTAGGAAGCTAACAATTGACCCCAGTTGGCCAGGACTTGATTGATAAATGACAGATTCCCTAATTTTTGTTCCCCCTTTCAACTTGGGACCAACCAGAGAAAACCAAATATGCTCCCTAACCAATCACATAGGATGCCCACTTCTAGTTATCTTGCCTACAGCTTCCCATGCCAACAGCCTCCAGTCAGGGCATACCTGAAGCCTTCTCTTTTTTTCCCTATAAAACTTTCCTGCTCCTCCGCTTCCCTTTGTGTTTCTGCCAAAATGCAAAAGACAGTGGCTGATTCCGTTGCAAGCTCAGAATAAAGAAACTTTTCCTTTCTCATTTGGCCAATTTTTGTTTATTTCTACAAGACTATAAACAGGAATGGACCATGCTTTGCTTATGATTGCATCATCAAGGCAAAAATGCCTGGAAATATAATAGACACTAAATAAATACTGGTTGCCTAGTTAATCACTCCCCAGCTTGGCTTCAAAGGTATTCCTCACTCCATCCACTCTTACATACTCCAGGCATACTTTTCTCAACTAAATATCCTTGCCTGTGCTCATGGTGTGTTCTTTGCTATAACAAAACTGAAGCCATTTATTCTCCATGAAACCTATTTTTTTTTTTGATCACCCTATCCCTCACTGACTTTCTCCTCTCTGAATTTATACAGCACATACGACCTCATCTGGTCTTTAATTTCTTTCACTTCATAGGGTGTCTTTCTCTTGGGATTCATATTAATTAGTTGAATGTTTTTATATCATTCGTGGGGGCTAACACATGTTACAGTAATAAAAATAATGATAGTCTCAATAGTTTACTTATAACAAGCCTGAGAAATATATAATATTATCATTTTCATTTTTCAGATGAGAAAATTAAAACTGAGGCACAGAGAGGCCAATTCTCTTGCCTAAAGTAATGAATTAGTAAGAAGTAGAGCTGAGGTTTGAATTCGGTAGTGTCCAACTTATACAGCATATACCCCCAAAGTTGTGTATTATGTAAACTACTTTCCATGTGCTGTGTCTATATTAGGTCTTCAATAAATGTTTCTGAAATTAATGAAATAACCAAGTTCAGAAGTTGCATAAACAAAAGAGAGAAGGGAGCACAACTCTTTAGGATGGTTCTAAAGGGTTAAAAGGAGCAAGAGATTTGGTGACCAGTTGAGTTCAATTACTGACCCCAAATTCTACTTCTTTTTTTTTTTTTTTTCAAATTCTACTTCTAACCCGAGGTTCCTGCTATGACCCTAGGGCAAATCATTTTATCTCCAGCTTCTTCACCTAACTCATGATGTTATATTGTCACTTTGATCTGCCTTGAGGCTGGTTCCAGAGATGGAACAAAACAATGGCTATGGGATATTTGGTGATAAATGTTAGCAGTTCTTTTCTTGGTGATATACCTCACCAATGCTCATCAACTCAACCATCATTTTAAGGTGCAGTTCTGAGTGCTCATGAAGATGCCAACACCAACTGGGCACCAAGCATGTTCTCTAGCAGTTTATAATAAGGAACTAGGAAATAGCAATTCAATGAAGACATAGACCTTCCCTATCCCTGCTACATCAAAGCTAGGATTAATCACTATTCCATGTGGTATGGGTTCCCGTATAATTTTGAATATACATGGAATATAAGGGTTGGAAAAATCTTTTTGACTGGCTAAACATGAGATGTTCTATCACCATTGTAACTGCAAAGTTGTCAAGCACCTCTATCAGCAAAGATATGAAAGCACTTGGAAAAGGAGTGTTGGATTAAGCAAACATAAATGTAAATTCTTTTTTCAGGAACATGTCTTTGAAGGGGTCTAGGTGGCATCATATCTGTCCTGGAAGCATGGAGGATTACGATGTGTGGTCATTATAATCCCATTAGCTGCTGCCATGAAATCCATGAGATTACCAGAGTACTGGCACAAGGAGATTCCCCAGGGTCAGCTAACTCTAGACAACACTCCTGACCTTCTCCAGCTACTGTGTGGGCAATAAGCCTTACTTTATGTGATGCTCCAAAGGAGATGGTTGGATGTGTCATTATTGAATCCCTGCTCACTATACCCCCAACATGACTTCGACTCTTTAAAAATGTAACTATATAGCATATATAACATACATGCATATGTGTATGTGCCCACACCAAGTTAAGGAAAAAATCCCAGAATTCTGGGTACATTTAATTTTAATTTTCTTTCTCCATATTTTCCTGTATTTTTCAAATTTTCTATAATGTACATGAATTACTTTAAAATTATATAAAAAAATTATTGACCATATTAAAATACATTGCCATAGAAAGGGCAATTTCTTTCTGAGAGTAGTTTCTGAGAAATATTCTCTTATTCATAAGGATCTTAAAGCCTGCAGATTAAAAAGTATATGTTAAGACTGTGGTCCCCAATCCCTGGGCAGCCCTGTTAGGGACAGGAAGGCAGAGCTCTGCTGCCCCTTCCGAATCCCTCCCTCCCTCACCTTGGAAAAATTGTCTTCCTTGAAACTTGGGGGGGGGAGGTTGTCACACAGCAGGAGGTGAGCGGCGGAGGAGCCTGAGAAGCTTCATCTGTATTTACCACTGCCCCTTCCCCATCACATCAGGGTCTGAGTTCCACCTCCCATGCCCCCGCCCCCATCCCGTGGAAAAATTGTCATCTTCCTACCTGGGGCCAAAAAGGTTGGGGACTGCTGTAAGAGACACACCAGTATATTTGTCTCACATAATACCTGTTTAAGATGTTGGAATTAAGTTTAAGATGTTGGAAAGTTGACAATATTTCTTTATTAAAAACGAGTGGAAAATTACCACTTGTGATTGGAAAATGTTGTCACTAGGCTTGGCAGTGCAGATCAATACCTACCATGTGCCTATTGTTTTCTCTGTGTCTGTGTGGGGTTTCTCTCTCTTGCTGCCCTGCAGAAGGCGACGAGGAGGGGACCGAAAGAACCTAAAACCCAGGAAGGAGAGAAGGTGCAGGGACGATTGCTTAAACAAAAGTGCCCTAACCAAAAGCTGTTAGGCACTGTCAGATCTTGAGGAGATGTCACTGGGAAGGGCTTTTGATATTTAGTTGTCATGAAGTCCCAAAGTCTTACCTGGTTGATGTTGTATACCAAAGGATGTGTTAGCAAAAACGAATTTTAATCCATGTCTGGGATAAGGTCAGGCAGGGTTAGCTTAGGTGATAATTACTGACAGTGAAAGGCAATGAGGAAAGCACCAATTATAATTAAAATAGAGTTAATGAAACTTAGATTTTTAAAGTAAACTTGGAAAATATCTGGCCCAAATCTTTTATTTATAAAAGAACAAAGGGCAAAAAAAGCCCAAAGAAGTTATGTTTTAGCTGAGGTCACACAACTGATTTTTGTAGAGCTGGCCCTGTCACCAAGGGGGTGATGAACATTCTAGTCTTTCTAGAATTCTAGACCCACACAACATTGCCTCCCGTCCTCAACTTAATATTTCTTATAAAAAATTGACATCACAGGTATACTTCTTAATGATTCTTCCATTAACATTTACTTACAGCCAGCAGTAGCTGTTTCAATTTTTCAAAAAACCCTATATTTACGTGGAAAAGAAAGCAATGGAGAATTAATGGTTATAATCTGAATTTCACATAATTGTTGTAGCCCATATAGTGTAGACCATAAAACGCCATGGGCTAGGTACTTGACATCATCTAGAAGAAGCACACCCAATTTATCAAGTTTTGTTTCTACCGATTGATGAATAACCCATTTGAAATTCAAATTTCCAAATTGTTATTAACATCATCGTCACAAACAGGTTTGATACTGCAGTTTGAAGTTTGGGGAAAAGAGTTACTGTTTTATTTGGCATGAGAGTAAAAGAGTTGAGAAGGAGAGATTTGTTGTTTTCTTTGGCAGAAATTAAGACAGAAGAGTCCTTTGCCAGAGTCCAACGGCAACAAATCGAGTTATCTCTTATGCTTTAGGGTCTCCTATGGGGGAAATTCTAAGGGTTCTAGATATATTAAGTTTGATCTTAGCAGAAATTAATACTGATGTAACTGTCTGTTGACCATACTGGGGAAAGAGGTGGAGGTGTGTGTGTGTGTGTGTGTGTGTGTGTGTGTGTGTGTGTGTGTGGTGCAGGGGGTGGGGATGGTGGCTTCAGGTTTATCGACTTCTTTTTTCAGTCATCCCCCTTCTTTCTGGCATGATCGTGGTCATTTGGCAAGTCAGGTTTGGCAATTTTTCTTTTATCCTTTTGATGAATTGGGAACAGAAAAAGTCATTTCCTGTTGGTTTGGCTCTGAAAACCTGAACAGTTCTGATAGAAGCTTGGTACAGTTCTTGGAATCCTGGGTATCAAAATACCTGCTGCCACATCCCTGTGGTTACTGATTAGATTTGGAAGGGCGGAAGGAGGTGAGGAAGAGGAACCTAATGGCTTGGCTGCCTGGCTATTCTCACGCTTCTTGGTCACATGGAAGTGCATGCCTCTGTTGGGACCAAGTGGTTTGTTGGGTTGCCTATGTTTTAAAGAAAATGACTCTGCCTTTCTACTTGTTTGGACACAAGGGTAAAACTAGAACATCTGGGGGGGGGGGAATAAATCCATCATTAGAACCCAGTGTAGGGAAAAAAAATCCCCTTGCTTACCAAATGAGTTTATATGTGGTTTTCCTAGTTTAAGAGCACTTTCCACATTTCTCTACCTATCTGCTTGAGTCGGCAGCGTCGTTCTGACAGTAACATACAAAGTCAAGCCCGATGGGCGGGTGGGAGATTTCATGGGCCCAGGACGTTTCTGGAAATCAAATCCAAGGGTCGAAGAATGGTAGTCTTGAACACGACCCGATGGCTGGCTGGTTGGCTCTAATGGGAAAAGACCCAACGGAAGCTGGTGGTGATGAATGGCCCAGTCAAGGTCACGTGACTTTTCAAGGCAAACCAAGAGTTGGGCTGGACTCTCAGGGCTTCTGGTTCAAAGCTCTAAGGACCACAGCACACAGATTTGGGGGAAATCCTAATTCCATTTATGCAAAAACTCAGATATTTTCCGGACATTTCAAGGTTGATCGGAAGCCTGTACTGCTGCCCCAACTTGTTGGTCAATCAATAACTGTGAGGAACAGATATAAATCAGGGCAACTCAAGTGAACCAGTTTAACCTGAGGAGTTAAAAAAAAAATCTTTCTGCAAAAGGAGAAAAATTAAATGATTCAGGCTTCTGCCACAAGTTCCAACGTGTCATGCTTTTTCTGTGTGTTCCCTGGTTGACGACAGTCCTATCTCCCAAGACAGCCTTCTCCCGGTGGGAGAGCTAGTCAGGGCCGGTTGGACCGATTAGCTGCTGGGAAGAGCTCACAGGGCCGATGTCCTGGGGCTGAGACATGCTACCTGGGAAACCTCTCCCAGCAGGCCACGGGAGGGATGACGCGGGTGGTCGAAGGCCCAGCGTCCTAGTGCAGGTCTGGGACAGGGAGCAGAGCTTCGTCACAGGGACTCCAGCTGCCAGCAGGGGAGGCCCTCAATAAACACTTGCTGAGGGAATAAATAACCCCCCGTTTCCCCCACTCTTCACATGTAACAGGCAAAGAGCAACAGTGTTTTAAAGGAAGATGATCTCTTTTTACCCAGAATGTAGATAAACTGAAAAGGAAGTTCTGGCTCCTTGTTCAGAGATTCAGGCGGGCTTCTCTTCAAACTAGGTCCTCAGACTTCACTGGTGATGCCTACAAGCGTGGGTGTCCTCATTTGAAAGACGGGACTGGTGTGGTGCCTACCTCATGGGGTTGCTGTAAGGGTTAAGTGAGGGATGAAGTGACAGAGCTTAGGTGAAGCTCCAACGATGTCCCAGGTTTGTGGTAAAACGCTAAGTAAACATTGTTACATGAACTTTCTGTCCTAACACCCTTTTCTGTAAAACGGTGGGGAAAAGAATAGTTGCTACTGCCTAGGTTTGATGTACAGGTGAAATAATAATAACACAAGCTAACATCTGAGTGCCTCCTCTAGGCAAAACATTATTCTAGGCACTTTGTATTTATTTCTAATTCTCATAATAACCTAATGACTCAAGTGTTGTTATTAGCCCTGTATTGGAGATGAGAAAATTTGGGGTTCAGATGGGCAAGTACCTGCTTAAGGTCACACAGCTAGTAAAAGTGGAGCAAGGATTGGAACCCAAGCAGCTGATTCCAGAGAATTAGCCACAGGGCTGTGCTGCTTCTCCCAAATGCACAGAAAGCACTTAGCACAGAGTCTGGGATGTATCATATGCTGATTTATTATAGTCAATGCATGTTACTCAATCAATGATGATAGATATGGCTATTTATTTGTATTTACCCAGATGGACAGCTTATTTATATTTTTAATTGTGACTTTGTATGAAGAAATACTACATCTCTTGGCCCTTCAATGTTACATCTGTTGTATTTTTAGCTACAGAAAAAAACTAGCTTTGCACAGAAACTCTGACCTTGATAATCACCATAGGATCACATCACACATGCATTGAACCTACGGAAATTCAGCTACTCGTGTTAGCCAAAAATATTAAAATACTATGAGATATTGTAAAAGTAAATTTTGCCTATATAATTTTTATTATGTACTGTAAATTTCTGAATGTATTATAAACTCATGCATACATACATATCAATTTACATAGTTATAAGCACAAAACCAAGCACACAGTATTTTGGGACATTTGGAAGGTATTTTCAGGGAAACTTTTGAATACCTGTGATTTCTATCTTGTATGCTACCTTTGGAACCCAGTCTCTGTACAAGGTGAGAACCCTCTTGATACACACGTGTATAATATTAGTCATGAGTGAAAGTGAATGGGAGAGTGGGAAGAGCCAGTGGTAACCTTTTCCCACTTTTAATAATAGCAAATAGTAGATAATATTTATTTTGTTCTCTATGTGTGCTAGGAACCATGTTAAGCACTGAGCATGGGTTATGTCATTTATTTTTATTTTTAAAAAATTTAATTTAATTTTTAATTTTTGTTTTTTAGAGACAGGAGTCTTGTTATGTTGCCCAGACTGGTCTCAAACTCCTGGCCTCAAGCAATCCTCCCTCCTCAGCTTGTTGAGTATCTGGGACTACAGGCTGGAGCCACCACACCCAACTCTGGATAATCTCATTTAATACTCACAAAAGTTCTGTAAGGTTTTCACATTGGAAGTTATCCTTCTTTTACAGGTGAGAAGAGTGAGGCACAGAGGAGTCAGGTAAATTGTTCTAGAACACACTTCCAACAAATGACAGAGCTGAGATTCAGACACAGATGGTCTGTGTATGCTCTGAACTGAGCTTCCATCTGCTCTACCATATCGCCCCTGTTTGGGAGGCAATGCAGGGACGGTCTCCCGGAAAGTGGGTCAGAGGCAACACTGATTTGCTTTTGTCTTCTACGGTGTTTCTCCGAAAATAAGACAGGGTCTTGTATTTAGTTTTCCTCAAGAAGACACCCTAGGGCTTATTTTCAGGGGATGTGTTATTTTTTAAGTATGGTACAACAATCTACATTTATTCAAATATACTTAAGTTGTCTTCTTCTGGAACATCATCATAACTCTCCAAACCCCGAATTCCATCATGAATTTCTAGCGACTCTATTTCCTTTAGAACCATTGGCCCCAATCTCTCATGTTGAGCAATAGAGCTGCCATGGGGCAGATGAGAAGGGTTGCTCATCTTCTTTACCACTCCGAAACGAAATGCTTGGGTTGTGCAGATATGCTGCATAGCCACGCCCATCACTAGGTCTTTTGGGGGTGGGGGGTAGGGCTTCTATTGCGCAAATGCTTAGAAATCCTGCTAGGGCTTATTTTATGGGCAGGTCTTATTTTGGGGGAAACAGGGTACAGTGTATTGCAAAAAGCTTAAATACCATACTGAGAACAATGTAAGTCAAGACAATGCTCGGTACCATTACTGAAAGCCTGTGTTACGCAGCAAGCATGTAACATCTCATTTTTCATCATGACCCTGCAAGGTAGGTAATTATTGCTGTCATTTTTCAGGTAAGGAAATGGAGGCTTGTGGGGTTAGGTAACTTGCCCAAGGTCACGCAGCAGGTACGTGGCTGAGGCGGGACAGGAACACACAGTTTGTGCTCCTTGTACCATGCAGCCCTCTCATTGGGCTACCCGGCTCTCTGCAAGAAGATGCATTCTCATCCGCTTTTAGTTATCCAGGGAGCACATGGAGATAGATATTGGCTTTATCAGCAACAATCATGATAATCTAATTTCCCTCTGTCTCCTTGTCAATCTCTCAGTTGGTCAGTTGGTGCCACATGGGGATTTCAGGAAGAGCATCATAACATTTATGTGTTGCTTTGACCTCCTTGAAAACAAGACAGACACAAAGTTAATCCTAAGTAACCATGCGTTTGGCCTGAGTGCAAGACATCAATTATTTGGCTGAAGTCCTGGGATTTGCGACACAGTCAGCAGATGGCTTCTTTCACTGTGTTCTAGGTGGGCTTGCTTTCTGCTCAAAAAGCTCCGAGGCAGACAGAAATGGGAACCCCTCTTTTCTTTCTCAATAGAAGGCCCTGCTACCTGGTTACAAAAGCCAGAAGCTAAGAGCCCTTCTTATTCTCTGCCCCCTTGGTCCAGTCCATCAATGAGTCATCTACCTCTGGGCTATCTACATCCTTCCATTTGGTGTCGTCCTATAATTCAAGACATCATCATGTCTTTCCTGGAGGGTGACTTAACTTATTCCGATTACCTGGAACTTTCCGGGTTTTCCTACTACAAGTTCCACCTTCAGGGCACCCCTCCATTGTAGGCAAACCAGGCTAGATGGTCACCCCACTGGCCTGGTCCTTCACAGTAGTCTCCTAGCAGGTTTCTCAGTTCCCAGGTTTGTTTGCCTTTAATTCTTTCTCCTCCCAGCAGTCCACAGTACTATCCTTTAACATCAGAGAATATCGTGTTATTCCCAGTACTTAAGATCCTCCCTTCTGAAAAAATTTCCAACTCCTTATCCCAGCTTACAAGGTGCCACGTGGTTGGTGCTTGGCTATTTCTCCAACCTCAACTCATTCTGTCCCTCCTTTGCTGCAATATCTGTGTCAGTTCCAGGGCCTTTGTCCTTACTGTTGCCTCTGCCCGAATGTCCTTTCTTCAACTCTTTGTACATTCACAGTTGTAGTCTGTTGGGAAAATATGATTGAGGAATTAATGAAATGTGGCTCATAAGATCATTATTTTTATTGTATAACCCAATATTACTATATTAAAGACAGAAACAGGAGTTTGCAGGGTTTTGCCCTGAAGGAATGTGTGAGCTCAATGGTTCACTTATTAGAGGCTGCTATCATGGGAGAGCTCTCAAATCTCCGGTAGGGATGTTTTCCAGGAACGCTTCCTGGTATCTCAAAATCTGTGAGCTTCCCTGTGTCTTGAGACACAAGGCAAAGCAAATATGGCCCCCACGATGGGAGCCGGAGACAATGAGTGCACTTTGCCCAGAGATGCCCCCCGGTGGTTATAAACAACCTATTTATTAGAGATGGGCTTCCTGCTCTCTCCTGTCTGTCTACCTTTAAGTCCACCATAACTAATCAAAGAAATATAGAGTTACTATACCTCTTTTGTTTTACCTTTGTTAATTGACAACTACTTCTTAGAACTTAGAAGTTAGCCCCTGAAAGATTTTGTACCTGTTTGTTCACCTAGATAGATTGAAAGCCCCTTGAGAGGACTTTTGACCCTAACCCACTACCTGTATCCCCTAACAACTGCATTCCCTGATATGCAAATGTGTTACCCTGACAACTTGTAATTGATGTCTGTGATTATAAAAACCTGTATGAATGTAACCATATTGCCGGTGTTTATGGAGATATGCCAGTCTCCTAGGTGCCCCCCGCTATGTTATATCTGATCTTTATATACATATATAAAACTATAAACTATACCTTAGTCTCTGTGTATTCTTTTATTTCTCTCTGTTGCCTATCAATTTCCTTATCCTCTGTGGCGAGCCCTATCTTAGAGACCTGGCTCCGTGGGGAGAAGTAGCTAATCTCCTTGTGGGCCTGCCTCAAATATTCTCCCCCGCAGCAAGCAGGGTTCCTGCAGTAGTCCTTGTAGATGTGTGATTATTTCATTCATGTCTACTTCTGAGAATTAAAGTTCCTTGGCTCCCTAGTTCATCACTTAATCCCTTGTGCCTAGCACTGGGGACAACACGTAATGAAGTCCCAGGAAATATTATTGAATGAATCAAGGAATGAGTGAAAGAACATATGAATATGAATGAATATTTGCTAATAGGAATGCTAATGGAATCTGCAGCTGTGATTCAATGATCCAAGGGGCAAAGATGACTCGGGCATAATGAGCAAGGTCCCTTGGGGCTGGATGGGAGGCAGAGGCCAGAGCATGAAAAGCTTCATAGTTCATAGGGAGCGACAGATTTGGGACATTATCCAGAGGATAATGGGGAGCCTTGAGAGATTTTGAGCCAGGGAGTCAGGCATCAACCCATTTACATTTTGGAAAACTGAGGTTAGAGAGGTAGGGCTGGGCCCTCTTGGGAAGAAGTCTTTCTACCCTGGGCAGCTGCAGGGATTAGGGTGTGGGTTTGCAATGGGTCTTGCAGAGCCAACTGGGTATTATTGCTCCCTTGGTTAATTTTCTAGAAACAATCAGCCGATTATGAATCAAAGGCCTCTGTAGGTCTGGCCCATAAGTAATTGTATTTTTAAAAAGTATTTAATCACAAACTAGAGATTATGTAAAGGGTGTGATTGATGCCGAGATTGGCTTCCAGTGGAAGCAAGTCAGTGGTGCCATTTGTCCAGGGTGGAATTTTATAGTGTCGTGCACTAGGCTCATATTCGGGGAGCAATGACTTCGATCCACTCTGAGTACCTTGTAGCCAGAGTTCCTTATAGCAAAGGGGGAGGGTGGAAGAGCAGTGCGTGGGTGGTGAGCAAGTGTTAACTATAGTAAATACGGAAGAATTGGAATGCTGCCACAGAACAGCTCCGGTTTAGAGATGAAGCCTAGGTCAGAATGCCAGAATTAGGATCAAATAGCTCAGTATTCTCAGAAATCAATTGAAATTGTTGACTAGCTAGGCAATCTTGAACAGGTGAGATGAGTTATCTGAAACTCTCTTTCCTGATTTATAAAATGAATGGGTTGTTCTATGATGTCCTAGTTGTACGTTACCTCTTCCTTCTTTGCGTTATTTTTTTATGTGTAGAGGAAGTTACCACTCTTTTCGCATGTTAAACTCCGTGATACACAGTTGTATAGCTGTCTACCTGCCTCTGTCTCCACTACTAGATAGAGCTCCTTAGAGGTAGGGGCTGTATTTTTACTCACTTTTGAACCCCTCTATAGTACCTAGCACAATGTCTTTGACAGTAGGCACCTGTTAAACATCCTCTGAATCCAACTCAGGGTTCGTTCCATTCCCAAAGCCTACGATTATATGAATTCTAGCCCAAGTGGTGAGTGTGGGGCTCACAGCATGGTGCTTCTTAGGCATCCAGGAAGTTCTCAAACTCCAAAAGCACCATCTAGCTGTGGTTTCCATCTGAGATCAAGGCTTTTCTTCAAGAATATCCCATTTTCTTTCAGCTAGGCTAGGCCAAGAGCCCCCTCTCTGGGCCTCTATATCATGTTTGCATACCTTTATGTTCACACTAACCACGTTTATATTGAACTTATATTGATGTGCCTGTCTCTCCCACTAGACTGTAGCCTCAGCAGGATACAGGGCTTGGCGCATTGTAAACATCCAGTGTAAATAACTCTGGGCACTTGCGTCTCACCTGCTACTCGTGGTTAGCTTATTGAACCACGAGACTTGGGGTAATTTATTGCAGCCATTGAAGTTTCCCGCTCGAATCCAGCAGGACACTAGAGATAGGACGGCGTCTTCCTTCCTTTCCATCTTCCTGCTGGGCCTCTCCTGCTCATCCCTCCAGCACTTCAGAATGGCGTATCCTCGCACTCAGCCTGTGCTCCCACCCCCGGAACCTATTTCTCGTTTGCTAAAGGCATCAGCACTGAGACTTTGCATCATTTCCAACATTTGCCTTTGAAAACTGCCCTCTATATACCAGTAGTTGCCATGGCACTTCAAGTCCATGCTTAGTGTCTTTCATCTATCCTGGCTTCTTTCATCTGTCCTTCCCACCGCCTTGCTTTAGGCTTAGTATTATTTATTAACTTTTTTTTTCCATAGAAAATCTCAAACACATACAAGATAAATAGGATAGTATGGTGAAGCTCTGTGTACCCATCACTCAGCTTCTAGAATTACCATGTCATTCCATTCCTCCTTCCTTGCTCAGTTAATATTACTCTTATTTTATAGTTATTTTCTAAGTAAGGTAACATTTACACAGAGTTTGCACAACACAAATCCTTGCCATACAAATTTGACAAATGAAGACATCGGTTTAATCATGCTTCTATCATGATCTAGAACATTTTTATCTCCCAGTTTCTTTGTGTCCCTGCCCAGTCAATCTCTCCTGTCCCCCAAGGCAACCACTGTTCTGATTTTTCATCTTAGATTAGCTTGGCTGTTCTAGAAGTTCATATAAATGGAAGAACACAATATGTTCTCTCCTGCGTCCAGCATCTTTCACTCGGCATGGTGTCTGCGCTACTCCTCTGCATACGTTCGTGCCTCAGTGGTTCATTTTTAACACGCTGCTGAGTAGTATTCCATTATATGCACAAATCGTAATTCCTTTATCTCTTATCCTTCTGTTGGACATTTATTTGGGTTGTTTCTGTTGTTGGCTGTTGTGAATAAAAAACTATGATGAACATTTATGTACAGTGTTTTTATGGAGCTATGTTTTCATTTCTATTTGGTAAATGGTAGGTACAAAATTGCCGAGTCAGCACCTTAGCTTGTGTCTGGATTGCTGCAGTCCTCTCCCCCGAGTAGGACCCACGAGGTTTGTTCACTGGGCTAATCAATGCTGTGAGGCGTTGGAGCTCACATCTCCAAGTGCAGACACAGGAAAATGCCTGTGATGTCCCTGGTGCTCTCACTTCGGCTTCCTAGAAGGTAGGAGATTAAACCAGGTGAGATCTCTCTAGATGCCAAGATTCTGCAATTCTGTGAATTTTACCAGATCCCCTGGGTCCAGAAATTCTACCTGGCTCATGCCTCAGTCGTACCAATGGTAGGGACTGAGGGGTGTAATGGAATGAGCACAAGAATAAGGTCGGGGGTCCCAAGTTCTAATCTCACTTCTGCCATTTACCGTGTATCCTTGGGTAGGTTCGTCTCCTGAGCTTTTGCTGCCCCTTTTGGGACGCTGGGATTGCAGATAAAGGGTGACCTTGATGATCACTAAAGCCAAAAAATCACCCCATGAGATTGAATTTCACAAAATCTTAAACTAGGTCTGCCATTTCTTTGTTGTTGTTGTTGGCAGGTCTGTTTGTCCTTTTGGATTCACCTCTCTGTACGTTCAGTGCTGCCCAAGTGCAACCTAAACATTACTCCTTGCCCCCAAACCATCGGTGCCAGCAGCCAAGGCACAGTTGAAACACGGAGTAACTGCCAGCAGGACCCCACCTGAGGCTGATAAGCGTTGCTCTCCAACATGTTTGCTTAAAGTAGAGACATCTGTCTGAGAACATACCACTGGCACAGGACACTCTACAGACTGTAGAATATTCACCCAGCACACAACGATTACACCATTGGAAAGAGTCGGATTGCATTTTTCCACAAAAGAAATAACATCTCTATCTCCATTGCAGAGACACTTAATCTCTATTTGCTCATTATTCCCATAAAATGGGAATAATAAAATGTCTATCTCACAGGCTTTTCTAAAAAGGGACACATAGAATAAATAACAGATGCAGAATGTTTAGAATTATGTCTGGAAAAGCTCAATAAATATTAGATAATGTCACTCTTATTAACGCTGTTATCCAAGTCCCAGGGGGTGCAGAGGACCTAGAGGGCTGTGGCCGCCACACTCTGTTCTGCAAAGCTTTAAGGTGCTTGCCACGTTCAGCAAATGATTTCATTTCCTCATCCTTAGGAACACGGTCAGAATGGAAGCAGCGTCTCTAAGCATGAGGAACCCTTGTTCTCTGTTTTCTTGGAAATGGAATTTTTAAACTAGAAAGCTCCTCTCTTTGAGTCTCCCGTACTGTAGGTCTCATCCGTGGATGTCCTCTGCGTGACAGCAGAGCTGGCAGCGGGCTCCTTGTGCCCTCTTGGGAAGAGGGGGAGTGGACTGGCAAACTCCGTGCGGACAGAAGCCTAATGCTCCTGTAAGTGCCCTTCATGATAAGTGACGAAAGGAGCGAAGAGAAGAGAAGAACAGCCACAAACAAAAGCAGGAATTGTTTGAGAAATGGACCCTTTTCAGAAGCCTTCAAAGCCACCCTTCACAAAGCCTGGCAGGGAGACAGTATTGAGCTTGGGTGAAAGCCAAACATGGCCTTAATTTATTATTGCCAAACTGTTTGTTGCCTTTATTTGCCAAGACTTACTAATTGAACTTTTGTTAATCTGGCTGCCCCATCCAGAGAATTGGAGCTATTGTTAGCGGCTCTGTGAGTCCTTCCGTGGAATGTGCCAAAAAGTTGACCCACGTTGTAGACGATTTCCCTTCCTGGTTCATTTGCTCTTTTTCTTTCAAGCATGTTTTCGTTATGTTTTTTGTTTTTGCTTTTGTTTTGTGTTGTTGTTCAGTTTCAACCCAGAGTAGGTGTTTAGCCTGAACTGGAATGAAGTTCAATGACCTAAGGGAAAGATTCCTGTTGAGCGGTCAGAGGGGTCCCCAAAAGACTTGCATGGAGGCTCCCTTCTTTGACCTCCTCATGCCTCAGTGAGAGGTCCTCACTCTCAGCTTTTGCTGTATAGGAAGGGAGCTCTCGACCAATGATTCTCCAAGTGTGTTCCCAAGAGTAGCATCGATATCACCCGGAGTTTGGTGCAAATGCAAATTCTTGGGCCCTACTCCAGGGCTACCAAATAGCAACCTGTGTTTTAACAAGCCTGAGTGGGTCTGATGTACGCTAGAGTTTGAGATTAGTGTTTCTCAATCTTGGCATTATCCACATGGGCTGGGTGAGTCTTTGCAGTGGGGGCAGTCCTGTACGTTGCAGAGTGTTTTGCAGCGCCCCTCACCTCTGTCTACTAGAAGCCAGCAGTCCCCTGCCCCCACCCCAACATGGTAACCAAAAAATGTTTCCAGTCATTGCCGAATGTCCTGGAGTTGAGGAGGTAAAATCACCCCTGGTTGAGCTAATATGGACAAACTGCTTGTTTTTTTCTCTGGGCTCTGGGCTTTTGCTCTCTCTGTGCCACGTTGACAAACAACTGCCAGACTGGCTGGGTGGCTCCTCAGTACATCACAGTGATGCTCACAGGAATATGTAACTACAAGGCAGCTTCCTGAAAACATGGAGTTTTTTCATCTTGATAAATCTCTTTTTTGAATCCAGCCCCGGGCAAGCACACATCACTTTGACTTTAAGAACTGGTTCTCTTTCTGAGATTACTTAGTATATTCAAAACAAAACAGAAAATCCTAGGAGTTTGGCCTCCTCTCATCCTTTTATTTGTTTGCTACCCCCAGGGCAGGAAGAGACAGAAGGACTGAGTTCAGAGGCTCAGGTAATACACCCACAGTACACAGTGATACGGATGCTGCACCTGCTGAGTCTTCCCTTTCACCATCCTAGTGGAAGGTTTCCTTGTGCAGGGCAAGGAACCTTTCCTTGTGCCTTGTTCAGGGCAAGCCTTTCCCAATGCTCATTCTATAGTGTTTCCATCTTTAGGTTCTTAGTGTCACTGCATTTGCATTTGAAGAGAACCCAAACCAGGAAATTTGCGATTAGGCTTTATTCCCACCACTGTCATTTCAGGGTTGTGACAATGCTTCCACTTCAGGAAGCTGGATTTGGCAGAAATCAGCTTGGATGGACTCAGCCAAACCTAAACTCAATTGCTCATACAAACACCAACTGAAGGTCACAATTCATTTGTTCATGTGGTTGGAACCTATTGAGCACTTGCTATGTATTAATACTGGCACCATGCTAGATGCTCAGGATGTAGAGAGAGAAGCATACAGTCTCTGCCTTTGGGGAGCTCAATGTGACACTAAAGTAGAAACCCATTCTGAACAGAATACAAAGCCCTTGATATACCAGGGAACCACAGGGCATCACGGGAATACACTCCACTGTTGAGACCTCAGTGTCTGGCACAGAAGAGGCACTTAATAAATATTTGTTGAATGAATTTTAGAGGGGAACCATTCCACACAAACTGGAAAGGTTAAAAAGATGTCTTGCCAAAGAAGTGCCTCTTAGGTTTCCAAGGAAACCTTCTTAGGTTTTCCAAGGAAAAAGCATGCGTGAGCCACACAGAGAAGAATGGAGAGGTTATTTCAGATAGAGAAAATAGCAGGTGCAAGACAGTGAGATGGGAATATAGTTGATAGCTTTGGATGGACTTTAAGAAGGTCTGAGTGAATTGTCTGAGGAGGTGACTTCCTGGTTGTCTATTGCTATAAAACAAATTACCCCAACAACCATTTTGTTTTGGTTGTAATTTTGTAAGTAATGCAGAAGAGCTTGGCTGGATGGTTCATCTCTCATTTACTTGGCATTCGTTGACATCTCTGGTGCCTGGGTACTCCTTGGCTCCTCTTCTTCTCTGCATGGTGTCTCTTTATCCAGGGCTCCTCCATGTGGCTTGGGTTTCTCGTGACATGGCGATCTCAGGGTGGCTGGGTTCCTCGAGAGCAAATATTCCTAGGGTGAGTATTTCAAGAGGCCTGGGTAGAAGATACAAAGCTCCTTATGAGCTGGGTTTGAAGTTTCAGAACATACTTCTGCCGCATTCTGATGATCAAGTAAGTCACTGCAGCCAGCCAGATCCAAGGGGGAGGGGAGTAAGAGCCCCTTCCCTGAACGGGGAACGGCTTGCATACAGAAGGGGGGAAGGATGACAGCCATCTGGGATAAAAGCTTTCTCAAGTGGGGCCCAGGAGTTGAAGAAGTTGGGGCTGGAGAGTCAAGGCTAAAGAGCTTGGAGCAGCAAGCTAAGGAGTGGGCAGTGTGCCTGCCTGGATTCTGCGAGAAGCCATGGAAAAGTTTAAGAGCGGGAGTGGTGTGGTGGGCTTCATTCGAGAATGATCAGTGTCTGCAGCAGTGAGAATGGGGGAAGCAGGAGAGCGGAGAGAGGGAGGCCAGTTGGAAGACTCTAGAGCCCAAGACAGCAACAGTGGTTGAGGGACTGAAGGCTGGGGAGGGGGGAGGGGTGAGGGGTGTCACCAAGTGAGACTGTGGGGAAAATTCAAGTCACCCTAGGGTTTCTGATGCCTCTCCCAACACAACCAAACATACTCCTTTCAAAATGAGAGAAGAAAGGGCTTGTTTTCCATTCCGGGAACTGGATGAGAGTAAATGGCAGCTGGCAACTAAGCTTGCCTTGGGTGGCTTAATGGCCACACTTTTCAGGTTCGTTAGGAGCTGCCACCGAGAGAACAAACAGGGCTGGTGTGAAGACCATTAGGAAAGGGCCTCAGAACAAAGACTCCACTTGGCAGCTGTTGCTCAGAGTTGAGTGAAAGAAACAAAAGGGTTTGTTGAGCAAACATGAAAGGAGCCTAATTGATGCAATTAAGGTGAAATTAAATAAAGGAAGGTTTTAGCCCAAAGTTCATGGAAAATTTTTCACAGGGGTGTCACTGGAATAATCATTTGGGCCTTTTAAGTAAAGGCAAGCACAGGATGTGGGAAGCCGGGCTGTGTGACCCTTCCGAGCGGATCAGATCAAGTGCGGGACGTGGAGCGCGCGTGCGCGTCGGGTTGGCCCTGGCTGCCGGCTCTCGGAGGAGGGGGAGGCGGGGTCTGGGAGATGGCACAGGTGGCCACAAGGGAACACTCCAGCAAGACCACAGTGGCTTGTTACCACATCACCCCGCTCTATTTACACACACACACCCCTGCACACACGACGGAACGCCGGGCTCCTTGGAACATGGCTGCAGAGATGCCCATCTGGCCATGTTGTCACCCCCGCCCTCCAGCCCCAAAACACCGACACCTGGAAGCAGACATCTGTACCGCACACAGTTCCCAGGCGGCGCCTCCGAATACCCCATGGGAAACTGATGCCCCAAACCAGCCCAAACGAGTCTATTTATTTAACAGCTGCAGAGTACCTACTGTATGCCAGGTACTCTTCCAAACACTCTACAAATATGAGCTCACCTGACCTCACGGTGACCCACGGGGCAGGGATCTCTCCTCTGCGTTTCGCAGGTGAGGAACTGGGAAAGAGAAGTCAGAGTGTGTCCAGGCCGCCACGTGGGGAAGCCAGATTCCGTACCGCATCAACAACTGTTTGAGTCAAGCTCTTCCCACAGAATGCAATACACGTGTTTTCTTTTAAAAAGTAAATTGTCATTCTAGTCAGTATACAGCGGTATGTCACTGTGACAGTGAATTGTATTTCCCTAATAAGGGATGACGTTCAGCATCTTTTTTTGTACTTATTGTAGTCTATATGTCTTTGGTGAACCCTCTGCGGCAAATCCATTCTCCGTTTTCGATTGGGTTGTTTGTCTTCTTCTTATTCAGTGCACAGTCTTTATATATTTTCAATACATATTCATTATAAAATATCTGATCTGCTAAATTTTCTTTCGGTCCGTGTCTTGTCTTTTCACTTTCTTAATGGTGCTTTTTGAAAAGCCAAATTTTTAATTCTGATGAAGTCCAATTTATAAATGTTTTCTTCTTTTATAGATTGTGGGTTTTTTTGTCCTACGTAAGAACTATTTGCTTAGTCACAAAGATTTTTTTCCCCTAGGTTTTCTTATAGAAATGTAATACTTGTAGCTCATTTAGGTTTATGATCCATTTTTAATTACTATTTTATGTGTAGAGTGAGGTAGGGCTAAAGTTTATTTTACAGCATATGGCTATCCAATTATCATAATTTTATTTTTTGAAAAAGACTGTAATTTTCCCCATCAACACCTTTGTTGAAAAGTCAATGGACCATAAATATGTGGGTTTATTTCTGTACTCTTCTACTTCATTCCATTGACCTATATTCTATATTTATGTCAATACTACACTGTTTTGATTCTTGTAGGTTTATAGTAAATTTTGAAGTCAAGTAGTATAAATCCTTCTTTTTCAAAATTGTTTTATCTATTCAATGTCCTTTGCATTTTCATATTAATTTTGGATCAGCTTGTTAATTTAAACAAATAAGCCTGTTGGGATTTTTGTAGGATCTGTGTTGAATTTACAAATTAATTTGAGGAGAATTTTACATTAAAATGCTGAGTCCTGCAAACTATGACGAGGGCATGGCTTTCAATTTATTTAGATCTCTAATTTCTTTCAGCAATATTTTGCTAAAGTATCTTGTGCTGTTTATGTTAAATTATTTCTAACTATTTTATTCTTTTTGATGCTATTATGAATTTAATTATTTTCTTAATCTTATTTTTGGGTTGTTCATTGCTAATATATAAAAATACAATTGATTTTTTATATTAATCTTGTATCCTGTGACCTTGATCAGTTTGCTTACTCATTCTAATAGTTGTTTTTGTTACAGATACCTTAGGCTTTTTATGTAAAAAGTGAGCTGTCTGCAAATAAAGGCCATTTTGCTTCTTCTTGTCTAATCTATACAATTTTAATTTTTTTCTTGACTTAGTGCACTAAATAAAAACTTCAGTACAATGTTGGAAAAAAGTGGCAAGACTGGACATCCTTGCCTTGATCTCAGTTTTAGGAAAAAACAATTCAGTATTTCACCATTAAATATGATGTTAGCTATAGGTTTTTGTAAATGTCCTTCATTAGGCTGAGGAAGTTTCCTTCTATTTCTAGTTTGCTGTGATTTTTATCATGAATAAATGTTGTATTTTATCAAATGCTTTTCTGAGTTTCTAGAAATGATCCTAAGATTTTTTTGTCCTTTATTCTATCAATATAATGTATTATACTCATTGATTTGGTGATTTTAAATTGACCTTGCATTCTGGGTTAAAATCCACTTGGTCATGGTGAATAATTCTTTCTTTCTTGTGATTTCTTTGTCTGACTTCAGTATCAGGGTAATAGTGGTTGGTAAGGATTTTTCATTCCTCTATTTTCTGATAGTTTACATAGAATTGGTATTATCTCGACTTTAAATGTTAGATAGAATTCACCAGTGAGGCCACCTTTCTGGTCCTGAGTTCTTTTTGTGCATGGGGGAAGATTTTAAATTATTAATTCAATTCGATTACTTGATAGTGTCTAATTAGATTTATTAATAGTATTTCTTTTTGATTAAGTTTTAATACTTTATATCTTTTTACGTATTTGTACATTTTTTCTATGTTTCCCAATTATTGACATAAAGTTAATCATAGTATTCCTTATAATGCTTTAATTTCTGTAGGTTCTGTAGTGATTGTATGATTCTGTAGTGATTTTATGCCAAATTTTAATAATTTGTGTCTTCTCTCTCTTTTTTTGTTAGTAAATCTAGTTTAAGGTTCATTAATTTTGTTGATCTTTACAAAGAATCAAACTTTTGGTGTGATTCTTTTTCTGTTTCATTGATTTCTACTCTGATCTTTGTTTTTTCTTTCTTCTATTTGCTTTGGATTTTAATTCCTCTCCTATCTTTTAGTGCTTGGAATAGAAGCCTAGATTATTGATATTTGAACTTTTTTCTTTAGAATGTATGCATTTAAAGCTAAAACCATGTCTCTACACATTGTTTTAACTGCAAGCCATAAATTTTGACATACCATGTTTTCATTTTCTTTCAGTTCAAGATATTTTCTAATTTCCTTTGTGATTTCTTCTGATACCCATGGGATATTTTGTAATGTGTTAACTTCCAAATATTTGGAGATTTCCATATTTCTTTCTGTTTTTGTTTCTTAATTTAGTACCATTGCGGTCAGAAAACATATGACTAATGTTCTTTTCTTTTACAATTATTGAGATGTTTTTATGATGTAGAATATGGTCTATCCTGGAGAATGTTCTATAGGTGCTTATAAAAAAATGTGTACTCTGTTGCTGTTGGGTGGAGTGTTCTATAGATATGTGTATGTTGGGGTGGAGGGTGGAAGAGTGAAATGATACATAAGACACAGTTCTTGTCTTTTAAATGATTAATTCTTGTAGAGCAGTGGTTCTCAACTCTGGGAAAATCCCAGGCATTTGGCAATGTCTGGAGACACTTTTGGTTGTCCTAACTGGGGTGAGTGCTACTGGCACGTAATAAGTAGAATCTGCTAAACATCCTACAGTGCACACGACAGCCCCCACAGCAAAGAATCATCTGGACCAAAATGGTAACAATGCCAAGGGTTAGAAACCCTTTTGTAGAGAATATAAAGGGTACTTAGTTATCATTCAAAGCTTCAGACAGTAATTCTCCTGCTATGGCAATTACTACACTGTGGCCAAAATTGATTAACTATTTAGCAATGACCACACCTCTCACCTGTTTGTTTGTCTGTCTGTCTTTCCCACTAAACCATGAACCTCATGAGTGTTGAAACTCACACTAATATTTATGGTGGCTGAAAACACAGACACAAAGTTGGATTTCAATTTTATTTCTACCATCGCTAGGTGTGTGACTTTGGGCTGGTTACTTGTCCTCTCCGAACCTCAATTTTCTCAGTTGTATAATGTAAATAACGTGCCTACCTTATAGGATTGTTGTGAAATTTAAATAAGCTCATAAAGGAAGGCACTTGACACAGGCCTGGCACAGAGAGTCATTATTTCATTATTGTTATTGTTATATCCAGCACCTAGCAGAGTGCCCTGCAAGTATGCACAAACAGATGAATGAGTAATGGAGTCATCTTCTCCCGCCTTCCTTGCCTCCACAATGGCCACAGGCTCTACAGGGTAATCCTGAGTGGGACAAAACATGTCCCTTCTCATTCCTGGTGCTTACTTTTCACAGAGGAGGTCATTTATGTCTGCAGGAGCTGGACAGGAGCCCAAATAGGATGCATAAATGCAAGACAAATAGGAATTGACCTCAGTTCCACCCTTGGGACTCCCACCAGCCTAGAAAATGGTCACACAGAAAGCAGTGAGGCCCCTGCTATCCACCCAGCTTCACCTGGGGTCAGCTTCTTCAGGTTTGCTTCAGAGGAGCAGCTGCTGCTTCTTAATGGCCGCAAAGTCTGCTCCTACACTCTCCACTCCATTCCTGAGTCTTGCGTGCTTTGCACTAGGAGCCTTTCTTTGCCTGGTGGGCACCTCTTTTGATCAATACAAAAAGCCTTTGGGCCCCTTGCTAAGTACCTCATCTCCTGTCCCTGTCTAATCCTGAGTGACTTGGCCCTGATCACGTCTGGGAAGCCGCTTGCTAACTCTTAAAGTGGTGGGTGAAGGTGAAGCTTGGCTAGCCTGATATCTTCTTGTGTTTTCTTTTCAGGGAGGGGTTCGGAGTGAGAGAAAGGACACCTCCAGCCTTAACAGAGCCCCTTCGTATATATAAAGCAGAATTCGAATAGCGTCAGAGAACTGCTCACCAACCAGAAAGACACAGGGTGAAAGATGAAGTTTCAAAGAGGGAGAGGTTAAGTTCCCTTAATACAGAGCACATGTGACTCTGACTCCATCTTACTATCTGGTTCTTACTGGGCCCTAAGCTACGCAGACTTTTGAAGGTACAAACAAGACCTGGAGCTTTCCTTCTTATCAATATTTATATTACTAAATGGGCATTGACTGGTGTCCTCGATCCTCATAACTAAAAGAAGCCATTTTTGCCTATATGGAGTTTCTCCATATATTTGCCTAGAAGCTTGCCTTCCCTGGTGAGAGTACCGCAGAGATCAAGACTAGGTAAGAACAAAGTGCTCTGGATCTAGAGCAGATAAAGGTATGAGCAGCAGAGAACATTAGGGACAGATTGTTTGCTTTCTTTTTTAAAAATCATGAGAAGGAGATCCTATTTTTTTGTTCTTTTAACGTTAGAAATTTAGAACAAACATTTCTACTTTGTGGAACTCCAACATAATAATGAAAATAGTAATAACTAACATTTTGAATGCTGAATATGTGCTGAACTCTTTTCTAAATACTTTACATGTATAAATTAATTTCATTCATTCATTTCACAAATATTTCCTGACCATGTATTAGGGGCTAGGCACTATTCTAAATTCTGGGGATATGGCAGTGAACAAAGCTGTCCGAGATCTTTCATGGACTTACATTCCCTTGGGGAAGTGAATAAACAAACAAATAAGCAAAATAGATAGTATGTTAGATGGCAGAAGCTATTGCTGTTGTGTAGAATAAACGCTCCTGGGCTCAAGCGATCCTCCTGCCTCAGCCTCCCTAGTAGCTGGGACTACTGGCATGCGCCACCATGGCCGGCTAATTTTTTCTATATATTTTTAGTTGGCCAATTAATCTTTCTATTTTTAGTAGAGATGGCTGGTTTCGAACTCCTGACCTCAAGCAATCCACTCACCTCGGCCTCCCAGAGAGCTAGGATTACAGGCATGAGCTACCACACCTGGCCTAGCTTGATTTTCAATCTCAGGGTCCCTCCCCTTAGAGCTAATTGTACTTTAAGGCTTATTTCTAACTCTGTGAGAGAAACTTTGAGCATCAAGAAGCCAAGGGAGCAAGTGGGAAAGGTATTTGAGGCAGATGGCCCTAGGGAAGCTTTGAAAATCTCCCCATGTGGTAGATCTCATGGGTCGTTTGCCTTCTCTGATTTGTATGGGGTGGTTTCCCTGCTGTGACACATAGGAAGGCCCCAAGTGCCCTGATCCTTCGCATGTGAGGTGGACAGAGCAGAACCATGGTACTAGGGAGGCCCTTGTTTGTAAAGAGGCTAAATGGAGCTTTACAAATTCACTTCTATGGTTTCTCCTATGGCTTTGTGGGTCATCAAAGTCAGTTCTTCTCAGTCTTCCCTCCAATAAGCACCCTTTAAATACATGTTGCCCATTTTCCATTCAAAAGACTTTCCCTCTAAAATGTTTATTCAGTAATAACTATATTATAATTTCTTAGCATGGAGTAAATACTCAGTGAATATCTCAGTTTAATGGGTCTTCTTTTTGTCTGTCTACCATCTTTCTTTCTGGGCATTACCCCATCTTATATAATAGGTAGTCAATAATACGGTTCACATCTCCCACCTCAGAGTGGTCATCTGACCCAGGCTGGCCAGCCAAGTATTTAATCTTTCTGGCCCAATAATTGGTTTGGAGGAGGTCCTGTAACTCAAAGCAGGCAAGTAGAGTCATACTCCGAAAGTTATTGGAGCTATTAGGATATGGGTACTCTTTCTTTTCTGGGATTACTAGTCACAGGGATCATGCAAATCTAGAACTGACAATGGTTGTCTTTGCTATCATGTGAAAAGCCTCCCTGAGAATAAAAGCCAAAAATCAACACTGACAGATGAAGAGAGGAAAACAGAGACCAAATGTCCCAATTTTCCTAGAACTGAGGGATTTCCCAATATGGGTGACTTTCAATTCTAAAATCCTTAAAATCCTAGACAAATCAAGATGGTTAGTCACCCCAGGATAGAGTCCTGATGATATTATTTGATCATCTGGCTGTTGATGGGTCTGAAGATGGTCTATCTTTGTACTACTTAGTCACGAGAACCAACAAATTATCACATTTTTGCTTTAGCAAGTTGGATGAGGTTTATATCACTTGCAGCTTCCCACCTTCCAAACAAAAGTTAAGATTTCCATTAACCTGTCCAATATCTGTTGTCTTATTACGATTTCATTAGATTATTAGATATAGTCACGAAAACCCAAAGACTACCACTATTTTTAAATTTATCGATCCCTAAGACCTCAGAGAACCCAAGCTAGGAACTACTAAAATGATTTTACCTCCTCTTTTTAAAAATATTTTAGAATATTCTAGGGATATAAACATTTTGATTACATGATTTGCTTTGGTGTAGTTTGAGTCAAAGTTATAAGCATGCCCATCACCAAGGTAGCATGCATTATAACCATTAGGTGTAAATTTACCTGTCCCCTCCTTCCCCTTCCCAACTACTTAGTTTCTATTGAGTTTTGGTTTTTTTCAGCATATTATGGGGGTAAAGATTTTAAAGTTTCAATAAATGCCCTTTCCCCCCTCCCCCCACAAGTCTGAGTTTCCAGCATGACCATCCCCCAGATGGTGCACATCTTACTCAATATGTATGTATATACCCACCCCCTCCCCCCTCCCACCTGTCCAATACCCTATTACTGTAGTTCCTATGTGTCCACTTAGATGCTACTCAGTTAATACCAGTTTGCTGGTGAGTATATGTGGTGCTTGTTTTTCCATTCTTGGGATACTTCAGTTAGTAGAATGGGTTCCAGTTCTATCCAGGAAAATACAAGAGGTGCTATCTCACCATTGTTTCTTATAGCTGAATAGTACTCCATGGTATACATATACCACATTTTATTAATCCACTTGTGTTGATGATTGGGTTGATTGCACATCTTTGCGATTGTGAGTTGTACTTTAATAAACATTCGAGTGCAGGTGTCTTTTTGATAAAATGAATTTTTTTCCTTTGAAAAATACCCAATAGTGGGATAGCTGGATCAAATAGTAGGTCTACTTTTAGCTCTTTGAGGTATCTCCATACTTTTTTCCATAGAAGTTGTACCAGTTTGAAGTTCCATCAACAATATGTAAGTGTTCCCTTGTCTCCATATCCACGCCAGCATCAGTTGTTTTGGGAACATTTGATAACATCCATTCTCACTGGGCTTAGGTGATATCTCCTGGTGGTTTTTATTTGCATT